>NC_136500.1:105144270-105689270 GCF_053919585.1 Euprymna scolopes | reverse complement strand
ATTTAAAAGTTCGACGAAAAGGCAAGCTAATGCGGTCCAAGCCAGCGCAGTTGCATCAGTTGCCGGAAAGGTTTTACAGTGCTTTACCATCTGCCTATCTGGGCTAAAAAATTAATTTTTTTCAGGGTTTATTTTCTTCGCCTTTGCCTTTCCCAGTGCATCCAAAAGACTGGTGAAAATTTGAAAGCATTTTCAATGTTGATGAAAATAACAATCTTCATTGTAGTTATGGTTGTATCAAAATGAAAGCGAAATCCTTAAGTGGTTCTTGTTAAAAAGAGTCTGGAGAAAACATGCGAATTCCGTAATGGTGAAAATTTTGAAATATTTCCAATTTTGATGAAAACAACGGAGATCTTCGTCTTAGTTATTTTCAAAAGTGTTTGCATTATACAGTATGAAACCATTCAAGATCACAATAAAGATGTAATATTTTAAAAATAAAAGAGAAAAGTCCTAGACCATTTCTGCCATATAATATTGCCTCCAGTTTCATAAATGAAGAAACACGTATGCAATTAGTAAATAATGAATATGCAAATATTATCTAAATGCACTTATATTTTTCTTGGTGGGTGAATTATTATAGGGTACAGAGTTTTGATAATAATAGATTATGTTTTACAAAAATTGTAATTGCGAATTAGTGAAAAAAACACAGAGAAAAAGCACCTATAATTTCATTAGAATGTAGTGATCACAAAGTGCTGCAAAATTATTTTAAATTAACTAAATATTTTAAAATTAACTAAATATTTTTAAATTAACTAAATATTTTAAAATTAACTAAATATTTTAAAATTAACTAAATATTTTAAAATTAACTAAATATTATTTGGTTAAGAAAAATTTTACTGGTAAACATTTATGCATAATTATAAAAAATAAATATAAACAATATTTTTATCTTGAGGAATAAGTTTTTCGTTCATGAGCTTTTGTCCGTGTTTGGATTATTTTTGTGGACTTTCGTCTGATCACCGCTATTCCCCCACTCCTAAAATGAGATTCTACTTTTTTTTTTTTGAAAACCTTAAAATATATTCAAGAATTTTACACATAAATTTAAAGTTATAGTAGTTCCAATTTTAGTTTAAGAGCAGTAGACCAAAACTTTTTCCTTTCATTATTTTTTTTTTGGGGGGGGGGGTATTACTTCTCAAGCTATTACACACGGTTTTATGATCTTACAAGTAAAACCAAGTTTAGTTGGAAAATGTTAGTGCACATCTATAAAACGTTAGAATGGTTTGAGAATGATAATTATTTTACGTTCAATTTATATACAATACTGATCTCTCACTCTAAATTCTAAAATATGTGTTTTTATTTCAACCAAAATTCTCAAGGTGATCATATATAGCTAACTAAGAGAATATAGTATCATTTTAGTGAGGGTAGACTTAGAATTAAAATCTATAAATTAAAGATTATGTTATGCAGTATTAACTATTATTTCTATGTATTATTATTATTATTATTATTATTATTATTATTATTATTATTATTATTATTAACTGCTTTTCTTTTTTAAAAATTAATCCAACACATATCTGTTATATTTATAGTCGGGATCAAATCTTTATAGTCGGCATAAAAGGTATGAACTGCCTTTTGGAAGAAAGGCACAAAATAGTTAACTATCCTACATTTCTTATGTTAAGAATGGTTTTCTAAATAGTAAGTACGGGCAATAATGGCGGAAAAAGGATAGGGGACATAATTTTGAAAGCCGGTTTATCATAATATTTTGTAGGTTTCCCACTGATTTTTATTAACAGAGAGTCACACGTGGTTTGAAATGAATGTGATTATTCTCGGAGAGAAAAACAGTCATTAAATCATGTAAGCGA
This sequence comes from Euprymna scolopes, assembly GCF_053919585.1. Taxonomy (NCBI): domain Eukaryota; kingdom Metazoa; phylum Mollusca; class Cephalopoda; order Sepiida; family Sepiolidae; genus Euprymna; species Euprymna scolopes. The sequence goes on along the minus strand of NC_136500.1, from coordinate 105,687,417 downwards.
AATGCGCGTGCGCGTGTGTGTGTTCATCACATAAGATAACAGTTATTCGACATGACATTGTTCAAATAAGAATTAATTCTCGTTCGATGTGGTAATCTTCCATGATGAGAATTAAGGTGCATGTGCATGACACGCAAATTCAAGACGAGGGATTTAACGCCTCCAGCGGCGGAGTTTCATTGACATCGAGTCTTGGGAAGACATAAGAAAAACTGGAATAAAACTGATTTGATTTTCGAGGCAAATCCTTATATAGCGGTGTTCTCGAACGTTACCTCTTGTTTGCTGTATCACTGCATGAGGAAACGTAACATAGTTCATTTGTCCTATGTGTGCGGGTGGTCAAATCGTAACGTTGTGTGCTTAAGTGTTTTGATACTCGTGGGCGTTGAAAATGGTGATTGCTACGAAAATGTTGTTTGTCGAAGATTTGTTCAAGCCTTCTGTTGCAGTTGCTACAAGTCCCCGCAACACTTATCAAAGAACCTACTGTTGAATTTATAAGCAAGACCTTTCTGCTTGCGTGCTGATAAAATGCAATTGTGATGTTAGTCTATGTGTTAACTTTTTTATTATCGATTTTCAATACCTATCGGACGAATTACGATACAAAACCTATCTAAGAACACTCCCAGACACATAAAGTACATTTGTGGAAAATTTCCAAAATATCAGCCAAGCTGCTTCGGTGTTTATCGGGGACGGACTTTCACTCACACACGAGACGCACACAAATGCCTTATATATATATATATATATATATATAAATGGGACGATTCCAATATTTTTCCCAATTCCGTACTAAATTCCCGATCCCGGTCCCGATTCTTTATAAATCTCTAAATATTTAACTATTTGGTTGTGTTTTTCTCTGATTACCGTAGAAAACACATGTTAAATGTGAAAATATTTTCCTATACATAAAAATATACTTGTGGGGGACGATCTATCGATTTTAGCTTCACTAGTTCAATAAATATTTATTATTCTATCCGTATTACCAGCAATGAAAAATTTAGCTTTAAGCAACATCAAATAAAAAGACAATTAAAATAATCGTTTTGGCATCGGAAAATCGGTACAAATTTTTCCGATACCGATTCCGATACCCTCAAATATTTCGATTTTTCAGATTCCCGATTCTAATTCCGATTAATCGTCACAATACTATATATATATATATATATATATATATATATATATATATATATATATATATATATATATATATATATATATATATATATATATATATATTAATGTTGTTACGATTAGTAGCAATAGAGAATCGGAAAAATTAGAACGTCTAGGATATCTTATGATCATTTTCATAATTGGAAAGATTTGAGCCGATTTCTCAATCCTTAAATCGATTTAAAATTTTGCATTGTTAAATACTTACTGTTTTTAAACTGCAACTATGATACAAATCTGTATATCATAATAACAAAAATACTACGTGAATTTATTTTACTTGTGCGAAAAAATTGGATTTGTATCTAGTTCTTTAGCATTGTCAAACATTACAAGAGTTAATTTTATTTTTATTTCGGACTATTATTCTCATCTTTATTAGTTGTTTTCATCTTTATTGGTTGTTGTTTTTCACGATGTTTCGGCTAATTATTCATCTGGCCTTCGTTAGGTGGTAACCGCGACGGATAGGAACTTCGAATCTCCTAACTGCATTCTCGGCAATCACTGCCATCCGTAGTTGTTTTCGTCTCACCACGTTTTGGCCAAGTAAACCTCTGGATGGTTTTGGGTAGGATTGAAACCGCTATCTTCAGACAATGTCCATCTGGAACTAATGGGGGTAAATATTTATTTTATTGACAAATAAAAATTCTCAATAAAAATGTGGCACAAGACTGAAATGGGGGAGTAATGTTGACCTAACTAACATAACGTTAACTTGACTAGACTCTTTCACCAAAATATCAGAATCACTCTGTGGAAATCCTAATTAAACCCCGATAAATACAAATATATATACATGATGTAAGGGGTTGAGGATACAAATCTTATTTACAAAAACGAATGAGAAAATTTACAATGCAAAAATGGTGCTTAGTAAAAGAACCCCCTCACTAATAATTGTGGAAGGTAGAAAGTTTTGTCAGTCGAAAATATGTAGGTCCCCAGAAAACTGACTTTATTGAATAAACACCACAAAAATGGCCTACATCACTGACAAAACAGTCTATCCGTCACCTAATGGGGCCAGGAGTGGGGATTATCGAACCAAAAGAGGGGGGAAAACGAGGGCGATGGGACAGGGGCAAACTAAAAAGGGATTGGGACGATGGCAACATGCATACTCTAGCTAAGTAAAAATCGAACAAAAATGCCTAACTAGCCGATTCTAGGTGGTCTTGAAATCTAAGCAAATTCAAAAAAAAAGAACTCAAGATCAGCTCCATTCACTCTACACAGTCGCGAAACTTTCACTCACCTGTCGTTGAAATTTGCCGGAGCGAGTTTCACCTTTTCCAGCTTAATTCGCATTTTCAGTCGATATTTGAAAATGAGAACACGCTGGGGAGCAGTGAAGATCTCATCTCCGTAAACCTCCTTCTGTCGCGTCGTACAAATCACGCCTCTCATAACTGCTAGCAAACACAGAAAAACGTAGCGTTCTTCTTTCTTCATGGTCGGTGCCCAGTTGCAGCACGGGGAAACCAAATCCAGCACAAAAAAACGCCCGTTCAGCATGCGAACCGTAAAGCCTTCAACTAACTCATACAACAGTCGAACGATGGCGCAGTGGAAGAAAACATGATCAAGGTCTTCCTCCCAATCTCCGCATCGAACACAATTAGGGGCCTCCGTAAAACCCGCTGCGTAGAGTCTTTTGCCGACCCAAAGAGCATTTCGAATTACCAGCCAGGTGAGTGATGCCTCGTAATTATCGAAGCAGCTCGACCCAGGCGCCCAAGGCCATATTAAGCGGCGCTCCCCCTTCGTAAAACCGAACTCGTCTCGAACGGATCCCCTTACTATGGCCTAATATAGCGCCTTGCGAGACAACAGTTTCTCTCACCCGTAGAAGGAATCTCAAGGCCTTCTGACACTCGCGATAGAAAGGGCACTCGTTTCGGGGCAACTTGTGTGCCCCCACCTTTCTTAGTATCTTCCATCCAGAAGACACCGTTTCCCTCACTAGGTGCGCACATTCGAACCAGGTATATCAGCCTAAGAGTGTGTCTAATGATTTCCACACTAGGGGTACCCATACCGCCTTCAGACGGATGCAGGTAACAGACCTCCCGGGTAACCATGGCTTGCTTTCCGCGCCATAAGAACACGATAAGAGCACACACCAGATCAACTAGTGAGGCCTCTGGGAGTGGGAGTACTGATAGACGGTATAGTATTAGGGGTTAGATATGAGAATTGCATACCTCCGCACGACCCTTCAATGACAGATTTCTCAAGGCCCACAAATGAGATATGACCTTGACCGCTTCCAGTACTACCGACCAAATTTTCTGCAGCTGGAGGTCGGGGTCAAACCAGACGCCGAGTAGCTTGCATGGCCCATCAGTCCAACCAAAGGGTCCCTGAAGGGGCATACCTATCAAGGCACCGATACGTAAGCCAATAGACTTAACGTAGTTAATTATGGCCCCTGTGACCTGTGCATACCGACTTGTTTCTATGTCGACGACTCTAATCTCGGCACTGCTCGTTACAAGTATGGTCACGTCGTCGGCATAGGTGGTATACTTTACTTGGCAAAGAAATCCCACAAAGGACCGGATTCACATGAAGCTGGCGCAAATATGGCTCAAGCGCCAGCACATATAGCATCGGTGATAACGGACAACCTTGACGGATAGATCTTGTTAACATGAAAGGCTTCGACCTCACCCCATTCACTTCCACCATAGCACCAGGGTTGGCATACAAGAGGTGAATCCAAGAGCGAAACTGAGGACCAACCCCAGCCGAGCAAAGAACAGCCTCTAGGTAATGATGGTCAACTCTGTCGAATGCTTTGGACTGATCTAAATTGATCAGCGCGGCTTCTATGTCTACTTTTTCTACGAGCAAGCGTATTGTGTGCAAATTATCTTGAATCGTCCGGCTCTTAACAGAACAAGTCTGTTCGGGACTTATTAGACGGTGTAAGACAATCTGCAGACGATGTGCTAAGATCTTGGCCAAAATCTTTAACTCTGTGTTTAACATCGTTAAGGGCTGGAAATTACCTATCCCATCCCTTCCATTTTTATCTTTGCGCAGCAATTTAATGATCCCCCTGGTAAAGTACTGAGGTATGCACCCGTTCCTAAACCAGGAGTTAAAAAGTATTGCCAGCAAAGGAATAAAAATGGGCGACAGCCTCAAATACACCTCGTAGGGCGGGCCATCAATCCCGGGGGTCCTGTCTAGCCCAACCTGTTTCAAGGCCTCAAGGACTTCTTCCTCTTTTATGCTACCTTCACACCGAGCCGCTTCGGTCGCCTCAAGGCAAGAAAAGTCGGCTAAATAGGTATCAAACTGTTCAATAGTCAGACCAGGCTCCTTGTTGAGAAGCTCCTGAAAATGAGTTCGAAAACCCTCCAAAATTCCGTCATTCAATGTTACGGTTCGTCCGGCTGGCAATGTGACACTGGCGATGTGTCGATCAGCAGAACGTCGAAACTCCTCTGCACGCAGTTCAGCCTTAACTATAGTATAACTAGCATATCCCCTTCTCCACCACCCTTTCTAATCTATCTTCTAGACCGCTTTCGCTGCTCTAGAACTAAGGTTAAGCCGACGACTAAAATCAGCAGCGAAGGACCTAATGACTTTTTTAGGTTACCCCACCACTTATTCCCGATAATAGTCCCCATCAATTCCCTCTGTATGGTTAGTAGAAGCTGTTTCCGGAAGTCCTTCACATCGAACAACGACGTGTTGAACTTCCAGTAACTAGCCATCCTAGGTTTAACACTATCTAAGTTTACTCAACCCCAGACAAGACTATGCTCCGAATAAACTATATTATGAAAACTTGGACAGTCTAAAAGCCCTAAGTCGACTCTCCTAACCAAGAACTGATCGATGTGACTCGAAAGTTGCACCGGATCGGAGCCGCGTCTACCTATCCAAGTCCGTGCTAAATCCCCGGGTTTTTCGTTTCGAAATTTATCAACAAGATTAAACTTATCGACAAAGTCTCGAAACACCTTAGCATCACAGTTCTGGTTAGTAGCCCTTGTGGTATTAACCCCGCGATCTAACTCCGGATCCAGGACCGCATTCCAGTCTCCCGCTAAAACTAACCGATGAAACGAATTCATGAAAGGCTCGATTTGCCGAAAAAAGGAAACTAGCTTAGTACGGTTATTGGGCGCATAAACCTCAATAAAACGAAATGCCACATCCTTTACGGTAACATCCAAAATGTGCAATCTTCTCTCTGGATCTGCATAAATAGGGTAACACGATGCATCAAGAGTGCGCTTAACTAGCCAGGTAACCCCCCTTCTTGCGTTGGTATCAAAATATGCTGAGTAGAGCTGAAAGTCTCTAAGGAGCACATCCTGATAGTCACTTGGAATAAAGTGAGTTTCCTGTCAGCAACATACATCCACACCGAGGCAATGAAGGTCGCGTGCAACTCGAAGTTTACGAGAGGCGTCCCTCAACCCTCGGACATTCAAACTAGCTAATCGTAAGGCAATCTTCGTTTACTTAGGGTTGGGAGTTTAATAGCCCTATATAATGATGGGTGCATTTTAATAGGGACCCTCCAACATTAATTTTTTCATTTCAGTGATTTCTCTGTCGTTAAAGAAGGCTACAGGAGGAAACAAGTTGAAAGAGGTATTGGCCTCCTCCAACATCGTCCAACCCCCGTTGGCTTCCTCTCTAGGTCTAACTACTGTTAGAATTCTATTTGCTTTGGGGAAGTTTTCAGGGTTAGATATCTCTTTTTTATGTAAAGTTTTAAAGGGTAACAGATTTTTATAGTTCTTAGACTTGTGTGACTTAATAATTTCTCTTTCTGCTGAGATATGGTCAACGGCGTTGCCTGAAAAATAAGGCCGATAGCCATTAGTCGCGTGCTCTTGTGTAATGAATGAATGCGTGAATGTAGGATTGACATGAAATTCTTAAAGATAAACTAAAATGACCTGAAAAATAGGTTGAAATATCTTAAATAAATAAAAAGTAAATGACTTAGAATGACGTTAATGAATTAAAGATGAATTGACTGATCTTAAGAATGACTTGAATGCTTAAAAATAACTGGAATCCTCAAAAAACAACTTGAATGATCTGGAGAATGCCTTGAATAGATTTGAGACTGACTGGTTGTAAAATCGGTGATCATTTTACATTAAATTAATACAGAAAAGTGATCCCCCACTTTATATCAAAAAGTTACAAACATAAGTACAGCATGTAGTAAGAACAGATACTACACTTTGATCTTGGCCAAAAGGCCAAGAAAAGGGTATTTATTTGCTCCCCCACCGACCAAATTAGGCACAAGGCCGATTTTTAATTTGAGGAGTGAAGGGGAAATGGGGACTAACTCCCCGGGGAGTAGGAGAGCTGGATAGTGACAATTGGTATGAAGGGTTGCCCCTACATTGACCAAGGTCTTACATGTGGGGTTTGTATTTATTTGCTCTCCACCCAGCAAATTAGGCACAAGGTCAATTTTTAATGTGAGGAGTGAAGGGGAAATGGGGGCCAGCTCTCCGGTGAGTAGGGGAGCTGGATAGTGACAATTGGTATGAAGGGTGGCCCCTACATTGCCCAAGATTTTATATGTGCGTTTGGTATTTATTTACTCCCCCACCGAGCAAATAAGACATAAGGCCGATTTTTAATGTGAGGAGTGAAGGGGAAATAGGGTCGAATTCCCCGGGGAGTAGGGGAGCTGGATAGTGACAATTGGTATGAAGGGTTATCCCTTCATTGACCAAGGTCTTATATGTGGGGTTTGTATTTTTTTGCTCCCCCACCGTGCAAATTAGGTACAAGGTCAATTTTTAATGTGAGGAGTGAAGGGGAAATGGTGGCCAGCTCCCGGGAAGTAGGGGAGTTGTATAGTGACAATTGGTATGAAGGATGGCCCCTATATTGATCAAGGTTTTATATGTGGGGGCAACCCCACATATAGTCTTTGCTTGCAGTATCTGACGGAACAGATACTACACTTTGAGATATTAAATCCTTTATTCATGTTAAAAATACAGTGAAAATCATCAATGAACAAAAAACTTTAGACACATGGCCAACTCAAAAGGGCGGATTGTAGGGGTCGTTGGTCATCCTTGTCACTCCAGAACTAAACCAAATCCAGAGTTTCTACCAGCTAGTATCTTCTTTCACCAAAATACCGCATTCACCCTTTCATACTGGGGGACGTCTTACTTAACTCACAATTTTTAAAACATTTTTATTGACGTGTAAAAACAAAAAAGATAACAATAAAATGGTACAATAATTCATTTGTGTCGAAGGCGGAGAAAAAATAAATAAAAGGTGATTAGTAGGACCCTTCCAACCCCGTCTAGTTGAACAGACTGCCCGTTCCACTAGGTTTGTAAAAGGAACCTCACTTCTGTGGGTCAGTCTATAAGTGGGGATGCCCTCTAGATGGGGGTGAATGGAGAAAAGAAAATTTTGTGGGTAAGGAATGGGGGTTAGTTTGTATTTCTTTCTCTCAAAGATGGGTGAAATTTAGAGCAGGGGGTAAAAACAAAAATTGCAAGAAGGAGGGGGTGGGGATCTTGGAGACTTCCTAATCGGGGAGCGATGCAACACACACTCAGCTAGCTGAGAGGCTACTTGTTTAATTTTACTTTACAGAACTGTGCGTTCCACACTTAGGCGGGGAACACATTATTCAAATTTGGCTCCTTTTCATACACACAGACTTGCTATATGTATCCATCTTCTATCAAATACCGTGCGATGCAGCCTGCTTCTATCACATATGATCTTCACCGGTAGTTGGTGTTTAAAGAAAGCGATCAGATCCTGATCAGAAAAAGACAACACTCCCTCCAGCAACATTGCAGATGCGACGTCCAAATCACCATTCTTGCCACCGCCAGGATCGTAACGTAGACCATTTGTCTTTGCCAGTCCCATGGTGGCCTCATGTTGTCCACGATATTGGATACGGTAATTGGGCAAGGATGCTCAGGATCAATGCGAGCCATCACCTTGCTGACATACGACCAGTACCGGTGGAGTTCGCGGCAACCAGAGGAAGCATTACAGTTGTTTCTACGGCCATTGTCCCACAACGGGGACAATCAGGCGACTCCAAAAACCTGGAACTGCATTGTATGTTGTTGAGTGGAAGTGCATTTCGGGTCAATCGTCAGGTTAGAGAGAACTCCAAATTGTTCAGCTAACTCGAACCTGGCAGCCAGCTCCACTCGGAGCAGATCTTCCTGCTGCCAACCCAAACGCGCACATAGTGGGTCGTCGGCAGCCCCCTTCACTAGATCTCTGTGGAATTCCCTACGGGTAGCAGTCAAAAGGTCGCTGGACCTTGGTAGTCGTTTTAGCGTGGCTCGGCACTCTTTCATGTAGGCAGATTTTCCCCGTGGCCTCAAACGGCTCTCGATAGAAGGGTCGAGAATGAGGTCGGGGAAGGCGGCACAAACCACTGGGTGCCACGTTTGGTCATCTTGTATATAGTGGCTCAGGAAGGCCAGCCTCTCAGTGTCACGATGACACTTCAAGTCCAGCGTTCCCAAGCCTCCTTCACACGGACGTTGAATACAGACCTGTCTGCTCACCAAGTGTCTTCCTCTGTGCCAAAGAAGCAAGGACGAGAGTTCGACAAGAGCTGCTGGGTCTTGTGCAGGCAGGGGAAGTATGGCCAGTCGGTAAAGGATGAGAGAAAAGACGTAAGTGTCACACGCCTCAGCTTGACACTTTAAGGAAATTTTCCTAGGAAGCCACGAATTGACTGCAGCCTCCACCTTTGACCGTACCTCCAACCAATTTTTTTCAAGCTGGAGACCCAGTCTGAACCACACGCTGAGGATCCGAACCAGGCCATCCGTCCAGCTGAAGGGCGATAGGAGGTTGGCGTTGCCAGTCAAGGCGCCCAACCGCAGTCCTACTGACTTGCTGCTGTTAACTTGGTCCCTGTAATTCTTTCATACTGAACGAGTGTCTCCGACATGATCTCGATGTCTCTGAAGCTCGACACAAAGACCGTGACATCATTGGCGAATGCGGATACCTTGGCAGCTGAGCCACTGGGTATTGCAATTCCATGCAGGGCCGAATTTGCCTCCCCACGTCTTAGCTTGTGGAGCAGGGGCTCCAAAGCCAGGACATAGAGCAGGGGCGACAGCGGATAACCCTGACGAACCGACTGAGAGATAACAAAGGGTTTTGAGCGCTTTCCGTTGACTTGCACGACGGCTGTGGGCTGTTGATACATCATGGAGATCCACTTGCAGAAATCCAGCTTAAAACCGGCGGCCTCGAAGACAGATTCCAAAAAACGATGGTCGACCCTATCGAAAGCTTTGGACTGATCTAAGTTGATCAGTTCGGCTTCTGTGTTGTCATCTATCCCTCCCTCTAGGATCGTGTGGATCAGGTGCAAGTTTTTCTGAATAGATCTCCCCTTCACAGCGTAGTTCTGTTCCGGTTCAATCAACTCGCTGATAACAACCTGCAGCCGATTCGACAGGACCTTGGCCAAAATCTTCAACTCTGTGTTTAGCAGAGTTATGGGCCTGTAATCGTCTAACTCTTCCCCACCATGCCCGTCACCTTTCCTCAGCAATGCGATCACTCCCTTGGTGACTTGCCCCGGGATGGATCCCTGAGCAAACCAATCGTTGAACACATCCGTCAGAAGAGGCATAAACATGGGCGACAGCCTCAAATACAGTTCGTATGGCAGACCATCGAGTCCCGGCGTTCTGTCACAGCTGACCTGCTTCAGCGCAGTAAAAACCTCCCGCTCCATCACCCAGCCCTCGCAACTAGCTGCTCTAGCTGCCTAGAGGCGGGGAGAGTCACCCAAATAGTCGCTAAACTCAAGGACCAGAAGATCGGGCTGCTGCCTAAAATGCTCCTCAAAATGTTCTCGAAACCCCTGAGTCGATTCCAGGGTGCATCCATCCGGATGTCTTATCTTTGCAATGTACTTGTCCGAGCCACACCTAGAAATTTCACAATGCGTGTCAGTGTTGAAGTTGACTGCTTCATTGCCTATCTTTCTAAGCCTTGCTCTGACTACTTGACCTTCATAACGCTCGCTATTCTCATGCAGAAGGTCCTGCTTAGCTAATTCCTGACTAACCCTATCACTCTCCCCCATAGCCCGGGCTAGTTTCTGCTCCAGCTTCCTCTTCGTCTTGGCTTTATCTAGTGTGAGGTGCTGGGCATACTTGATGGAGAAGGTTCTAATTTTGGCTTTTAGACCTACCCACCACTTACTCCCGGTAACCACCCCCACTAGTGCTTTTTGAATTAATTCTATTAGCTTCTCTTGGAAGTCTTGTATCTCCAGAAGGGAGGTGTTTAACTTCCAGTGAGCCACCTAGCTTCAGCCGGGCCATAACTAGTTTATGGTCCGTCTGGCCTAGTCAAGTGAACGTGGGATAAGAAAAGAAGTCTACTTCGCCTCTCCTAACTAATATCCTGTCCAAGTAAGTGTTTGGATAGGAGGAAACGCTAATGGACCACGTCCACATCTCACGCCCCGGATGCTCGACCTGAAACCTGTCGACCAGACCGGATCTAGCCATCAGATCAGCCAGGCTGGACTCGCACCTCTCCGATCCTCTAGCATCGCCTCCTATCTTAGATAGATCTTGGAGTCTAAGATGGCGTTCCAATCTCCCATTAGCACTACCCGCTTCCAACAATTTACAAACTCGTCAAGCTAACTCAAGAATGAGACCCTTTCACGAGTGGTGCTGGGCGCATGAACCGCGATCACCCAAAACACAGAATCTTTTATGGCAATATCGGCCACAACCAGCCTGCCCACCGCATCCCTATGAACAACGTCGACCATCGTCGACAGAGTACATTTAACCAGCACGGAAACTCCCTTCTCCCGCGGGCTGTCATATGCTGAGAAAACCTCAAAATCTTGGGGCAGCACCTGACAGTCCACAGAGGAAACGAAATGCGTCTCCTGAATTTACGCCACATCCACTCCCAGGGACAAGAGGTTGTGCCAGAGGCAAGCCGCCCAGCCTGATGATCTCAAGCCCCTTGCATTCAAAATAGCCAAATTCAAAGCCATGGTACTTATCTTAGGGTGTGTCACACTCAGCTCCGAAGTCAGCTGGGGAAAGGATGCCGACGTTATGTGCCATGCTCAAGGTGGTCAGGTTTTTCATATCCTGACCTTCTCTTGCAATGCCGCTGACATCCAAAGGCTAAATTAATTTTATGGCCCTGTAGAGTGACGGATGGGCCAACACTGGGACCCTTCCCTTGCATTGTTTTGACAGTTCCTCAAGAGAAGGGTCATTTTTCTTCACCAGTTCGATTCCCAGAAACGCCCCTTCAGTGGCCTGCAGCCTTGTCAACAAGTTGGTCTTGCAGGCCTCTGGAGTTCTGACAAAAGTTATTAGGAGCGGGGCGTTCAGGAAATTTGAAGGGATATTTACATATTTCCCCTCTATCTGTTTGTAATTGAGCAGAGGTTTTAAGTTTTCCCACTGCCGATGAGCAATGTCTGTTGCCACAGATAGAGGGTCTACATAACATAGTTCGTCGGGGGCAGGGGCTTTTAATTTGGTTGGTCTGCGAGAGACAGAGGAGTCTCTCCCCTCCCTCGGTTCATTCTTTTCCTTTTCTTTTTGGGGTAGTGGCTCAGTTTGCATTGGTGTGGGGACGGGTGTTTGTGTGGTGCCTGGTGTTGGTGATGGTGTAGTGTCTCGTGTTGGTGCTGTTAGACACCTTAGTTCCTTCACTGAGTAAGAAACTGGAATAGTCTCTGTTGCTCGGAGACTTCTTCTGCTAACCTCTTGTGATTAAGTTATGTCTTGGAAGAGGCCACCTGTGCTTATACACACAAAGCATCTGACACAAAAGAGAGAATTAGAGACGCTTTAACAATCTGGCCTCTCTCTCTGTTTGCTACCCATCAGATTGGTCCGTTCCCAAAGGCTCCCAAGAGCAGCACACATTACCGCTCACTCATATCACCTGCATACGTCTTTCCCGAAACAAATAGTTATCAGTGAAACTAAAAAATTAAATCATCCTACACACCGATCACTTTGTAGAGTACCTCCATCACCAAACAAAAAACTTTACTAAAACTTAAACATAGTAACCTTTCCTTTATATTAACTCCTTTTTTTTTCTTTTTTTTCCACAAGCTTGCTTAAGTGATTGATCAATATAGCTCGTTAGAAATGTCCTTTTTGGAGTACTTCATATAACTTGGAGCTATTGGCTCCAAATTATGTTAACACATTACTAAGTTAGTTTTCATCCTCAATCCACTCAACATCAATTTCCTGTTTGTCTATGGATTCTCGTATGCATGAGATTTCGAATTGAAGACGTCTATCCTCGAGATGCTTGCATGAATGAGCAGTATCGTATAAAGATTTGTTATCCGTTAAGCAAGTGATGGGTAGAGAGAAATCCTTTTCGCCAAATATGATTTCGGCAATTAGTTTGGACCATAAATATGCATGATCAGAACCTTCAGCAAGAGCCAAGGTTTCAGCTGCTAGTGCAGATCTTACTACTATTTTTGTTTTCGAAGAACTCCAGACAATGGGGCATGATAATTCACCATTTGTTAAAAATAAAATGCATGCAGCCTGACTACCACCGCCTTTTGTACTATTAAAGCTTGCATCTGAATATACCTTCAGCGTTAAGTTTGACAGAGTTTCAAACCTTGGAAATAATATTGAGGAAGGCCTTGACTTAATTTCTCTTAATAATTTATTTAGGTTTTTCATGTTTTCTATAGTTGGTGCTTTTTGAGAGATACTTGCTTGGTATACACTGAAACTTAGATCAGGTCTTGATGTGTTTGCAAGCCAATTAATTTTACCTATTGTGGATCTGAGTATTTTGATCTTTTCAGTATTTAATGGAGAAGATTTATCTGCAGATCTGTCTTTTACTATAGCAATTTCAGACAATCTTTGGCCATACTTATTCTGATTGATACAGATTGACTTATCAGCATATTGAGTTAACTCTATTCCAACATACATAAAGGCACTAGTGTTTTCAACACCCACCACAAACAACGACCTCAGCTTTTCAATAACTTCCTTTTCAAATTGCTGTGTACCACCCCACAGCTTATCATCTACATAAGTGACTAATATTCCCTCCAGATTGTCATTATTATGCCAGAAGAACACACCAGGATCAACCAAACTCTTTCTACATCCAATGTCAAGAACAGCTCTTCTTAAGGTAAGGTACCACTCGCGAGGTGCATCTTGAAGACCATACACGGACTTGTTCAAGCGCCAAACTTTTGATGTTTTTGCTTCTTTAGGTGATTGAACAAAGATCTTTCTTTCAAGGTTTTGATTCTGAAGGAAGGCAGTTTTGTAATCAAGGGAATGCAATTTCCAACCCTTAGAAGAAATGATACATGACGCAGCTCTTACACTCCCCTTTAGGCAGTTCTAAAGGTGGCATTTTCTTCAAAGCCCCTAGTGACTAACGGTGTTTGCCATCTATAATTTTTGTTTTTTAAATCCATTTTACTGATATAAGGGTTTGACCTGTATTATCAACTTTGTCGTAAACATTATTTGATTTCCAACTGTCTAGTTCGTTCTGTTTTGCTGATAGAATTTCTTCTTTAGCTTCAGTAATATATCAATATTAATTAAGATTTCATCACCATCCTTGTTTATAGTATTCCACTCATTTCCATATTTTCCACTTACTTTTCCAGGTCGTGATACTAATTTTATAGCTTCCCACGACTCAGAATTATTCATTTTGATGTTTAATTCCATATTCTTCTTAAGTGGTGGAGAGGTGGTAGTCATTGTTTTGTTCACAGCACCTTTTAATGATCTATCTTGGAGTTGTAGATTATTGCCAGAGCTTTCATTTTTGTTGATACTTGCTGCTGGAGCAGTATTATTATAGATACACTGTTTACTTTCTTCACTATTGCTGTCACTCAGTGAATCATCGTCTGATATATCTTTAAATGATGTTTTATTTTCTGTTACCTGAAAATGAGAGTCTTTAGATTGTTCATCTGTAGTAGATTCATGTTTCAAAGTTGCCGAGTTCACTCTGCTTATCATCGATTTTGTGGGCTTTTCTACTCTGACATATGTGCTACCATGTTTCACCAAAATTTGCTAACCATCCTGACCCAAAACAGTAGCCGGCTCCCTCCACCTCCTTCTGTTCAAGCGTTTATAATGTACAATGTCACCAGCGAACTCGAATAAACCTAGAACCCCATCTTCCAATGTAGACCTCCTACTACCATGTCTCCTTCTCCAACATCAGCAGTCTACGTTCCAACTTTCCAGAGGTTGAAACCCAATTACAGGAGACAACACTGGACATACTCATTCTCACTGGAATAGGGCCGACCACTTCCCTAAATGAGTTCATAGTTAACGGATACTCTAACTTAACATCTAAATCTGACCCCCAAGATCGCCATGGGCATGGAATATGTGCCTACACTAAAGATGGCTTCCCATGTGGCAGGGATATTTCTAGAGAAGATCCTAATTTACCTTATATGTGCTTCTGGGTTGCACTTGCTTACACCACTGCATTTATATTTGCCCTCTATCGGCCCCACAACAGCGGAGTTACTATCTTTAAGAGCATATCTGAGAAAATAGACCACATCCTGTCTGCATATCCATCGGCTAACATCCACATCTGTGGTGACTTCAACGTCCATAACGTGGAATGGCTGACCCACTCAAATAAGACGGACGATGAGGAGAGGTTCTGTCATGATTTTGCCATTGCTTATGACCTCACTCAGATTGTTCGCTGGCCCACACGTGTGCCCAATACTACAGGTCAATATGCAAACCTCCTAGACCTTTTTCTCTCAACGTCCCCTGAGTTATGTTCATGTTCCGTTCTTTCCCCTCTAGGATTCTCTGACCACTCAGTCATATCACTTAAGATAAAAATTAAATGTAATAAGTCCCCAGACGTACCCCTCCACCGTACTGTATACCGATACTCCATGGCTGACTGGGATAGCTTCCGTACATTTATATCTGATCTACCTCTGCATTCCATGTTTAAAAAGGATGTGTCCTCTATAGTATCAGACCTGACCGAATGGTTAATTGTAATAATAGACCGATTCATACCATCTAAAAAAATTCCAACAAAAACCTAACAGCCAGCCATGGTTCTCCCCAGAATGTGCTGCTGCCATCGCGCACAGAAATCATTTTTTCCATAGCTACCAACGTAATAGATCCACTGAGACTAAAGCTGCTTTCAGGAACGCCAGCAACCACTGTAAAAGATTAATAAACAATGCAAGAGAGCTATATGCCCAGTCTGTTAAATCCAAAGTAGCTGATCAGCGGCTTGGTTCCCACCAGTTTTGGCAAATAACAAATAGGATCCTGAACAGAAGTGTGCATTCTATCCCAACCATTATCAATGGACCAGAGGTCATCTCATCAGCTTCAGACAAGGCCAAAATATTTGCCAAGAACTTTGCAGCTAATTCTACCCTATGCGACGAAGGCCATAAACTCCCCATATTTCCTCCTATAACACAGAACACGCTAGGTAACATAAAATATCTGTGCATGAGGTCGCCAAGCTAATCAAGAACCTTGATTCCAGTAAAGCAACTAGTCCTGACGGCATCCCAATTATAGTGTTAAAAAAGCTTCAACCAGAACTTGCTCCCATACTTACGAAACTGCTTAAGCGTTGCCTTAAGGAGAAGTGCTTTCCAACATACTGGAAACCTCGTCAGTATGCCCTGTATTTAAGAACTCAGGTGATAAGTCATCTCCCTCTCAGTACAGACCAATAAGCCTCCTGTGTGTCATGAGTAAGTTGCTGGAATCCATATTAAATAGAGAAATAGTCAACCAGCTCAGCAGAAATAACCTTCTTAGTGACATGCAATATGGTTTCCGTTTTGCAAGATCTACCGCAGATGTGCTAACGGTTATATCTCATGGGATTAGTGAATCTCTTGACAAAGGCTTCCTTTCTAGGGCAATTGCTCTTGACATATCAAAGGCCTTCGACAAGGTATGGCATAAAGGCCTACTTCACAAGATTTCCAGCTACGGTATAACTGGAAATATTTTCTCTATCATTAAATCATTTCTCTCTGATAGGCTCATAAGAGTAGTGGTTGATGGACAAAAATCAGAGGCCTGCAGTATTAATGCTGGAGTCCCTCCAGGGTCCATCCTGGGCCCAACTCTCTTCCTGATCTACATCAATGATCTCCCAAAACACATACTTAAATCATTCGTTGACATTTATGCTGATGACACGACCATCTACTGCAACACATCAAAGGCTGTAAATGACAAAGCTCTCTCTGATTCTCTCTCCTCTGATTTCGAATGAATGGTTCAGTGGGGGAAGACGTGGCTGGTTACCTTTAATGCATCTAAAACCAAGCTTCTATCTTTACATCATCAACGCTCTGATACCCATCTGGCATCAATTGAAATGGAAGGCTCTCGTCTAGGAGAAGCCCCATGTTTTGACAAGCTTCTGGGCTTGACCTTCACTCCTGATCTGAAATGGAACACGTGCATCAAGTCTGTTGCCACGGTCGCTGGGTAGATGGTGGGATCCTTCTACCGCTCCAGAAGATATCTCACTACTGATGCAATTCTCTATCTATATAAGAGCCAAGTACGTCCAAGGATGGAATACTGCTGCCATATCTGGGTAGGAGCTGCTAAAAACAGCCTATCCTGCCTTGACAGAGTACAAAATAGACTTCGTGGCTTGGTGGGGGATGTCCTTTTCTCTTCCCTGCAACCGCTCTCCCACAGAAGAGACGTTGCAAGCCTTTGTTTTATCGTTATTTCCATGGCAGATGCTCGTCTGAACTCCAATCTCTGGTCCCCCCACGCCAATCTTTTACGAAAAACACCCGTCCAGCTGAATCCACTGTCAAAAACTTTCCCCACTCTTTATCTATGCCTAAATCAAAACGTACATTTCATGAACAAAGCTTCTTTCTTAGAACTGCACCACTGTGGAACTCTGTTCCGTCTGCCTGCTTCCCATCTGATTACAACCTGGATGTCTTCAAGTAAACAAATTCCTGATGAACCGCCCCTTAAGTAGACACGTTATTAAATCTCCACACTAACGTACTGTACTTACAATAACCCTTATCCCTGAGTGGCTTTCGGGCCTTGATACGTGGTGACCACCTTGTAAAAAAAAAAAGTACTTATGTCTCCTGAAGTTCTAACATTGTGTCTAAATGCTCTCTTCAGTTTTTCTGAATTTTCCGTAGCAATAAATGCTTTCCGAGCTGAATGCAATGCATTTAAATTCTCTCTAATGATATCACTGGAAACCTCTGGGTTCAGTACAGGGGGGTTATTTGGTAATAGAGATGGTAGTGTAGGATTTCGAGAAAAAAACAAGCTGGAATGGGCTGAAACCATGAACATTTATCAGACTGTTCTTTGCACAGAGACACCACATAACAGCAAGTTCAAGTGAACAGCCAGAATCAGCAACTGCTTTCCGAATCATTCCCCACATGATGCGATTGTCTTTCTACTAAGCCATTTGACCAGGCAAATTCAGCCGCTGTTTTTTTTTACGTTAATATTCAGTTGTTCACAGAACTCTAAAACTTCTGCATTTGCAAATTCCCCTCCATTGTCAGTAAGTAAACTACAGGGAGTACTATAAATTGAAATCCAAACTTTGAAGAACTCTCTGACAACTGTAGATGGAGATTTATTTCTTATTACTGTTCCTCCAGAAAGTCTGGAGATGCAACAGATAAACCTTCCCAAATTGTTTCAGGTCCACAGCTACACACTTATTGAACCTAGTTGCCATGGGTAAGCCAACAATTGGCCTTGGAGGGGCTCTTTGATATTCTTTGCAGATCTTACAATTCTTTAATATCTTATAGATTTCATTAATAATTTCTTGATTATCATTTCCCTCACTATGTAGAAGTTCAATGATTTTCCTCGGAGGACGGTGAGAAAACTGACGATGCAGTTTCAGGGCAGCATCCTTTGGAGACATATGTTTATTACAAAGTGTAACCTGGACCCTTGGATTCCTACTTGCTTAAACAAGAATTTGCTTTTGTTTAGACAAAGGAAGACAGTAGTGACCACTACTAGCTTAAGATAGCAAAAGCTTTGGTCTCATAATTATAGCGCTATCATCTTCACAATTTTTGTTTTTGTAGATTTCAACTCATCTTGAGCCAGCAAAAGGGGAATGTCTGCATCTATAATATCAGTGATGATAGAGGTTTCACTCTTGCCAATAGCGACCGGTATACAGGCAGTCTTCGAAGCACGAATCCAGTTGCCATCACCAAACTTGAATTTGTTATGGCTATCTTTATATTGTACACTTTTTCTATCATTTTCTGATAAATAACATGAGAACCACACTTGTCCACAAACTGTTTTTGTGGCACCACAGTCAAGAACAGCACTATTCATAGCTTCACCAACCAGACCCTTCATATCTTCAGAGCTGGAAAATACATCCTGAAACAAGGTTATTTCATGATAAGTGTCCTCACTAGGATGATCTTGATAATCACAATCATCAACAACTGATGTTTCTGTTGTGTATGACGTATTTCTGACACTTGAGATTTTATCTGGACAGTTTTGTACCCAGTGATTCTTTGAGTCATAATTGAGACATCTAGTGACCTGACCATATTGATCTAGGGGATTTTTGAAATGTCTTCTCTCTGTTACTTTATGATGACGACCAACAGAGAAAGAAGAGCCACTTTTAAAATTCCGTGGAGGCCATCTGCCTCTTCCACGTTGGCCTCTACTTCTGCTTTGAAAGTTTCTACCAAAAAATGTACCATGTACAGTGGGTTCTTCTGTGAAATCAGTTTCTACTTTGATATTGAACTTTGATTCTTGAGGAGCAGTTCCAAATATTTTTTTCATTTGTTCACACATCTTATCATAATTTAATCCAGTGACTGTGGCTTTCACTAGTTGTTCTTGATGTTGAGGTAAGTTTGCCGATTTCAGCAAACGATAAGCAAGTATATCTGTTGACATAGTCATGCCATGTGTTTTTGCCTTATTCCATCTAAGTTCAAATTCTGTTATATAATTTGGAATAGTAATAGACTGTGGTCTTTTGTAGTGTTCAAAATTTTCATACGTTTCAAAAGCGCTGATAGTTTTGTTTTTTTCAAAGAGTTCAGACAATTCTAAAATAACTTTATCTGAAACTGTATCTGTAGTAATATCAGTATTTCATAGTGCTTCTAAGGCTTTATCTTGAGTCGCTTCATCTAGGCATAAAATCAACAATCCACCATGTTTCTTTTTGTTGACATCTGTAATTGATTTCCAAATATTAAATTTCTTCAACCATTTTTGGTAATCATCCTTCTCTTTATCAAAAGGTGGAGGCGCCTTATCGATGAATACATGTGCTTGGGACATTTTTTTTTTGATCGCTGCTCTGCTACCACTGTTACACACCTTAGTCCTTTCACTGAGTAAGCAACTGGAATAGTCTCTGTTGCTCGGAGACTTCTTCTGTTAACCTCTTGTGATTAAGTTATATCTTGGAAGAGGGCCACCTGTGCTTCTACACACAAAGCATCTGCAACAAAAGAGAGAATTAGAGACACTTTAACAGGTGCGGTGTCTGGTGTTGGTGCAGTGTCTGGTGTTGGTGTGGTGTCTGGTGTTGGTGCAGTGTCTGGTGTTGGTGTGGTGTCTGGTGTTGGTGCAGTGTCTGGTGTTGGTGCAGTGTCTGGTGTTGGTGTGGTGTCTGGTGTTGGTGCAGTGTCTGGTGTTGGTGTGGTGTCTCGTGTTGGTGTAGTGTCTGGTGTTGGTGCAGTGTCTGGTGTTGGTGTGGTGTCTGGTGTTGGTGCAGTGTCTGGTGTTGGTGTGGTGTCTGGTGTTAATGCCATGTTTGTTGTTGGTGCAGTGTCTGGTGTTGGTGTGGTGTCTGGTGTTGGTGCAGTGTCTGGTTTGGGGGTGGAAATGGATTTTGTTGTTAGGGGTGGTGTATGTTCACAGGGAGTGGGGGCCACCTTTTCTTCCTCTTTTCTTCTTTTGTTTTTCTTTTTTATTCTTTCAAATGAACCGAGGAGAAGTGAGGTTGAGTTCTTCTCCCTCTCACTTGCGGATTCATCCTCAGAGGAGCAGTCTTTTCTCTACTTGACCCCCGTCTCGATTGGTGTGGCACCCGTTGGTTGTGTCTGCTCCTCTAGTTGCTGCTGTGGCTGTTTTTGTTGCTGCTGCTCTCGCTTGTGTCGTTGCTGCTGCTTCTTCTGCTGCTGCGTCTGCTGCACTTGCTGCTTTTGTTGCTTTTGCTGCTACAGTTTCCGCCGCATCGGCTGTGGTGGCTGTTGTTGTTGCTGCATTTGCAGAGGCTGCTGCCTCCATTTTTGGGCTGGTGGTGAGACGGTGGCGGAAGGGATTATGGGCTTCCGTTTTTGTCTCACTACCGTGCTCCATTCCCCCCCCCCCTGGCCTCCTGGGTGGTTTGGGTTTTCTTAGGAGCTGGAGTTGGTGCCGCGGTTGCAGGAGTTGTTGTCACCTGTTTTGGCACGGGCGCTGTCTCAGAGGGTGTGGCCGCCTTTTGGGTCATATTGATTAGGGGTTACCCTTTGGGGGCAACTCCTAGCCATGTGGCCTGCTTTTGGCAGGACCAGCAGTGCGGACGACGGCCCTCCACCACTACCGTTATGCTGGCGTCCTTGTATGTCAGCAGCACTGGTATCGCCTGAACACCCTCTTCAGCCTCATTGCTATTGTGTAGCAGCCCAGGTGAGTCCCAAGTTTTGACCGTATTGGGGTCACCTGTTCCAGTTCACCATACTGGCTGAAGAGGCATCCTTACAATTCCGCAGGTATTTGGGTTGGTACATTAAATACCTGCACCCGAGTCCTTCTCTTACCCTGGTATTCGGGTATTAGTTTGACTCTCACATGCTTTATTTCTTGGAGGGAGAGTCTCTCCGCATCGTCCTTGGTGGGTAGGAGGATGTACCACATGGCGAAGTTCCTCTGGTACAGATATAGTACTGGGATATTAAGTTTGTGGAAGAGCCCCACCATATCTTCCTTCTTCATCCCCAGGAGGCGGTTTTCCAGGATATCGGAAATGGCAAAGGACAGGACTCTGCCCTCAATTGCCTCCCAGGCACCCGGTATGGGTTTTATATCTGCCCCCTCTATGTATAGTCTGTACTTTGTCAGGTACAGGTCTCTATACTCTTGAGGGGACAGTTGTTTTTTTATGGTCTTCCCCCACGCAGACCCTCTTGGCGGTGTTGGTGTTGGTATGGGGTCTTTGGTGGGATTAGAGCGTTTTTGGTCTTTTATGGAGGTCGCCCCTGCCTATTTATTGGCAACGCTTCCCGTCTCCCCAGATTTCTTAGTCTGTCCTTTTGTGGGAGTGTCGCTTTTTTTGGGGGGGGCTCCCTTTTCAGTGTCTTTTGGGCCTGACTTTCCTTGGTTAGAGTCTTTTTCGGGAGCAGCTTCCTGTTTTGGGGAGTCAGCCTCTTGGGGAGCATGGTCTTTTTTGTTTACTTTGAGGCTATCTGCCCCTTTCTCGTTTGTGAGGTCCAGGCGGTATGCCCCCTCATTTTCTTTATCGCTGTCCCCTTTATTGTCCTTTTGGCCTGGCATCTCCGCCTTTTTCTGGTCGGAGTGAGATGCTACGATCGATTTTGGTGTTACTCCCCTTTGGGGGAGTCGCCCTCGGGGGGAGCTGTTGGTAAATTTTCCCCCTCCTGGGGAGTGTCCAATGCTGTCATATCCGAGAAGTACGCCCATCAGTGGTTGTTTTTGCTCCTCCTGTTGGGGAGTCGTCCTCTTGGGGAGCAGTAGCCCCTTGACTGAGAGTATCCATATTGGTGGCCCTCTGGCTGAGGGTATCCATATTGGTGGCCCCCGGAATGGGGGTGTCCGTTTTGGTTCCCTCTTCTTTTAAAAATCACCGAAAAGAGTGACGTGGAGACGGCGACCAAAGTGGGGAGCCGACTTTGGCGCCAAAAAGAAGTGGCACCAAAAAGCGGCAAGAGGTGAGATAGAACTGAGAGGGAGTGGGAAGTTAATGGAGGGAAGAGAGAAAGTGTTTCCGACCTTCCCTCGCGGGAAGGTCGTAAATTATCAGCTCGGATACTCCCGTGAAGGGGGGAGAGCAGAAAAAGACAGAAAAAGTGGGGGTGCGAACAAGCTCGTCAGGTGTTCCGGGCACAAGAATGTGTCGCAAGAACAGCACTGCCTCGCGCGGTGTATGTATCAGAGAATAAATACTACACTTTGATATTCATATTTAATTTATTCCGTTTAAAAAAAAAATTACAATTAAAAAAAATTTCAATATAAAATTAAAAAATTAAAAAAAAGTAAAATCTCCAAAATACAAAACAAATTTACGATCAAGGCCTATAAGATCTGGGGAGGGGAGTGTTGCAGGGTCTTTGTAACTAAAGTAGAAATAGAAGTCTTTGGCGACTTACTCTTGACTGGCAACATTTACCGCAATACCTCATTCACTCTGTGGAATCTAAAGCAAAAAGTATATATTTACAATTTCTCTGTGTGTGTGTGTGTGTGTGTGTGTGTGTGTGTGTGTGTGTGTGTGTGTGTGTGTGTGTGAAAAATGTTCAATTTATTTCTTGGCCAAAAGGCCAAGAAAAGCTTAAAGAGCTAAGAACAGCATCTATTAACAACAGACCTTTGATCTTAACCAAAAAGGCCAAGCACAGAAGTGTTACGGATAGACCGACCGACAGACCAACCGAACGTCCGACCGACCGACCGACCGACCGACCGACGGAGTAACTTATAGAGTCGCTTGCACGTGACTAAAAAGGGGGGGATTTCTTTTTGCGGGACTCAGTTTCAATTGAGGGACTTCTTTCTCTCTTTTTATCTGACGAGGTGGGAGGGGGCATGTCTGTTTTCATGGGAGGAGGTGGAATGTTCTGTGGTGTGTTGGCAGGGGTGCAAAAAGGGGAAGGTCTCGGGCTTTTCTTTTTAGGGGCATCTAGGGAAGTCATTTTTCCCCTGGTAGGGAGTGCAGTGCTTACTGGGACTTGGACTTTTTGGAGAGAGCGTTTTTCTTTCGGAATGGGGTTTGGTTTTTCTGGGATCAGGGACTCGGGGAAGGGGACGGATTTTTGGTTTCGCGTTTCTCATCAAGAGAGTCCTTGAGTTTTAGTAATTCTGTAAACTTGTTTCCACCAGGGTCCTTACTTGTCCGTATTTCCAGCTTTTCCTCCTTCGTGAGGGATCGTGCATATGTTTTGGGTCGTGTTTTTTTCGGTAGAACGAGCTTCTATTCATCTTTTTTTTTCCGGGGAGGCTGCTCCAGTGTTGCAAACTGAATCAAACTCACCGGGCGATATTTTTGGTGGGGTATCTTTGATTTTTCTTCTGTCTCGGTATTTTGATCCGACCTGTGCATCCGGCTCTAAGTGTACCCGATTTGGGGGGTTTCTTGACGTTGGTTGCTTCTTGGAGCACGTATATGTTAAGTGCCCCACTTCCCCGCATATCCAGCATGCCGGACGCCTTCCTGCAACTACAATCAGTAGTTTCTTTGGCCAAGATCAAAGTGTAGTATCTGTTTTTCAGATGCGACACTTCCATTTCTCGTTCTCTTTCAGTGGAGGAGAAATCCTTCACGACTGAGACAATTTTTATTTTTGTACCTTTTCTCCACGTTAAAAAACGACCCTGGTGTCTAACTCTGTCCCGTGGGGAGGCATTGTAAATAGGTACAATCAGTAGTTTCTCATTCTCAGCTTCCAAATAGTAGGGAATTTTGAAATATGTATCCTTGTTTAGTAAGAGGCCAAAGGACCAGACGCCATTGTAATTGTCCACATTCGCTTCTGTTATATCTCCAAATTGGAGGAGGTAAGCAGCCAGGTACTCCTCTGGGACTACGCTGGGAACTTAAAAAATAGAGATGGTAGTCCTCCTTCGCCCCAGGTACTCCATTCTGAGTATGTAATCATTTGTGATTATCTCATTCTGGGACAGTTTCACGCATTCCTCCTCAGTTTTAAAAAGGGCTGCCCAGGTATTGTATCCCCAAGCCTTAGCTCTCATGCCGGTGGTTGCTATTAATTTTGTAACTGTATCCTTGGTTGAGCGGATAAGTTTTTTTGTTTTTCGATCTATGACGAGAAGAGAAATCGTTTTCTTAGCGAATTCTTGCAACCTTAGTTGCTCTAACGTTATGCCTTTTTCTGTGACATGCTCTACGCATTTCTTTGCTTCTGTCAAGAATGACTTCAAGTCTATCTTCACTGCAGGGGGCTTCTTCCAGCCTTCATTTTCATTGTCCGTCTTTTCCTTGGTAGGAACCGTCGGCGCACAGCTGGCAGATGCCATGGCCGGCGGTAAAAAACGTGCAGTAATGAACAAAAATCCGGTGCTAATAAATAGCGACGGGGGAAAAGAAAGGAAAGAAATAACAAATTTAACAAACATGACAATAACAATAACAATAATATATAACAATTAGGCACAATAGAGAACGTATACCGACAAAACACGAGTAATGGGGGTAGTTAATTATTTGGTGTTCACCACACCAAAATGTGGCACAAGGCCGGAAGGTGGAAATAGGCAAGCTCCCCTAAAGGAGGGGCACTATTGCCTCATCAAAAATTGGCTAGGCACCCCCGTCGATATTCCCCGGTAGGGGCGCCTCAGGCAACAAGCAATTAACTTGCCCCACCGGAAAGCCCATGGCAAGGCCTGGAAGGGTGGACCGAAACGGTGTACCTCAGTCCGACAGGTACTGGCCGAATCTCGGCCCCTTACCTGTCGAGCTGAGTGTCAAGAACGGATCCTTGACGAGTACGACTAACCGGTCTCCCTGCAGCCAAAGCTGATAGGAGACACATCCCCATCACGATTAATGGGGGTATTAGACGAATGGATTCGCCAATCATTTTTATAACCACCAGCTGTGTTAAACAACTAATGAAAACCTGTCAAAATTACTATAAAAATTGTCGAATTTTAGATTCAATAAGTTTGCCGTTAACTACGCCACGGACCGCATTTGATTCTTGGCCGCCATCTTGGTTACTGCCAATTACTGATCTGAACTACGCCGCCATCTTTGTTCAACATAATGTCTGAAAACTTAACAGGTTATGCGCCCAGCCGTTGTCTTTTCTTTGACGGATCGGAATCTAAATTCGAATTGTGGCAGGTAAAAATTCTGAGATATCTAAGGATTCGAAAACTACACAAAGTGATATAATCTCCAACAGAGAATCCTAACGACCCCGAATTTCTCGAAAAAAAAAAAGTGGCTGTTTTTGCAGAACTGATTAGACGATAGAAGTCTGTCTGATTATAAGAGACGCATTAGACGACGGACGGAAAGCATTGAACATATAAAGAGAACATTATTTATCAAAAGGGAAACCGACAATTATATCACTATATACAGAACTAACGTCTTTGAAATGTAACGAGGATGAAACTATTACCGACTACGTTATAAGGGCAGAAACAACCGCCAATGCCTTAAAACTCTCAGGTGAAATAATAAGCGATAGCTTGTTGATATCAATGACCCTCAAGGGACTTCCAGCCGATTTTAAACCATTTACAACTGTTATAACTCAGAAAGACAAACCCATAAATTTCAGCGAATTTAAAGTGGCATTGCGCAGTTACGAAGAGACTAATCGTATGCTCGCGGACAATAATAACTCCAGCAATATTATGAAGTTCAAAAATGCTTCTCAAAAGCAGACACCGCCAAATTACGCACCTCACCACGTGTTCCCCAAAAGTAATTTTCCCAAGAAAAAGAATAAAATTATCTGCTATAATTGTGGACGACCCCACCCCAAAAGTTTCCAATGTCGATATAAACGCTCTAAAATAGACTCCGTAAAAAACGTTGAGAACTTTGAGGAAGAACATACATTTCTATTCACATGTAACTCTGACAATACCTCAAACGGTAAAAATCTCCTTGTAGACTGTGGTGCTACAGCACACGGTATCACCAAGGAATCTGATTTTATTGATTTTGATTCAAACTTTAATCCACAAAGTCATTTTGTCGAACTTGCCGACGGTAGTCAAATAAATGATATAGTCTTTAAAAGAGGCGATGCTAAAATATACCTAAAGATAAAGGCGAAATCTGTAACTGTATTCTAAAAAATGCTCTGTTCATACCTACATTTAAGCAAGACATACTTTCCTAGCAGGCTGCAATCAAACAAGGCGCGAATATAAAGTTTGGTCAAAACAAGTCAAAATTGATATGCCCCAATGGAACTGTATTTGACATTAAAGAAAATGGCCGACTATATTATTTAAAAAGTATGGTTTCCTCAAAAACTACCTGTCACGACTTGGAAACCTGGCATAAAATTCTAGGACACTGCAATACAGCTGATATTTAAAAAAATACCAAATGTAGGGCGAAGGCATGAAAATAATACCTTCAGACAATCTCCCAAATTGTGAATGTGTGCACAGGGGAAAATGAAAAAAAATATATAATCTGAACGCCAAACAAAAAAGCTACGAAAATTCTCTCACTTGTGCATTGTGACTTAGCAGGTCCGATCAGCCCGATGGGGAGAAATAATCTAAGGTACGTTTTGAACTTTATTGATGATTTTGCCGGTTTAATTATAGTTTATTTTCTAAAAACAAACAAATCCGACACTATCCTCGCCACTAAGAAATATTTAGCTGATATTGCCCCGTACGGTTCAGTAAAATGTATTCACTCAGACAATGGGACTGAATTTACTAGTGAAGACTTTGAACTTCTATTAATTAACCACCGTATTAAACACGAGAAATCAGCGCCGTATTTCCCCTTCCAAAATGGCACCGCTGAAAGGGTATGGCGAACCCTGTTTCAGATGACAAAATGCCTACTTATCGAATCGAAATTAGCGCATAGTTTATGGACGTACGCTTTAATGGCAGAAGCATATATCAGAAATAGATCGTTCAATAAGAGACTAGGCAAAATGCTGTATGAAGCGTTTTGTGATGTAAAACTTAAAATGAACAGAATGGCTCTATTTGGTTCTGATTGTTTTGCATTTCTAGAAAAAAAACAGCAAACTAAATACTAAAAGCGAAAAAGGTATTTTCGTAGGTTATGATAAAAACAGTCCGGCATATTTAATCTACTTTCTAACCCAAAATGCCATAAAAAGGGTTAGATGTGTAAAATTCAATGATACATTAAATTTTAAAAAATGGCGATCCAATGGATGAAAAACGTGAAATATTACCTAGTATCTTAATCGATCACAATGAAAATATTAATAACGACGACAATTACAGTAGAACTTCTGGCGAAAACAGTAACCAGACACGTCGATACCCAATAAGGGAGCGAAAAAGGCCAGACTTCTTACAAGTTGAAAAGATACAAGATTACGCCGTGGATTACTGTTACTCGTTGAACAGCGCACCGGAAAGTTATAATCAGGCGATTAATTCAGAAAATCACCAAGAATGGGAACAAGCTATGATTATCGAATTGAAAGCTTTATCTGAAAATAACACATACGACATAGTGGCAAAACCAACAGATAAAAATATAATTTCTTCACGCTGGGTTTTTTCCAAAAAAATCACAGCTTCTGGCAGTGAAACTTTTAAAGCAAGATTTGTTGCAAATGGTTTTTCACAAATTTTTGGAGTGGAATATTTTGCAACATTTTCACCAACGACACATTGAACGAAAATTAGAATTTTATTACAACTTGCCACTCAATACAATTTAAAAATACATCAAATGGATGTAAAATTGCTTATTTAAATGCTCCGATTGACTGTGAAATCTATATTTACCCTCCAGAGGGATTTAAAATGAAAAATAAAAATTGAGTGTGGAAATTAAATAAATCGTTATATGGACTAAAACAAAGTGCGTACAATTAGAATTTAACACTCCATAATTATTAAATAGAACAGGAATTCAAGCAATGTCCCGTAGACGCGTGCATGTATACCAAAAATGTAGGTAACAAATTTTGGTTTTTGGGGTTGTCGATATATTACTCGCTTCAAACCGTGACAACACTTTAAAAGATGTTAAAAATGAATTAAATAAAAAATTAAAATGGCCGATCTTGGACGACTGTCATGGTTCCTCAGTATAAAATTTACCTGTGAAAATGAAACTATAACTATGAACCAATCACAATACATTGAAAAATTCGGCTCAAGTTCGGAATGCAAGATTGCAAACCGCGTTCAACTCCTGTCGAAATGGATATAAATAAAAATATAGGGACCGAAACAAAATCCACAGATAATCGAATATACAGGGAAATGGTAGGGAGCCTCATCTACTTGATGGCCGCAACTAGGCCTGACATATGTTACACTGCAACAAAGCTATCTCAAAACTTATCGAAACCGACAATTAAGGACCTTAATAGTGCAAAGCCAATCCTTCGTTACCTAAAAGGAAATAAAGAACAATCTTTAATATTTAAAAAGTCTATATATCCTCTAAATTTAGAAGGATTTTCAGATTCAGATTGGGGTAACTCTGAGGATAGAAAAAGTATAGCGGGGTATTACTTTAGGCTGTCAAAGACTGGGCCTATGATTTCTTGGAAAACTAAAAAGCAACAAATTGTTGCCCTTTCTACTTGTGAAGCACAATATCCGGCCCTTACTCATTCCGCGCAGAAGGCAATTTTTTCTGAACACCCTTCTAAAATCTATTTTAAAACCAGATCTAAGTAAAAAAAACAAAAAAAAAACTATAGTAATTCATTGTGATAATCAGAGCATTATCTTATTAGCAAATAATTCTATGATTTATCAAAGGTCGAAGCATATTGATATATATCATTTTATAAGGGATGAAATAAGTAAAAAATCTATTTCTCTTACTTATGTGACGTCTGAAAATAATATAGCCGACATTTTCACTAAACCTATAAAAAGAATAAAATTAAGACATTTTATAACCGAACTTTTTGAAATATAATTATGAATAAATCTCTTTTCAGAAACCCAAAAATAGAATCATGAAGAGCCAAAATCACAAAAAAAAATTATAAATTGTCCCGGGCACGACGTTAAACTGCGACCATTTCTAACTTATTAACTAAATTAACCAACTAATACCTAACATAATGTTTCCAGATTTGTTAAAAAAAAAAGTCACTTGTTAAAACCTTTTCTTAGTAAATTTCCTTTTTGTCAAATAATTCTTTATTTTTTTTTGTGGCAAACATTTGTTAAAAAAAAATGTATATTTGAAAACTCTTTATTTTTATATGTATAAAAATGGCTTCTTTTTACACACATTATACCAATATATTAATAATTCTTTTTGATCAATGAGATGGAAGACAAATTCCCCCAAAACCAAAAAAAAAAAACTATTTTATTGGTTTATTTAATTTGTTCATTTATTTGTTTATTTTTATTTATTTATTTATTTATTTAAATTATTTTATTGGTTTATTTAATTTGTTCATTTATTTGTTTATTTTTATTTATTTATTTTTCTTTCCTTTTCTCAAGTCAAACCAAAATTGAATCCGAAATGATTTTTCCATTATATCAAAAAGGGGGTGTGTAAAATGTTTTTGACTCCTAATAGGGTGAGTTATTTATTTGGTGTCCACAACACCAAAATGTGGCACAAGGCTGGAAGGTGGAAATAGGCAAGCTCCCCTAAAGGAGGGGCACTCTTGCCTTATCAAAAGTTGCCTAGGCAGTCCCATCGTAATTCTCCGGTAGGGGCGCCTCAGGCGACAAGCAATTAACTTGCCTCACTGGAAATCCCGGTGGCAAGGCCTGGGAGGGTGGACCTCCTAGGTAGTACCCAAGCGGTGTACCTCAGTCCGACACGTGTTGGGCCGAATCTCGATCCCTCACCTGTCGGGCTGAGTGTCAAGAACGGATTCTTGACGAGTACGACGGCCCTGTCTCCCTGCAGTCGAAGCCGCTAGGAGACACATCCCCATCACGAGTAATGGGGGTATGAGCGTGGCTACCGAGAAAGAAGGCTGATGCATATGATAGTGTAGCATCACTTCCTAATTAAGTTGTAGGAATAGACAGCTTCCGGTATTCTAACAGGCATAAAAAATATGGCTACCATTATGTGTTACCGATTGTATGTTCTAAAGAAAAAGAACAATTCTCCATTCGGAAAATAATTATTATAATTGCACATTTGGGATAATTTTAATCAAAATATCGTAAGTGAATTCGTGTTTGAACTTTTACTTTTATTGAAGAAAGTCGAATATTTCATTTTATTTATTTATTTTTTTTACTGCAAAACAAACATTTTTTGCGTTTGTATTACTGTACACATAGATTCGAAAAAGTTGTCAAAAAACAAATATATAACAAATAAATGTTATCAAAAGCAAGATAAGTTACTTTTCTACCAAACTAGATATATTTTTCGTGTTTTTATTCAATGTAACATGTTTATTCAGCTCGAAAAACATACATTGTTTACCGATGTATTGGAAAATTCAAAATGGCGCCTGACTTTCTCTTTAACACGGTAAGTTCGGGAAAAGGTGTTATAAATAATAAACTAGACAAAATACTATTAAAAAACCCACTGAATATATGCCAACCTATGTCACGGTAATATATATTGAGCTAGTTTCTAACAGTATTTTGTCTAGTTTTATATTTATAGCATCTTTTCCCAAACTTACCGTGTTAAAGAGAGAGTCGGGCGCCATTTTGAATTTTCAAATACATCGGCAAACACAGTATGTTTTTCGAGCTGAATGAACATGTTACATTAAATAAGAACACTGAAAACATATCCAGTTAGGTAGAAAAGTAACTTATCTTGCTTTTGATAACATTTATTTGTTATATATATTTTTTACAACTTTTTCGAATCTATGTGCACAGTAATACAAACCCCAATTTTTATATAATATTTTTCAGTCCGTTCTTTTAATAATAAATAAAACTTTTCACTGAGTATTTTCAAATATTTTAAAGTAAGCATTTTTTTACGACAGTGTTTTTTTTTTTTTTTTTAAGATTGTTGAATTATCAATATTTTAGCACGGGACGTAATTCATTTCTTTGAAATATATTTAAAACTTCAATTTTTTGTTTTTTATAACATTTTAACTGTAAATAATTTGCATGACGAGTTTGTTTTACTGATTGAAAATAATTACAAATATAATCACAATTTTTTTACTTTCAAGATAAACAAAATCATTAAGATTTTTTGGGTTTGTTTTACTATACACATAGATTCGAAAAAGTTGTCAAAAAACAAATATATAACAAATAAATGTTATCAAAGGCAAGATAAGTTACAAACATGCCGACATTTTCCTTTTTAAAATATATTGATAAACATTGTACGATTTTCGAAGCGATTACACGATTTAAAGTGAGTAAAACCACTAAAAACCTTCCCAGATAGGTAGAAGAGTAACTTATCTTGCCTTTTTTGGTGCTCTAAAGTGACGTTCTCTTTTATAAAGTAAAATCCAATCGTTCAAAATATGAATCCCAATTAGCTAAATATCCACGATGAAATCAAGATAAGAGGATAAAAATAAAAAAGATAAAGAAATAAGGGTTTATATATATATATATATATATATATATATATATATATATATATATATATATATATAATTTTTTTAAACTGCTTATGTATATTTGCTGAGTATCTGGGTGTGGTTGTATAAGTTTCTGGTACATTTCATTCCATTTATTGAAAGTATTTCTGCGCCGTAATGGTTTCGCCTGCATTAAAAATCTAATGATGAGACTGACCTTCTTTTGGTGCAACTCCGGCTTCGCGAAGTGTCGTGGAGCTTTGTCGGCGTTTAACTACTGAGTTGAGCGTCGCCGTTTGTCGTTAAAGAATCCACTTTTCATCGCTAGTCACAGCCTGGTCGAGAAACAGGTCATTTTTGTTGCATAAAAGGAGGAAGATGACACTTGATAACGGCATTTCTTTTGATTGTCGTTAAATTCGTGAGGCACATATTTATCAAGTTATGTTTTCTTGCCAATCTTTCTCAAATTGTTGGAAATCGTCGTATACGTTACGTCTAATTAAGAAGCAAGTTCTCAAATAGGTGTGCTTCCTCTAAAGCTCTTAATTGGTTGCTTGAATTGAAATAACAAGATTATGCGAATTTGCTTTTTGTCATCTTGTATTTAACGTTCTCAAAAGAAGGTATAATTGCTTTAAAACAATTGTAAAACTATTTGATAAAGCGAAAAGCGATCTTTCAAATGATATATAAAGTAAAGGCATTATAGCGAGAACTTATTTGAAAAGACATCATTTGGAATCAAAATTAAAAATTGTACAAGAAACTTTTCGTCCACCTAATATAATTATTTTTCTTCTTTATATTTTATCTCAAATAGAACTTATCTTAAAAAATTTACTCTTTTAATGAGACTTTGACAAAGCATGTATGCACTTATGTATTTGAGGAGTTTTTGTGTAAGCTAAGTTATTGTACTATATATTTTACTTTTTATATTCCTATATATATTTTCAATGCAGGATTTTCATATACATATATACCGGTAGATATTGCCATATCGTGTACATATGTGGCTCGTAGTACGTATGCAGTATTAGAGAACTCTATGCGCATACTATTTTTCTGCGTCTGTTGGTAATTCTCTCTCTCTCTCTTTCTCTCTCTCTCTCTCCCTCTCTCTCTCTCTCTATATATATATATATATATATATATATATATATACATACTTGTGTATTTGTATATGCATATTTTGTGCATGGATTTATGTGTTTATATATGTGTTATTCTTTATTTATGTTTATATATGTGTTATTCTTTATTTTACTGCATATATGTATATGTATACCTATACATATATATTCTCGTATACAGGTATTGTTTTTTTTTTCTTTTTTTTTCAGTGTGTGTCCCATCGACGAAATGTTTCATCCCTCTGTCTGTTCTACAAATACTTTAATGGCGAATGCTCTGACGAACTGCAAGCACTTGTACCTCCTCGACGTAACTACCCCTGACAACCCCAACAAGCAACTAAGTCCCACCGCTTTACAGTAGAGATCCCTAGGTGTAAGAAAGCCTTTTACTCAAATAGTTTCTTCCCCAGAACTGCAAGTCTTTGGAACTCTCTTCCGGGATATTGCTTTCCCAACTGTACTGATATGCAGAAGTTCAAATGTAATGTGAACAAACATCTTTCTACTCATCTCCCTTCATAATGCCCCCGCAAATTATGTCCCCGATAGTAGCCCCCTACTTCAAAGTGGCACTTGCCTTGTTTGGGGTGAAAATTAAATAAAAAGAATTTTTTTTTGAAATGTAAGCGTGTGCCATATCCCCGCTTTACCGCTGAATGATTAACCTGTCTGAATAGTCTGTTATATTAGACTTTTTTGTCTGTTATTCGTTTTCAATTCTTTCGTAATTTGCTGACATGCCTGGCTTTATTTTAAAAAATCCTGATCCAATGTCGCTATATATTTCTTTTATTCTCGCGTTTTCTCTATCTCTTTATTCTTTCCATTGTCTCTTATTCCTATTCTCATTTCTTTTTTCTTATTAATCATATTCACTTTTTTCGTTTTTATTTTTCATCTATTTATGTTATTTTACTTTATATAATTTATTGTTTTTTCCCCTCCATTTATTTTTTCTCTTACAATTGTATTTTTAATTTTTCACTTATTACTAACATCTAATCAACCTTTGCATCTGAGGCTTCGTTTATCATTGCTTTTTTCCAATTCTATTGGTGCATATGCTTATTAGTGTCAAGTTTCAATTGTTTGGAAATCTTTTCTTGAATCTTGAATTCAATAATCCTCCTTTTTTATTTTTTGGCTAATCGTTCACTTGATGTCTGAATTTTTGTATTTAGACCTAATTTTCGTTTCAATTACGGATTTCTTGCATTCGTGCCTATTAACTATTGATTTTCTTGATTCTTTATCTGATATTATGAAAAAATTCTCTCCGTTCTCGCACCTTTTCTTAGAGCTTAATTGCTAGTTTCCTTATATTCCATTTTATCGATACATATCGTCTCTTACAAGAACATAGATTTGGCAGCTTTTGGAACTACTCTACTGACCTTTCTTTTTTGGGATTGCTCTGAGACATACCTTTTGTTTGATACTCCAAATTTATATCTCGATATAAAATGCCCATCTTGACGCGAGTGAAACTTACAAATTTTTGGAATTCAACTTTGAATCTTTGAAAAACTCTACCTTGATTTTGTACTAATTTCACATCAATTTACAGGATTTTGCGAGTACTTTTAAGGATTTTTTTCAGAATTTACGAGGATCTACAAGGATTTTATTAATTCTCACACATTTTCACTTAGTTAGATTCTTAAACAGTTGTCATATTCTTCAATCTTCGCAACTCTTCTGTAAATATTTCAATATTTATATAAAGATGTTTGTTAAATATTTTTATCTTTGAAAATACATTGAATATTTTTTAAGTATTTAACCTAAATTAATTAAAGCTTCGAATCCTACTTTTCTTACTTTGAGATTGTTTTATTTATGATGTATTTCATATCTCTTATTTGATTTTCTATCTCCATCCCGACTTTATTCACGTTCTCCTCTATCTCCATCTATACTGTTCTTTTCTTCTTTTATTAATTGCTCTTCTTTAATGATATCCATCATTCGATAGTGAACCCTAATTGTTCACTATTACTTACCTATGTGCTGCTTCTCCGATGTTTACTCTCCTATTCTCAACATTCTTTTTCACGCATATTTAATTCTTTTTCCCTAGTTATATTATTTAAATTTTAAATATTTTTCAAATATCTTTACTCCTATACTTTATATCTACGTTTAATATATCTTAAGTGTCTTATTTGCTTATTCTCATTTTCAATGTACATTTTATTAAATCAGTTTTATCTATAATTACATTTTATATAATTATGGACCTTTTTCTTTTTCTGGTGAGAAGCATGTAGGTTCCAAATGTCATGGCCTAAATAAGTTTCGTTTTTATTTTTCTCTTTTATTTTTCCTTATTGTTTTGATAATATAATAAAGTTGTATAACTCTCCTATTGCGCATCTTTTTTATAATACATTGAATGCTCTTCTTTATAGTGTTGAGCTTTTTTTTGTCTGGATAAGTTCTGTTTTATTAAGTATATACTCTTTGATAACTTAATAGTGTTATATATATAGTATTATATATGCATATACATATACATACATTTGAAAGAGTTTTGTACAATGTTTAAGAATTCCTTATGTATATTGGTTTGGACATTTACTCTAAATGGAGGATTAAACCAAATATCTTTCTTTCTCCCGATGCGTCTGGGTGGGTTAGAGGTATTACGATCAGTATGTTGGTTTGGGTTATATATGTAGAGTGGTCCATGACTATTGATAGCGGCAGATCTTGTTATTTGAACTTACGAGTCATATTGTGGGTGATTACAGATTTAAGGCGGCCAGCAGGAGGAGCATAATAGTTGTATTTAATCTTTTCATTGTATCCTGAATTCCTTAAGGCATTATTGAAGAAAGTAACATTTTGATTAAAGGTTTTTTTATCGGCAGAAAGAGTAAAAATGCTTCTAGAGACGGATGGTACTATAGATTTTATAAT
The DNA here is from genome assembly GCF_053919585.1 of Euprymna scolopes. NCBI lineage: Eukaryota > Metazoa > Mollusca > Cephalopoda > Sepiida > Sepiolidae > Euprymna > Euprymna scolopes. The sequence continues at coordinate 105,651,615 of NC_136500.1, read as the reverse complement.
TGAGTTGAAGTGGTTAGAAGATTTATGGACGTATAAAAGCGTAAGATTAGGTTTATGATAGGGGCTATGAGTTTCAGTGTTAAGATTAAGTGTAACATCTAGAAAATTTGAAGTTTTTTGTTTGGTTCGATAATTATAGAAAGGCCAAAGTTGTTAAAAATGTTATGTAATTTTTTAATTATTTTGTTGGATCTTCTGACCTGGCTGTTGTAGTGAAAAGGCCATCGTCTCTATAAAGGTCCCCTTGGATATGTTTAAAATGATATTTAAGTTCTTTCAGTAAGAAGAGCCACACTTAATCCGTAACCTTGCAGAGTCAGAAAGCCATTAAGACATCAAAATTATAAGGAGTGTCTTTTATAGTCGAAAACTTATTGTTAAATTGTATAAGGGACTTTCTGGCTAGGAGAATTAATGTAATTTCTAAATGAGTTAAGTCAGAATTTCTTTTAGCAAAGATTAAATCCTTATTTAAAAGGATCAGAGAAATTGATTGATAATAATTGTTGATGTCAAATGTAATGAAGTTAAGGAGGTGTTTATTTTTAAGGCAGACAACCAATTAATTACGGAATCTGAATTTAGCCCAAGTGGGAAACTTTTTCTTTAATAGAGGGAATGATTCTATCTAAGACGTTTTTGCTTATAGCACCTAAGTCAGAGCTAGATAGGCAGATCACTCTGATTGAGGTGTTGTCATAAAAATTAGGCTTACGATCTTTGAGGGAGAATCTAGGGGTACCCGGAGAAATTATTTCAGTGAAGTTATGAATATTCATAGAAGTCAGTAAATGTGAACCTCAGAATTACTAGAATCTAAAGTTCTACGAGGGACTATTTTATAAGATTTATTAAGCTCTTTATACAAAAGCCTTTTATATGTAAGATAGTCAAGTTTATAGTAATTTTTAGTCTTATCAGCAGAGACGAATATACGTTTATTCTTTTTAACTATTTTGGCAAAATTATTTATTTTACGAGTAACCGGATTATAATGGTTACTTTGTTTCTTAAATCTAATTTTTTTAATTAAATTTAACATGGAATTCTCGAACTCCTCAAGGTAAAGGTTGTATTTGGGGTAGGCAATTGTGTTTAATCCGTAAAATTTGGCAGCAGATCTTTCAATTTTCTTTTGTTCTCTTTGAGAATTGATAGGGAGTTCATTTGTTAAGATTTCTGGGTGAAGTTGGTCTTCAGACGAAATAGGCGATTTAAGTTTATTTTTAATGCTTAAGTCATGCTGATAAGCATTCCACCTTATATTTTTTTAGGAAAGGGTTCAAAGCTAGAACAAATTTGTGGATATATTCTTGTTGGGTAGGAATGGGACAGTGGAATGTGTTACTTTTCAAACATATCTAGAGAGAATAAAAAAGCTCAACCAGGCGGGAGCTTCTAATGAAGTAATAATTACATTTAAGTTTACCAAAATAATCCAAGATGGGGAAACTAAAGTATATTGTAAATATTGAAGAGTTAATATTTATAAAGTAATCTCAACCAGATGTAAAAGGTTGATAAAACCAAATAGGAAATAGAGCTTATAATAAGAACAAGTAGTTAATAAAACATGTTAAAAACTCTTTGAAAAAGAGTTAAACACATATTATATATATATATATATATATATATATATATATATATATATACATATATATACATACATATACTACTGATCAAACATTTAAGACCACTTAAAAATCTTTTTTAAAAAAACTTTTTTGAGGGATAGATTTTAAACTCTTCTGACTTAAGATTACCAATACTACAATCTAAAAGGTTATGGTAAACTAAATTCCAAAGATTTATTTTTTAAATTTACATTTTTATTAAATTAAGCTTTTTACACCTGAGACAAAAATTCTATTAAATTGTACAAAAAGTGTATGAAAAGTGTATGAAAACATTCAACAATCAAACTTAATAATGAGTTCGACCTCCACTCTTTTGATGACTTCAAAAATTCTTTGGGGCATGCTAGAAATAAGGGTTTCCATCAAGGTGCGGGGGATCCTGCTCCAGTTTCTGCAGATGACTTCACGAAGTTCATTTTTCGTTGAATATTGTTTGCCATTTCGATAAACTTCTCTTGTCATCTATCCTCAAACATTTTCAATTGGGTTCTAGTGCGATGAGCACACAGGGTCTCCCAAGAGATGGACTCCATTTTCTTGTAGAAAGCTCAAGATCCGTCTTGCAGTGTGGATTGCAGCAGTATCCTGTTGGAATAACTATACATCCCCACATAAACGATGACCCTCCATCATGAAAGATGCTTTTTGTAGCATGCTAACATAACCAGCTGCTGTCTGACGACCCTTCATAACCTGGAACTCCATCGTCCCTCTGTAGGAAAATGCACCCCATACCATTCCGAACCCCCCACCACTATGATGCGTAGAAAAAATTCAAGGGGTATGTTTTTGTCGTGCCAATATCGTTGGAAGCCATCAGGACCATTTAAATTGAATTTTTCTCATCAGAAAACAGGACTTTCTTTCACTTCTCAACGTCCGAGGTTTGGTATTGACGACCAAATCTTCAGTGGTCCACTTTGTGACGTGGAAGCAATCGAGGAATTCGTTTACGCTTTTTATTTACCATGCTTTTTGTTGTAAGTGTCGTCTGATGGTTATTGGACTGCAATCAGCATCTGTAACTGCCTTAATTTGACTAAGTTAGATTCTACTACTCAATGCAGGAGAAATAGGGTGGGGGGCTACCAAAGGATTTTGCTTTTCCATAATTCTCAGTGTTCTTTAGAAAGCTGCAAATAACAGTTTTACTGCGATTTACCTTAGCTGCTATCGCTCGCTGTGAGATACCTTGCTCATGGAATCCTAGAATTCGAGATTCGTTGTGACAAACCTTGCTTATGGCATCCTCGAATTCGAGAGCGCTCAACTTAGTTTTCTTGCTTTAGGTATTGTAACACGTTTACAAAGTGATTGCTAATCTCTAACTGAACTAAACACATTTCCATAAATCTAACAATTTATACCTTGGTGATAATTTTGATCATATATATATATATATATATATATATATATATATATATATATATATATCCAGGTACGTCCAAGGATGGAGTACTGTTGCCACATCTGGGCAGGAGCTGCTAGAAAGGACTTATCCTGCCTTGATAGGGTTCAAAATATCCTTCGTAACCTCGTAGGAGATTACCTTTTCTCTTCCCTACAACCTCGTTCTCACAAGAGATGTTGCGAGTTTGTCTCTGCTTTATCGTTATTCTCATTGTAAGTGTTCGACTGAGCTCTTATCTATGATCCCCCCTCGCCAAACTTTCACAAGAAACACCCGTCTTGCAAAAAACACTATCAATAATTTCCCCCACTCTTTATCTGTGCCTAAACATGAATGTAGATTCCATGAACAAAACTTCCTTCTTAGAACTGCACGCCTATAGAATTCTTTTCCGTTTTTCTGCTTTCCCGTTTTTCTGCTTTCCCGCTGATTACAATATGGTTGTCTTAAAGCATAACGTAAACAAGTTTTTGATGAGCCGTTCCATATATTACCGAATTTCTATTACTGACGATTACTTTATTGTCCAATTGTCTACTGTACACTCTTTAAACCTTATCTGCGAGTGGCCTCTTGGCCTTGATAAGTTGTGATGCCTTTGTAAAAAAGATAAAAAATAATATATATATATATATATATATATATATATATATATATATATAATACTTCATTTACTCACATAAAATTAATATACGGAAATATAAATTTATGCATAAACTTTAAGTATTTACTTCAAAAGTGTTCAATACGTAAGTAGAGCTAGTTAGTAAGTTATAAAATATATATGACGATTAAGCTACACTGAATATTCCGCGTTTCATCCACTCTAGGACTCTTCAGGCTTATGGGCATAAGCCTGAAGAGTCCTAGAGTGGATGAAAATGCCCATAAGCCTGAAGAGTCCTAGACTGGATGAAACGCGGAATATTCAGTGTAGCTTAATCGCCATATATATTTTATAGCTTACTATATATATATATATATATATATATGATGGCAGCAACTCGTTCTTGAGTATTGCCATTACTCAATATATCTTTGGCTCAAATGACGCAAACATGAGTGCAACTAGCAGCACGTGGCGAACGGTTACTTCTATGAATGTTCTATAGTCCTGCACATTCACTGATGACTGGGTCCAAGCTGTGGTGCCCCGAACACCTACCAGGCCAGACCCTGAAAGTTCCAGAGCCTTTATCGCCATTGACGCCCATATTTGCATCAGTCTTCATTGAGTGTCCGTTTGCCGTTTTAGGCTACAGCCAACCTTTTTGTTATCGAGATACATACTGATTGCAAAGTGTGTATTCTATTTCATATCAAGTAATGCATGTACTTGAAATATTTATCGCGAGGAAAGACTTGGCATTGAGGGAATTCCACTCTCTAAACAACTGTCATATTGAACCAAAAAGAAGAGCAAGTCAACATTATTGGAAACAGCAGTCGCCGCAGGTTTTATATAAGGGTTTTCCTTCTCCTAGAGGAGTTACCTTCACCACGGCTTACGGGAGCCTTTTCCACCCACCATGCCATTTGATCCATGACTGGGACTTAGATTGCAGGACACCAGAGCATACTCTACGCGCCGGTGGGTCATATATGCCACAGATGACAGGGCCTAAGCTCCTCTGGAGTTTTCTGTCGGGGTTACTTCAACCATAACCTTTCGTTAAAAGAACCTTTGCCCACAAGGCAGTGGAGGTCCAGTTTTACGGCGCAGAACACTCGCCGTTCATCAGAGTCCCGTCTGCGTGGCAGTTGTCACGACGTGCATATCTGGGAGAAGCACAGTATGACGTTAAGACATCTGTGTGCTTTTAACACACATCCACACCAGACCATGACTACCATATATATAAATATATATACACACATACTGACTGGACTCGTTACCGAGTTTTGCATTTTTTTCATCTCTATGTACAATTGTATGATATACTTAGGCCAGTACAGGCAGGAATTGATGTTCAACAGATTTTGCAATAGAAATAGTGATCGTCATTGCTCGTGCCTTATAGTTGCCCCAGCTATTTATCCCTCTTAAACCAATTAAAATCAAGAAACACTAGCGGATACTATGCGCTGTCATCAACATATCGATCCTATTTCCTTCTTTCTCTCTCTCTCTCTCTCTCTCTCTCTATCACACACACACACACAAACTCACACACACAAACTCACACACACACACACACTCTCTCACTCTCTATCTATCTCTCTCTCTATCTCTCTCTTCATCTATAAGTATCATTGGCTATACAGTATGGCCAAGTAACGAGTCTCTGCAATAAACAAAATCTAATTTCTTGTCAAAGTTAGACGATAACTAATATTAATACTAAGTTTAGTGACAATTTGTCAAAGGATGTAGACACTAGACTGTACACAAGGAAATAAACGAATATAGCTACAAATATCATCCAAAACGTAACCTTCTTGCCAGCAGTAATTAAAAGAATTAAATGATCCTAATTATGATATACTAAAATTATTAATTTTTATGTAAATTATAAAATTATTAATTCCATCTACTAACTAACTAACTAATGAATTAATTTTATTCAAACAATTTTCACTACATAAATATATGCAAATAATAGGGGGGAAATAAGTTCAATCCAGCGACTGACACCCTTTATAACTCAACAATAAACAACAACATATGCAAATAATAAATAAAATATTTATCAATATTCAAATTTTATTTTTAGCTGCAATATTTTAAGTCTAAAAAATTCTTATTTTTTACTTTACTAGAATATCTTGTTCTTTACTTTTCCAGGTTGAATTTCTTGTCCTTTACTTTTCCAGGTTTAATAAAATCTTAAGAATATTACTTTTCATGCGCGCATTTTTCCATATAATCCATGATTTTTCCAGGCATTGCTATTGTATTAATATATAAATTTATAATATTAATTAATGATTGTCAAAAAAAATTAGCTCTCAAACACACATTTATGCAATATTTATCATTCAATCACAGTAGTTCCGAGCCAGGATCTCTACCGAGACTGCGGTTCATGAATTCGTGATCTGAATAGAGCGTAAACTAACAAAAAAGAAGATGGCACTCGGTGTGTTTTTAGATATCGTTGGAGCTTTTGACAACATACCCTTCAGTAGTATGATCAAGTCGCTACGAGAACTCAATGTGCCACCAGTACTCATCCGATGGATTGAGTATATGGTGAGGCACAGAACAGTTCAAGTAGAACTATTGAGGGCAACTGTTAAAAGGGAAGTAGTTAAATGAAACCCCCAAAGTGGGATTTTATCACCTTTACTATGGAACTGTATGCTGAATCCTATTTTAAAGGAGTTTAAAAATAGGAATATTTATGCCCAGGCTGATGCTGATGACATCGCAGTGCTGGTCGCGGGTTCAAAAGCATCATTGGTCAGACGCATTGCCAAAATGGCATTAAATATTCCTAATAAATGGTCTAATCGAAATGCATTAGAATTCAGTAGCCGTAAAACAGAAATGGTCTTGTTTACATATAAAAGGAATTGCCAACTTGGTGACCTTTTTCTGAGTGGACAAAAATTGAAACTTTCGCAGGAGGCAAGACTGTTAGGGGTAATCCTGGACAGTAAGCTAACCAGGAAAAGCCACATAGAAAAGATTTCCCCCAAGGCGACTGCAGCCCTTATGCAATGCAAACAAATTGTGGGGAAAACCTGGGCAGTTAACCCGCATGTAATGAGGTGGATATACATTGCTATGGTATGTCCCATTTTGTCGTATGCATGTGTTTCCTGGATCCGCGGGGCAGAGAAACTGTACTTGAGGAAGAAACTCCAGAAGGTACAAAGACTTGCTTGTTTAATGACTTCTTCAGCATATCCGAGCACACCTACTGGAGCATTGGAGATGCTGTTGAATATCCTTCCGATTAAAGAATTCCTGAAGGCAGAAGCGATACGGGGATCCTATAGAATATATTTCATGGGTCTGTGGTGGTCAAGATCTGTTGGGACTACTGGAAAAACAAAGAGTCACGTGGTTTTGTGTAATGAGGCTAGGAAGGAACTACCGCTCTTGCATGTGCCGGGTGACCTTATGACTAAAACCAGATCATTTGAAAAGCATTTCACATGTATGGTTATGACAGAACAGGCGTAAGAGATTACGAAAAAGAGCTGGAAAGCAACGTAATCAAATCCTATACTGATGGATCTAAAATGAATGATAGGATTGGTGCGAGTGTTTATATAGAATACTCAAACCACCTCACCTGTCAAAAATCTTATTATCTTGGTAAACTGAGGACGGTCTTCCAGGCAGAAGTCTTCACCATACAGGTATCATCGGATACAACACCAAACACCAGTCATGAGCTGGCACCATTGGATGTGGTACCAAACACCACTCCCGCCTTCACCGAAGAGCAGGATCTCAGACCTAAGTCTGACAAGTCAGCTCTAACATTCGGTAAACATCACGACAAAAACCGAAGAAGGAGAGATAGCGCGTGTTTAAGGCTTTTGAATCTGAGGTTCTGATCATGGAAGAGGTTCAGCAACAGGAAATAGCTATCCTTTCAGATAGTCAGGCAGCTATTAAAGCATTGGAGAATAGTACGGTAAGATCCCAAACCGTACTGTGCTGCATTGAAAATCTAAACCATCTAGGAAAAGAAAACCGCATATCTATTTCATAAGGAGAGTTAAAAAAAATAGTTATTAAAAAAAAGTTCGGTTTTTTAATTATAAAAAAAAACGATACACGGGATTGAACCTAAAATCTTTCCACCAACCCCCGGTACTCTAACTGTTACGCTAACATATCATATTGGCAAAATCGCAGTAAAAAATATTTATATACAAAAAAAAGTTATGTAAAATAAAAAAAAAGCGTTAGTCACTTATGTATGTACTTACTCTCCTGTTTGTGAACCCACATATTTTGTTGTAACTTTTTTTCTACTGAACCAATTTTCGAAAATTTTCATTTCAAAATGTAGCTAATGAGGTGTTCTATCCAACTATATAACCTGTTTGAAATTTGGTTGCGAACGGAATTAGTGGTGGGGGTTTGAATGTGTCTCGATTCATTCAATTTCGGACTTAAGCATATATTCAACCACTACCGTGGTTGAATGATTTTACATCTGGTGGGCTAATTTCAGACCATACCCTTTTCTATAGAATTAGTGCATTGATGAGCACAGTGGGTACAACTGGATTTGAACTCGGCATATTCTACGTCATAGTCTGTAACATTACACTAATCGCGACACTGCATTTTAAACAATTATGAAACTCATATCGTCAGAGTACGACTAAAAGTTATCGACTATGCAAAAGATAGTTACAAATGGAGAGCTATATGAATAAATGACCATTAGATAAGACGCAATGTCAATGTTGATGCACATTTAAACAAACTTAGACACAATCTTGAATACATATCCTTATTTACTTATTTACCTGCCTGGCTATGACTGCATATATATATATATATATATATATATACATATATATATATATATATATATATATATATATATATATATATATACGGTTCGTTTTTAATGTGGAACGCTGGAAAGAATCAAAATAGAACTTTCCACAATCGAGAAGGAATTCTGCTTTATATTAGGATCGAACAGACACTGCACTTTGATTCTAGCCTATTTCTTTCTACCAAACAATAGAAAACAGAAATATCTTTCTATTTGGACTTATAGATTGGAAAATTATATCTGTTCGGTTTTAAAACTGCAGACTTTATTAACCATCCATCTCATTTCGATGAAAATTGAGCTGAATGCTGTATTTGTGTTGATTAGCAGTAAATGCAGGGCGACTAAATGGTGAGCACTTTATATGGCTGGTCAACAGTTATAAACTGAGCAGCAGTTATTGATGTGTCTGGACAAGTTGAGTGATAATTGAAGAAGCGAAATCAAACATCTTCATCTGACAAATGCAGTTTCATTTTCACTAATTGATTTCAAGCAGAAGAATCAAGCGCGCCATTCTGTCTACCCGCAGAAATGGATAGAGAATAACTCAAACCATAAACATATATGCGTGTGTGTGTGTATTGTATATGCATATATATATATATATATATGTGTGTATATAAAATGCATATATATATATATATAATACAGTATATAAATATCAACAATATTGCGTGTCTGAAAAGTAATGGAAACAATATCACAAACAATTTATTTCAAGCAAGAAGCTATGCTTATTTCTCCTCCACTGAGTCTGCGTAAATCGACTATACTTCTTTATATTTATATATATACATGATAAGGACTGTCATGTGTCTATAGAGACAATGAGCACACTAATAATGTTACTTCTGTGCACAAGTGGATAATATTTTCTATGATAATCCTCAGCACCATCTTGGCGTCCCTTTTGAAGCAATCCACGATTTAAAATTAGTACTTGGAAGATCTCTTTGGTATTAGGGAAATTAGGAAATATGAATAAGGCAAACAAGAAAAGTGAATAGGGAGATTGTTTTAGTACGGCGTGGCCAAGTATGTCCAGTTATTGATATTGTTAGCAGCAGATGTATTGTCGTGGTGAAAATTAAAGGCATTAACAAAAGTATGTGAGAATGCAATGGTTGCAGATAGTTACAACTATTTACTCTTTATATTGTTCAAACATTTGTGTGTACATATATTAATAGTGCTTCTACAGTTTGTAAACAATGTTATAACTAACTTTTTGTCAGCATCTTTCAGTTGTTCATCGTAAAATTTATTATAAAAAAGTAAATATTTTAAGTAGAAAATAAAATATAAAAATTATATTTTTTCAAGAAAGTCTTCGTTGTTCGCGAGAACATTAAGGCAAGATTAATTATTACTTGTTGTTTAAATTGCTTTGTGGCTGTTTTAGTGTATAGCTTTCGATTCAGACCAACTAATTTAGAGTAAAACAAAAAACGATTAGTGTTCGGGGTTAGGTTTCCGAGATTTCTTTTTTACAAAATTTAGCAGATTTTCTGTTAACGTTAATGAATGTTTATATTTACGACATTCACAATTGAAAATTGCGGTTACCTCTCAATCTGACGAAGTGATAAGCATTTCGTCAGCTTCCGACTGTTTAAGTAACATGCCAACAAAAGGTCAGTTTCAGCAGAAGTCACAAATTGTCACATATATATATATATATATATATACATATATATGTGCCTTCAATGAGTTTCTAGACTTTTTTGGACAGACATTCAAAATTGCTGTAGACTCTTGAAATTTCAGTATGCTATACATTGCTATACATCTTATGAGTACAGTTACCTCTTTTTATGATTTCATGTTCAAATGAACAGCAACAACAGGAACTGGAATACATAAGGCATGATTGTAACAGCTGGAGATATTAAAAAGTGGCATCTAGACGTGAGAACACTTTAGAAGAACGATATGCAATAAAATTCTGTTTTAAACTTGGAAAAAAATGTCACAGAAACGTATGAAATGCTTAAGACTACTTTTGGACAATCTTGCATGAATCGAACATTAGTTTTGAGTGGCATAAGACATAAAAAACGCAGTGAATGTGAGAGATGATGAGATATGTGGGAGAGGTGTGAAAGTCAGAACACTACAGTTCATTGGCCAAATAAAGAATTTCATGGATAAGGACTGTCATGTGTCTATAGAGACAATGAGCACAGTTTGATGTCAGTGTGGGAACTGTACACATAATTATTCGTGAGGAACGTAAGGTGCGGAATGTTTGCGCAAAGTTTTTCTCGAAGAGTGTTCAGAGAAGATCAGAAGGAAACACGTTGCCATGACAGCAGTGAGATGGTCGAGCTGATCAATTCAGATCCCGCAGTTTTTTATGCTCTGGTGGCGATGAAAGCTGAATCTATTGCTATGACCCATAGACCAAGAGGCAGAGTTCCCAGTGAAAGTATGTTGGCTCTCAGAGACCCAAGAAGGCCAGACGAAACAAATCCGTCCAGAAACATATAATGTTCTCATTTTATTGACAGCCAGGGAATGATCCACATGCACTGGGTTTCCACTGAACAGACAATCAGTAAGGAATGAGGTTTTAAGGGAGTTAAGGAAGCGATTCCTTTAGAAGAGGCCAGCACTCTTTAAATCGAGTCAGTGGTATTTCCATCACGACGACAATGCACCAGTCCACCATTCCATCCTTGTCACAGACTATTTGACCAAGATGAGCATCAAGACAGTCGCTCACCCACCTATTGTTCAGACCTTGCTTTTTGTGCGAAATGGTTCTTTAATGTATTGATATATATTGATATGTCGTTGGTGTTTAGTGCATTTTACTGTGTAATAGAGTTTATTTTTTACTTTTTAAAAAAGTTTTCTTAAAAGAAATCATTAATAAGACGTTAAAATCAAAACAAACAATTTGAAATAAATTCTCGTATTTTCTTTGATCAGTTTACAAAACGAATAAATTTGTTTGTCTATGCTGATTGAATTTGCTATTCAAGTAAAGTAGATTGGTGAACGATGTCATTTAATTATACGTTTTAAAACCATCTTTAAAAATTCATTGCAAGCATAAAAGATTGAAGACTTTGGTAGTGACATAGTTCCGGTTTCTAACAGTCTATAATGCATGATATATATATATATATATATATATATATATATATATATATATATATATATATATATATATATATAATTGTTTATGTACTTTCGAAGGAGTCGACAAAATTCGTTTAACAATTTTAACGAAATTTCATCGTTTATGAGATGTCACGTTTAATAATGAAACTTTTCAAATATAATTCTGACGTTTTCAGTGATTAAAATTTTAATATTAAGATATTGCTAATATCTTAAAATTGTAGTAAAAGAAAAGTTTTCATCACACAAATATAATTTCTGCATCCATATTGAGGTCTATCATCAACTTTTGATCAATATGAGTTTGAAAAAGTTATGAGAAAGGTGACGTATTTGTAACTTATAAAAAACAAGCCGATAGTAACCGAAAATATTTTAAATCGCGTTGACAAAAGTTTTTTTCTTTTTCATTTCACTATTTTAAAAGTATATACGGCATAATTATGTTGACACACCGGTACCCACGAACCGCAACGTTGACCCTATTCAGTAGTAGATGGGTGACCATTTGGAAATACCAGACACTAATAGAGTGGCGCGACAGTACTACTGTCAAGGGAAGAATAAGACGCCGTCACCCTTCCGTTAATGTATTGGAGACCCTTAGGCAAGGTCAAGAAATTACTTCAGGGTAATGTGAGGTCACAGAAAGCCGGTGACTGATGTAATGCGAAAGCAATCAGGAATGATTCTTTTGATGGTTTCGTATCTCCTTGTGCTGAGCAAAACATTCCTTTTCGTACAATGATCACAGCAATTAACCTGTGTAGGCACTGCTCGGGCTAAAATAATCTGTAACGTACTGTGTGTACAACTGCAAAAAAAGCTATGAAAATACATCCAACACTTTCGATAAACGCCGTGATTGGTGTTTTGAATAATGAACAACAATGAATTCATGTATGCCTCGAGGGAGAGAGATAAATGGAGAATCATAGCCGTTAAAAGTATATATGGCAATCTCGTTTCATTCTCGAGAGAATTCGTCAGGCATAAGCCTGACGAAATCTCACGAGAATGTATGCGGAATATTCTGTGTAGCTTAATTGTCATATATATTTTTAAGCCTGACAAATTCTCACGAGAATGAAACGCGAAATATTCTGTGTGGCTTAATTGCTAGATATATTTTATAACTTTATATATATATATATATATATATATATATATATATATATATGTATATATATACGCATACACACACGCGCGTGATTTCATAGTTATATTTTCAAATATTGCATTTTCTAAATGATATGAATATTGATATAATTCGAATATTATTCACCCATCCATATTTTTCGTCTCTAACAATGTGATAAATTTAGTGATTGCTTGGCTATTCTTGAGAATCAATAACTGGATTTTTAAACAATAGAAATTAAACATTATCGCAGATTAACTTATTACAAAAATCCGATTATAGCTTGGATTTTGTTTTCACATTTGCCAAAACAGAAGTAAATACATAAGAAAAATTGTAAAAGCTTCTTAATAGAATCAAACTGAATAATTGAATACTTTGGCACCACTTGAAAAAAAGACTAAGAATATTTTCTAATATCTTATTGGAACTTATCAATATGTTTGAATAGTAAAGTCAATCATTGTATTATTTTTTTTTAATTAAACACTCTATTACTTTTAAAATATATAGGCATTTATCCGTGTAGCTAAACGTTTATTTTGCAATTTCGAGTGTTCTATTGCCATTACATATTGTTAATTACCAAATATGTTTCGTATATAAGCATAACCAGGAATATATATATATATATATATATATATATATATATATATATATATATATCTTACACATGTTGTTAACGCTATGCATAGACTATATAAGGGATATTTCGGAAACATTTGTGCAGTTGTTTCTTAGTTCATTTCCTAGTTGTATGTGCAACGATGTAAACGCTAAATATTTCTTAAAGGTTTTTATGAGAAATATTTTTTTATGCATATTTTGCGAGCATTAATTCTGATTTGTAATATTTTCAATTGTCAACCTTTAAATAAAATGAAATATAGCGTTATCATTGGTCTAAAGCGAATTGTGAATGAAACTTCTATTTTACACATGTAAAATACACCAATACAAAATTAAAAATGAAAGCTTTTACTTGACGAACTACCTGCTTGATCTTGTTATACGCCTTACTTTTTTAATTGCATTCCCGGATAGAATGGCAGAAATACCACCAAAACATTACATATTGTATTTTCAAAATAATAATATTTGTAGCTTTTATTTTAATATCAGTTCTAAGTGACAGTTTTTTTCTGAAGGTTGATATACATCAGCAGAAATACACACGAAGTTTACATTTTGCAAGCATTCGAATGTTTTCTCTACACTCTACACGTGTGTGTGTGTGTCGTTTCATGTCTATATGAGCTTGTATATGAAAATTAATTGAAACAAATCATGCATTGTAACAATGGCATCCTCGCCCTAGTTATTGTTTTCAGGGTTTTGTATTGCTTATAGCCTTATGTAATTATAGAGATAAGTATGTTATGATCATTTTCAAGTAGTTTTGTATAAATTATTAAGTTGAAACAGGAAACTGGATCGGTTTCTTCAAAAGCCAAAGGAAGTTTTCACGATTAGAGGAAACTGACACTAAGTATTTCAGGAGGAAACGTTGAACAAAAGCTGTGGGAAGAAATTTGATGCTCTCAACCGAAACAATAAAGATAACAAAATGAATGTTGTTTCTTCTCTTACAAAACACTAAACTCTCAAGCAATTGATTCAAAAGCTTTAGTGAACTATGATAAACCAAACAGAATGAGAGTAGTAAGCGCAGGCGAAAAAAAAGATATAGAAAGTAAGGGATTACTCCGATTCAAGACTGCTAAATTAAATTAATCGCTTATAGTAGAAAAGCATAACAGCTTATTTATCTTCGATTCAAGCGACAGAAAAAAAAATCCTTTGCATATTTTCACGGAGAGCCGGCATGATCAACTATATTTAATACCTCCCAACGACATTTTGATTGTGAGCACACCCCAGCTATCGCTATGAAGAGTTTCACTCATTTATCTACCTTTCTCTCTCTCTCTCTCTCTCTCTCTCTCTCTCTCTCTCTCTCTCTCTCTCTCTCTCTCTGTATATATATATATATATATATATATATATATATATATATATATTTATATATGTATCATAAACAACATCTGCTAATACTTTGGCACCCATTTTCGACTCTTCTCAGCCTATATCTGTCTCCCCAGAAAATGCCGTCTCGGTGCTGAATGACTATCTACGATAATGGAATCCCAAATCTTATTTTCATTTTTTTTGTTTAAATATTTATTTATTTTGATTTTCTAATATTGGATTTCTACTACTAAGTTAGCCGATATTAACGTCGGCATCAAGAATTTTTTTTCTTTGATTAATGGATTTAGATAGCCACACTACCGACTTCACTCTCCTAACTATCAGTTTTGTATAAGCGAAAAAATTAAAATCTAAAAATAAAATTTCCAAAAATCAACGAAGAAAAATTTAAAACACTAACCGTTTATAAAAATTGAAATTTAGAATTTTAAAAATCCTCCTCATTAGAATGTTATTAATAATCGAGCAGTCCGTTGATGTTCTTTTTGTGTGGTACAATATTTATATATGGCAAATTTGAAGGAAAGGCAAGTTTGATATTCATGATTAAATGAAAAAATCGGAGGCCTGTTGGCCGGTTTCAGCTCCACTCTTCTAAAGCTGAGTCGAGTGATTTATTTTACTTTTAAACGAGATGAGCCCAAGATGGAATATATATATATTTAAAATACGTTTAAAATAATGTTGCTAACGGAGTGAAAAATAGGGAAACGCTATATATCTAAAACTAGCAGGACCCGTTAAATTGCGTTACCGGTGAAAGCATCCCCCCTCCGCATAAAAAATTAAAGTATGACTGTTGTTGTTGTTGTTGTTGTTGTTGTTGCCCAACCCCCAACATCCTCATATTAAAAACGGCTTTTGGAATGGATATCTCTAACCTCCCTCTGTTAGGCCGGCATTCGGAATAGATACCCCATTTTGTGATTGGGGGTGGAGTTGTCAGAAAATGTGTCAATATTGTAACTGTCAGGATTCCCACGCGCAAATACAAAACAATTAAGTATATGTAAACATTGATTCTGAGTAAATGAGCCATCCATGTTTAATCGGTAAAGGTAAACAATGCCTGCTTTAATTTTTTTTTTCGGAATGGAAGGGACTATAAATATGTATAAATAGGGACGGCCCGTAAAAAGCACACTAGAAAAAATAATCGCCGCTTTGAAGCGTAGCAGGTAAACACTGTTAAACGCAATGAACATATAAACACCAGTCATGCCTTTTTTAATATTTATTTTCTTTTAATTGGGTAGGTGTAGATTTCGTGCTACATAAAGAAAACAGTAAATATTTTTAAAAAATGGCTCCTAATGAAGTTTAGTAGAAGAAAAACATCACAGCTCGGAAAGGGGAAAAGTGAACACGGTTAAGTGTAATAAACGTTTTATATGGTTGTGTCTGGATTAATTTAGCAGCCATGTTTTTTTTAAGATGGAGCATGTTTGTTAATGGAATAAGATTGTAATCTGGAATAATCGTTTTGGCAGGTCTCAGCCAAAGGAAAAAATTGTTAAAAGCGGAATGGAAAGTGAATGGTATACATATAAGTTATGATTCCAATTACGAAAGGTGGCGAGCCAATATAGTTGTACTGTGTATACTTCTTCCGGTGTTGGTTGGGCGTAATGAGAGAACTTTAGAAATAGAGGAGAAAATACAATCTACATCCTCTATAGATGTTGGCGATCGTGATGACGTTTCTCCTAGGATGTAAACTAGAATTTTATTATAACGAATAAATGTGTCTGTAAAGGTGCTCTAAAGTTACATAAGCTGATGGATGGTTAGACATAATGAGTTTTAATGTGACATCTGATGTTGCAAACTTACGGTTATTTGGTCCAGAAAGGAAGTTCTGCAATTAAAATATTATATAGTAGATAAACCTACGTATGATAAATTAACAATGATGGAATCTCCTAGGGACAAATCACGTTCAAACCTAAGAGACATTTCTTCTGTTTAGAAAGAGTAAGTCTCTTCAAACGAACGAGAATGATCCCCAAGATCTTCAGGCGAAAATCTGAATGAGCACGACTCAAAACGATAAATGAATCACGTCTGAAGTTCGTAGTACAAGACAAGTTTTTAAGCCAATGATCTGCTATTGAAGACTGGGATCTCTTACTCAGAACTCTCGTCGGTAGTTCCCATTCCTGATTCTGTTAGATACGTGCTGTTGGATTCTACTATCCAATCTTAACGACGTTTGACCTACGTAGTCGGCACTGCAACTCTATTTGAATTGATAAATCGCATTATTGTTATGGTGGGGGGTAGAACGGCTTTGTAAAGAACAACACAACACGTACGTTCGAAGCAAAATGGCATTTTTCCACTGTTGAGCTGATTTGTTTAGAAAATGTCTTCCTTACTTGCGCTAGCCATGGTAAACGAATATAAAATGAATATTTTGGGAAAATCAATTCTTTTTCGTTTAATGACTGACTTAATCACATTAAGGGAGTATCCATTGTTGGATACAGTATCCAGAATCGTTTTTACTTCCTCATCCAATTTTGGTTTTGAACAGATCATAAGGACACAATGTGTTCGGGTTCAAATCAAATTAATCTTTCGTTTTGTAGGCCAAAATGAATTCCAGCGTGTATACAATCTTGTAAACGTGGGTTTACGATATATTGATGTGAGGTAACACGATGGAGTTTTTGTTACCAATCCATCAAGGAAAGCTAATAGGTTCCTATATGTTTGACTATTTTAAAAAACTGATTACATATAATTACGCTCTGTTTCATAAGTATACCTTAACACAGGTGCATGTTATTCAGTAAGGATAAAAAATATTTCCCTCCGTTTCATCATCATTAACGAAACAAAATAAGTCATATCCATAACAAATAATTATGCGGATCCAGACAATAATCATTGTTCATACACACCCACAATTATTAGTGCCAGAACTGAGCCAATTGATACCTTATCTATTTGCTTATACATTACATCGTAAAAACTAAATTCAACAGATGTAGAAGAAAATTTCATCAACTCAACAAATATAGTAATATATTACTTTAAGGTAATTAAATATATAATTACTTTCGGGTGTGGGCTATCAGCCCCCATCTTAACTGTATCTTTTGAAATATTTTTACTTTACATATTTTACAGGCTATGAATTCTCGCATGATGTATTATAGTTAACCTTTATTTCAAAAGAAATAACTACATTATAAATCGCAATTCTTTGTGCATTAAAACGTTCTTACATTTTAGACTTATACTAGCTTTATTTACCATATATTTTGCCTTTTCATCTTCCGAATATGTATTATTATTATATGTATACGTTAATCTATAATAGATTGATTATTGTTTGAATCCCATGATATAATTTGATACTGTTCCCTAACATTACCGAGTTATACAATAATATACTATCATTCAGCTATTATTTTCTATAATTTCTATATAGAAGACCCCCATTACTTTTATTCATACATTATTTTTATTTTTATTTTATTTTACTTATTGCATTTTAAGTTGCTGTTGTTTTGTATTATTGTAATTATTTTTTCATTTTTTTTCATTTTAAAAGTTAAATGTTAAATTATAATTTCTATTGTTTATTTCTGTCCATTTATTTTAGTTAGCAATTATTTTCATCAGTTTATCTTATTAATATAATGATAACTATCACGCTGTTATAACTATTTACTATCAACGTCAGAAATCGGCAGAAATTTTCGAAATAGTGATTTTGAAGGTTTCAACAGTTTACTAATCGATAGTAATTTCCTTGAAATATATTGTTCACAATGTCTACAAGATCACCCTCCCTTATGCTTATGAGGAATAATTATTTATAAATCATATAAATTATTGTATAGACGAACACCTTTATTTTCTATATAACCAGCTTTTTATTTATTTAGATCTCTAATACCCATCTTTATGATGAGGGAATTAGTCCTACATCCTTATTTTATACTTTACTTAATTTTCTGTAAACCGATCGTACACATAATTGTTGTTGATGTTCAATTCTTAAAGCAAATATATAATAAATTTGTTTACTTTTATCATATATATATATATGTATGTATATATATATATATATACATATATATATATATATAAATATATATATATATATATATATTTATATATTTAAATTGAGTCCCATATCCAACAAGCTATGATGGATGAGACCGGCCGCAGACTACCAAACAGTCACCATAACCTTTTTGTTTTTCGACTGCGGGTAGTGTTGTGTAGCTACATTGTCATTCACCCACTATGTTAAACGTCACCTCTGGGAAGAGAGGATCCAATTCTCATCATACGTCACAATCCGCTCAAGAAATTGGTCGTTTTTATTGCGCAGAAGGAGCGTAAATGGCACCTCAAAACGACGATTCTTTTGATTATCGTTCAATTCATGCGGCACCCATTTATCCAACATTTTACTTCCCTATTTCCTTTAAATGGCGAACGACTGATGAGTGGTCGACCTCAAGTTCAACAGCAACATCTCATGTGGTTTTGTGAGGATCGGCTTCAATTAAGGCTTTTAAATGTTCGCATCAACCGCAGTCGGCCGGTCGCGACCGTCTCCATGTTCAAGGCTCTCGTCACCATTGCTAAATCTTTCAGACCACGGTCTTTCGTGATTCCTGTGCCACACGCATCATTGAAATCACGAGCTGTCTCGGCAGCTTTTCGGTTTAGTTCGAACTGGAACAAGAAAATCGTGCGGATTTGAATTTTGTCCATGCTGTCGAAAAGTGTGCAAAATGATGAATGAAGAGATTAAGAACGGTAACACGATTCTTCGTTTCTTTTTTCTCTCTTAGTTTCCCCTCTCTGTCCTGCTCTAAGAAAATCTGACGACCTAGTCCACAAATTCCAAAATTTCATCATGATAAGTTTCAAGAAAAAACATACACGATTAAACCCAGTTCTCCAACTTCCAACTTAGACCCCTACTACCATGTCTCCTTCTCCAACATTAGGGGTCTTCGTTCTAACCTTCCAGAGGTTGAAACCCAATTACAGGAGACTAAACCAGACCTTTTATTTTTAAGTGAAACTGGCATTGGACAGGCTATTTCCCTAGATGAGTTCGTAATTAAAGGATACTCTAACTTAACTTCTAAATCTGACCCCCCAAGATCGCCATGGGCATGGAATATGTGCCTATATTAAAGATAGCTTTCCATGTGGGAGGGACATCTCCAGGGAAGATCCTAACTTACCCTATATGTGCTTCCGGGTTGCTTTAGCTCACACTACTGCATTTATATTTACTCTCTATCGCCCCCACAACAGCGGAGTTACTATCTTTCAAAGCATATCTGAGAAAATTGACCAAGTCCTTTCTACTTATCCTTCAGCTAACATTCACGTATGTGGAGACTTCAATGTTCACAACGTCGAATGGTTGACCTACTCAAACAAGACCGATGATGAGGGGAGGTTCTGTCATGATTTCTCCATTACCTATGCCCTCACTCAGATTGTTCAGGAACCTACCCGTGTGCCTGATAATGACGGCCAGTATGCGAGCCTACTAGACCTTTTTCTCACAACTTGCCCTGAACTATGTTCAGTTTCTGTTCTGTCGCCTCTTGGATCTTCCGACCACTCTGTTGTATCAATTAAGATAAAAATGAAATGTAATAAGTCCCCAGACGTACCTCTTCATCGTACAGTATATCGATACACTAAGGCTGACTGGGATAGCTTCCGTACATTTATATCTGATCTACCTCTGCATTCCATGTTTAAAAAGGATGTGTCCTCTATAGTATTAGACCTGACTGAATGGTTAATTGTAGGTATTGACCATTTCATACCCTCTAAAAAGTTTCAGCAAAAACCTAACAGCCAGCCATGGTTCTCTCCAGAATGTGCTGCTGCCATTGCGCACAGAAATCACTTTTTCCACTGCTTCAAACGTAATAGATGTATGGAAACTAAAGCCGTTTTCAGGACTGCCAGCAACCATTGTAAGGAAGTAAGAAGGAACGCAAGAGAGTTGTATGCTCAATCTGTTAAGTCCAAAGTAGCTGAGCAGCGGCTTGGTTCCCACCAGTTTTGGCAAATAGCAAACAGAATACTGAACAGAAGCGTGTGCTCCATCCCAACTATTATCAATGGACCTGAGGTAATCTCGTCAGCATCAGACAAAGCCAAACTCTTTGTCAAGAACTTTGCAGCTAATTCTACCCTTTGCGACCAAGACCGCCAACCCCCAATATTTCCTCCTGTATCAGAAAACACGCTATGTGATATACGTATATCTGTACGTGATGTTGCGAAGCTAATCAAAAACCTTGATTCGAGTAAAGCAACTGGCCCTGATGGTATTCCAATTATAGTACTCAAAAAACTTCAACCTGAACTAGCGCCCATACTTACAAAACTGTTTAAACGTTGTCTTAAGGAGAATAGTTTCCCATCTCCCTGGAAAATCTCATCAGTATGCCCTGTATTTAAGAATTCAGGTGATCGCTCATCCCCCTCTCAGTACAGGCCAATAAGTCTCCTGTGCGTCATGAGTAAGTTGCTAGAATCTGTGTTAAATACAGAAGTAATCAACCATCTCAACAAAAATAACCTTCTTAGTGACACTCAATATGGTTTCCGTTCTGCTAGATCTACAGCAGATGTCCTTACAGTTATATCGCATAGGATTAGCAAATCTCTCGACGATGGCAATCTTTCTAGGGCAATTGCTCTTGACATATCTAAAGCCTTTGATAGGGTATGGCATAAAGGTTTACTTCATAAGATCGCTAGCTATGGTATAGCTGGAAAAGTCTTCTCAATTATTAAATCATTTCTTTCTGATAGGTTCATAAGAGTAGTAGTTGAGGGGCAAAAATCAGAAGCTCACAGTATTAATGCCGGTGTCCCTCAGGGATCCATCCTGGGCCCAACTCTTTTCCTGATCTACATTAATGATCTTCCAAATCATATCCTTACATCATTTGTAGACATTTATGCTGACGACACTACCATTTATGGTAGCACATCTAAGACAGTAAACGACCAAGTTCTCTCCAATGCTCTCTTCTCTGATCTTGAGCACGTAGTACAATGGGGAAAGGAGTGGCTGGTTACTTTTAATGCATCTAAAACCAAGCTTCTCTCTTTACATCATCAACATTCTAATCCACATTTGTCATCAATTGAAATGAATGGCTCTCGTCTTCAGGAGGCCTCAAGTTTTGACAAGCTTCTGGGCTTGACCATTACTCCTGATCTTAAATGGAACACGTATATCAAATCTGTTGCCAAGGCCGCTGGAAAAATGGTGGGATCTTTCTATCGATCCGGTAGATATCTCACTGCTGATGCTATTCTCTATCTATATAAAAGCCAGGTACGTCCAAGGATGGAATACTGTTGCCACATCTGGGCAGGAGCTGCTAGAAAGGACTTGTCTCGCCTTGATAGAGTTCAAAATAGACTTCGTAGCCTCGTAGGAGATGTCCTTTTCTCCTCCTTGCAACCTCTATCTCACAGAAGAGACTTTCACAAGAAACACTCGTCTAGCTGTAAACACTATCAATAATTTCCCCCACTCTTTATCTGTGCCTAAACCTAAACGTAGATTCCATGAACAAAGCTTCTTTCTTAGAACTGCACGCCTGTGGAATTGTCTTCCGTTTTCCTGCTTTCCGGCTGACTACAATATGGTTGTGTTCAAGTCTAAAGTAAATAAGTTCTTGATGAGCCGTTCCATATGTTATTAAATTTACCAAATTTTCATTACTAATGATTACTATATTGACCAATTTCTACTGTACACTTTTTAACCCTTATCCTTGAGTGGCCTCTGGGCCTTGATAATGTGGTGATGCCTTTGTAAAAAAAAAACAAAAAAAAACGATTCGATAGAGTGAAAAACGCGCCTCAAAATGACATATATAACATGGCTATATATATATATATATATATATATATATATATATATATATCAATTAATTCAGAAATCATGTAAAAGTGAGATATGTAAAAAAAAAGGATATTGATTTTACACCATTAAAATTGTGGCGACGTATTTACCTTGAAATATTTTCCTGGTATTCCATAAACCCACCTTTCTATAAGTTATCTCGTCACGTATTTCAAATTTCAATCCAGTTTGTTATTGAATCAAACTTTCGAAGGTTTTTCTTTCTTCTGATATAATAAAGACAAAGAATAAACTTTTTCAGGTTTAACAAAGGTCGAATTTTTAAAAAGAGTCGCAAAATAATTTTTGTTATAAAACTTTGTTTTTATCAATAAATCATCAATTTCTAAGAACTTGCACAAGCACATAATAATTGCAACAAACTTTCTATTGTGGTTTGTTCAACAAGTTGAATAGAGGTCGGTTCTAGGATATCACGTGATATTTTTGATTTTCTACACCCCCCCAAAAATTATTTTTTTATGGTTTCTTCCATTTAAATTCTCTGTTATTTTTTAAACTCTTTTTAGAAGATACTAGCTTGATTTTTAGGAAATGTATTCAGATTTCCACGTAATTGTTATTTCCATAAGAAATGGCTTATAAAAAGACGCGTACAACAAGTTTAGCTAGACCGAACATATTGTATAAAGAAAGGTGGTCAATATTTAGTGATTCTTGAGTTAGACAATCTTTAGTCCCGCGTTAGGCCGCGATATTTCCCCACGATAATATTAACTCTCGGGATTTTTATAATAGTTAGTTCAGCTTGAGTGAATGAGTTCCTATAAAAGTAAGTTTTACTGAAATCAGTCTTGTTTGATCTATCGATTTGCATCCAGCGAAATCAATTCTATTTATGAACAAATTTTTGAGATTTAGAGCCGTGAAAAATTGTATTTTAACTGTATTGAAATTCTCGTATAAGATAAAAAAAAAATAATTTAAAATTTTTACAAAATTCTAATTTTTAATCTGAGAATAGATACAGTTATATATATATATATATATATATATATATATATATGTGTGTGTGTGTGTGTGTGTATATACATATAAAAATGTATCGATATATATGTATAAAACTGTATCGATGTATATTTATATATATATATATATATATATATATATATATATATATATAATATAAAGCTGAATGTGTGTGTGTGTGTGTGTGTCTGGTCACGAATAGGCTCCTATTATTTTAAAAAACTGATTACATATAATGATAGAAAATGTATCGAGACACAGGAATGGGTTGATCTGGGAGAACGGTGGTTCATTAAAATTGTGGGGTGCGCGTTCGCGCCTGGTCCACAAAGTATGGAAATAAAACAATTTAACAATTTCAAAAAACGTTTACAAGTGTTTTTGATATAGATGTACATAATAATACTTTGATAAGTATATTTTAACTTAAATAGGGATGGTATAATAAAATTGTGGGGTCTGCGTTCGCCCCTGGCCTTAATAGAATAGAATAGGCACAAACTTTAATAAAGACTTTTCATATCTATCCGCGTAAGTATACTTTGATAATTATGTTTCAGTTTGAAGAAATATGGTATAATAAAATTATGGGGTGTTCGTTCGCACCTGACCTCCATAGAATCGAAATATGTCACAAAGTTTAACAAGGTTTTTTAATATAGATCCACAGAATATTGTGATAAGTGTTTCAGTGCGAACAGGTATGGTATAATAAATTATGGGGTTTATCTATTTTATTTTTACTTTCATCATATTTTGCTTTGGTTTTGATAACCCTAAATTCGAAGCTATCTCTTTACAACCCTTCCTTTTCATAACCTATCATACTTTAATAAATCAGAGTCCATTTTCTGTAGGCTTTTTTTGAACCCAGTCAATGACGGGTACTTTTGCTAGTATATATATATATATATATATATATATATATATATATATATATATATATATCAATTTAAAACTAATTAAATTACAAATAATTTGAAAGGAAATCAGTCCTCAGAAAATTATGTTAATTTCAGAGAGAATCAATTTACATCTAAAATACTAAACTTTACTGCTTGTTGTAAAAAGAATATAAGATCTGAAAATTTTCTTTAAAAAGTTTTTTTGGAACTTTTTAAAAAATACAATGGCCGCAGTTTTAGTCATCAATAACGGCGTTATATCTTCCTGGCCATTTATCTGCTCTTTGTTTTGTGTCGTTATAAAAATACATACAATTTGAAATTGTCATAATTAGCAAGAAACTAAAAGTTACGTTGAAATTTGACAGCAAGAACATTGGGCGTCTTGATACCTATTTATATCCAGCGGACATTAGATGAAGTGGCCTATGGCACGACTTGGCTCGCCAAGACAGAATACATGTCATGAGTGGGAGACTTTCTTGACAGATGCTTTAAGAGATAAAGCAAAAAGCGTTTAGTTTATTTTTAGAATGCACAAGACAAAGCGTAACAAGAAATATTTTAAATCTACATATGTCAGTTTCACCTCAACCTTACAGTTTGTCAATCAATTTTTCAACATCTATTTCTGCGATATGTCCACAAATATAAATACTAATAAACTTTTGGTAGACCTCTGTTTATAGGCTGGAATGTATATACCTCATTCAGATGTCATCACTAGGGCTATAGCAAGAGAATATTCTTCTAACTCTCAAGAATATATCAGTTAATATCATACACGTTTTTAGATAGAGTGATGTGTCTGTGTCGGATATATACCCGAGAGTCAAAATAATGATGAGAATATTCTCTTGTCATAGCCTTAGCCATCACACATAGGTAAACGTGTTTAAAATTATCACCATTTAATGCATGTCTTATTATTGCCGCAAGACAATGACATCATGATATTAACTGATACATCCTATCTGTCCATGTAACACAAGTGCATGTTTATTATTTTAAAGAAATAATTGCTGTCATTTATCGCTTATTTTCAAGTATTATCATTATTAATATCATTAACAAATCTAAGAATGTATACCGAAGTTAATCTTAGTCTAGACTGATAATTAAATTAACTATAGATTCATAGATTCATAAAGATGTCGAGAATGTTCATAATTCTTCCTAAATACTAAAAAGAAGGACAATAATTTCTTATTAAAATTTGATTTTTTTTACCTCGATAGTAAGAAAGCATTGCTGTCTGCACACCCGTTAAGTGTATGCGTTTAAAAAAGTTTCTGTGAAATGTTTTTCGTAAATTGATGTCCGTTGATATTTCCAACATTCTGGTGACGAAGAACATTCGAGACAGGTGCAAATGAAATGCGTCTGACAATAATATCTATTCATATTCAGTTGTATATCTCTTTTTTTGCCAAAAGTGTTCTGTTCAACTCGCCTAATATAGACTAAAAGAAGGTCAATGTGTCAAAGAGACAGACAATCATCTAACGCGTCGATAACTGGCCGTTATATGTAACTGTACTTACTTTTTGTGTATGCAAGTATGGGCGAATGTATCTACATACGTTTTCTAATGCGTGTGCTAGTTAAATGTCTTACTTTTTTGCTCAAAGAGTTTTGTCGCCTTTTTTTTTCATACTAGACAGCGATAAAATTATTTATGATTTAGACATTTGCTTCTTCTCCTTCTCCAATCACAAATAAGAAATGTCAATGGAAGAATGAATGCTAATCGAGCCCGTGCGTCCTCCGCTGACTGACTCTTCGGGCATTTTTTCCTGAATATCTCCATCTTCAATCAAGAACCTCACCTCTTGTCAATCAACAGTCATTTTGATTTGTCAATGTGTGTCAGAGTTTAGTCTTTCAGACGACACTTGTTCTTTAAGCTGCATACATACAATATATATATATATATATATATATATATATATATATATATATTCAATATGTATATATACAATACACACATACATTCATAAAACTACCATGTCATTATATATGGCTAAATAATACCGACATTGATGCTTTCACAGATAATGCATTTACTTATGCGTCACAAAAGATTCATATGCAAATATGTATATATAATGTATATATGCATGTGTGTATGTATGTATGCATGCTCAAAAAGCAAATACGTTTAAATATATATGCATATGATTTTTTAGTTGTCGTACTAAATAAAATATAAGGTGGCAGTCAATTCAATCTGACAATTATTAGACTATACCAGATTCTTAACTCTGCAGCAATAGATTGCTATAGAAACTCACAGCTAGTTGAACCAAATTACGGAATAGTCACATTTGAATTTGGATTTTTCTAATAACAAGGTTTTATTATTTTCTATTCTTGATAGATCACACCGATTTCAGGTGAATTCTGACATGAGTCGCCTCCCTCAGTATGGACAACCTTGAATGTGTTTTTTCTTCTCACTCGCTTCATACCACTGTCACCTTCAAGTTTATCTAATTTTCTTCAATGATTACCTCATTAAAGCTTACCTCCTACCTCAATTTGCGATTTTGTATAAATAAGCTCGATACATTATTCAATTTTCGTTCTCTATTCTTGGCAATTCGACGCCTTTAATCTATCCGCTCCCACCCTACTCAACGATTTACGCCAAACCTTTCCCCCGGGTGTATCCAAAGGAGTGGGGACACAACCAGAGTGGTTTAATACAGTCCAATGGTGTTCCTTGGTCCATCCCGAATTTTCTCTGGAATCATAGACAGTTTTACACGACCAGGCATTATTAGTAGCATCGTTTCTCGCTTCTAGCGCAACTGCTTTTGTCCCAAAACACTTGGTACCTAAGTGTCTTAACTCCAGAGCATTTCTAACCACACCCTCATGTGTTCAATCCATACAACTCAGGACTGCTTCATCAGCGTCAGCTGGATTAACACATGTAACTCACGGGACGTATCTCTGAAACAATTCTTCTTCATTATAGTTTAGTTACTATTTCTTTGGATAATTCCGTCTCGATCTCCCCTAAGACGTTTCACATGGTCAATTATATCATCAATACTCCCCCGATTTCCCATAACTATCAAGCTTCGCACTCATCAGCACAAGAACCCCTACGCCTGAATCAATTAATATCGAAAATACTTCCGAATTTACTCGGGCCAAGTTCTTTACCCTTTTCTTAACCTGTTAATAATGTTATAGAATGACGAGTGTGTGTGGGAGAGAGAGACAGAGAGAGAGAGGGGGGAGATGTGTAAATTATATTGAGACACGTTGACCGGAAGTAAGGGTCAGTTGATCGGATTGCGTGTGAGTCACGTGATCAAGTTAGCTGAATCGTAGAGATTTGGTTTAGAAGAGGACGGAAGGCTTCACCGTTGTCTCCTCCCCTTCACTGGGGGACCGGGACTCTGACGTGTGTAGAACAGAACTACACAAGCCAGAGTTTCGTTTTCCGTCCTTCTGCAAGACATCTGGAAAGTGAAATAAAAAAAATATAAAACCAATTCCTTGTCTTGGAGTGAAATGAATCTTCGTCCAAAACAGGTACCAGGTCTCCCCTCCAAGACAAGATGTTTCTAGATGGACCCACATCGACGACGCAGAAGGTATGTCCGAAAATAAATGACTTGTCACACACACACACAAAAGCATATGAACATATCATGTAATAGAAAGACATTTAGACGATCACACACGGTCCCCTTTATTAGAGATAACTACGCAACAATTATAGTTAAGTTTCTTCATCTTTGGATATGTTCGTCGCTACCACACCGGAGATATTTCAACATTGTTCACACTGGACTTATTCAACAATACTTCTTCTATGAATATGTCCTCATATGGGACCCACAATGGGCAATCCATAGCCTTATGACAACGCCTTATATAATTATAGGAATCACTGTCCTCTTGGTCTGTTCCCGAACACTTCTAACCTCTTAGATAATTACATTGTACCGCCCACCGGTGTCATAATAACCACAACTCATCCCACAAGATCTCATTACTCGGACATGTTCCTCTGCACTTTTAGTACTAGTTAGTAGGATTATAGCCTCATTGAAATTGTCGATTTCTCTTTGATATTGGCTGATCAATATCCTACAGGTTTAATCACACTATAATGTGCCGGCGTGATTATCACCTCACATGTCTTAAGTGCTAGTTAAAAGGTTGTTCAGCCTTATCGAACATGGATTACGTTTTGATATTTTTCATCAATATCCCACAGGTTCTGAATCATTCCCTACGGTCACTTATGGCGTGACTGCGTGATTATCACCTCACTAGTCTAAAATACTAGTTAAAAGGCTGCTTAGTCTTATCGAACTCTTAGAATCCGTTTTGATATCCTCAACATTTTACAGGTTGTGAATCACTCATCAGATCGTTTACGGCGTGAATATATGATTATCACCTCACTAGTTTTCCTAAGAACGGTGCCGTTTTTTTTTTGTTTTTTTTTTTTACTTTCAGGGCGCTTGTAATTTATACGCTTCTATCGAGTGTTCTAGCATTTCGTTTATTAAATCTCTTTCATTCCAAAACTTAACAGTCAATTTAATTCTCTGCCATGTCTTACGAATGAAAATCTAAATCTTCGCGATTTCTTCAAAGCCAAGCTCTCATCGACATCCTCTCAACTGACGGCGAGCAGAATGCGGTACTTTGGTGGTGGCAGGGATTTCTAACAGATTTTATCTCTATGAAGGCGATAGCTCGACCAACGCACATAGTATCCCACATCATATCAACCTCCGCGCATGTGTTTCACTACCGTTAGATTTTTCTTGCTTATAATCTCTCAGGGGGTCTGCCACACCCATCTACTGGCAATATACTGAATACAGAATTATCGATGAGGGAGACACCCAGAGCTTGATTCCTCGTCTCCTGCACGATAGGACGGGACTCTTGTTCGAAGGTGCTAAGCTCGGCCAAAGCAAGTCGACGCCCAAACATCAGACGTTCCATCACCAATCATCGTTCCGGTCGAATGTCTTGATGTTAGCACATAGCGCTATGTATACACTCAGGATTCGAACTCATCGAAACTCAATTAATTTCTCCAATAAAAGGATTAACATTTGGAACGCGTTCACTTCTAGTCTATAAGTAATTTTTCCTTAAAAAATCATCAAAACTCGAACTATTTTATCAACATAGCAGAATTCGCTATAATTCATTTTGTTGGAAGCGGGCAACACTGAAACAGAATCTGGTTGCTGGTTGCTGCCTTGTTTTATTGACAAGGGTGAGATGTGTCCCTGGCGCTCGTCGCCTGCCACTCGCAGGGAATTTCTCATTTTCTCTCCTTTCGGTTTTAGCTGCCAGCATTCGTCTGTTTTCTTTTTATTATTTGCTCTTCTTTTCATAAAAATTCGCTTGTTACACAGCATTAAATCAATCGCCATTGATGGTGGCGGTTTCAGTTCGCTACGGATTCGTTTAATTATTTCTTTTTTAACTTTTCACTTTCAATCAATTTTTTTCTCTCGAAGTATCGATTTAATTTTTCAATCTCCTTTAAACATTATTTTGGATTTAAATCACAAAAATATCACTTGAAATTCTCAATTTCTCTAAAAACGACACCTGTGCGCAAATTCCTTTTCAACGTGTCGATTTAAATTTCTCAATCTTCCAAAGAAAATTTCAATTAAATTCCTAAATTAATTAGCAGAAATTTCAGTTTAAATTCCTTCCAATTTTCTAATTTATCGCTAATGGTGGGACGGCTCAAAACGTGTTTATAATAAAGATATCAATCATTTAGTTCGATCTATTTCTATATAGTTTTATATTCCTGAACAATATTTTAAGTTCGTCTAGTATAGATGTTTCCCTGAGGGTCAAATCCTTGTTGCCGACACCAATAAAACGTTTTTAACACGAATTGTACATCAACGCACACGACGTGTAGTTCGAGGTGCTTAGGATTCCCACCAAAGTTCTGCGACGCAGCTCTAGTCGCTTTTACGATGACAGGGTTGATGTAATGCTGGAAGCAAAAGTTGTTGATTTCCTTTCTTTCGCTGGAAAAGACCACTCAACTTGGTTGTTTTTCTTTCTTTTAAGTTCACTTATAAATAATAACAATAATAATAACCGACGCTGGTTGTAGTTTTCATATGAAATTAATTATTCACAAAAGATGAAAAATAAAAATAAGTATGTACAGTTTTTCACGGAAGAATCAAAAATCAAAAATCAAATATCGATTCAAGTTTCTCTTTCTGGTAGTTACAATAGTTGATAAAGGGGGGGGGCTTAATCAGTTTTTTCAATAATCGATTTCTAGATTCCAATCGGTAAAAGGATGAGTGCTTATCGAACGGTGGGGTGTGAGAGCGGTAGACCGTTCCTCAGTTCAAAACTCGCTGCAATCTTTGCAAAATCTCTCTGCAAAACTTGGCAAACTCGGATTTTCCTGCTCTGCAATGACTTAAGTATACATAGTTTAGGTGGATCGGAACATGCCAAGGCATCATAACTAAACAATCTGTCATGCCTTTCCCCAACACGGAAGGTCATTTTCCACAAAACAAGGGATTCTCGACGATAATCGTCTCACGAACCGGGGAGCCCGTCCTTAACTCCCGGGTCAAGATTAAGACTAAACATTCGTTAACATCTCCAAATAATCACCTTTACAGTTTATTGCTTCATAAATTCGATTTTTTTTTCTGTTACAAAGAAAATCCATTTCACATCGGCGACCAAGCCATCTCCATTTCCAACTGGCAGGGTGATCTGGTGTTTTCCGAACCTGCCATTAAAATAAAACGGGCTTTATTTATTTACTATTTATTAACCCTTGTCCTTGAGTAGCCTCCTGGCCTTGATAAGGTGTGACTCCTATGTAAAAAAAAGACCTCTTTCGCTGAGACAATTTTCAACCATAGCTCTCTGCAAAACTTTTTCTGGGATAATCTCTTTTTACCGTGGCTTGTTGGGTCACAATTTACTTCCAAGAAATGCATTTGCATGCTATAATTTCCTCGCATGTTGCAGCCAATATCGTATCTGCTGGCCGCGACAGTCTTTTATCGCAATGCCAGACATAAGTTGATCATGCGGTCAAAAATTCTTTTTCAGTTGTATCGCACACATCAAGAAACTCATCCAAGTGTTCAGAAATTTCTGCTCCACATCTTTCTGTAAATTCAACCATCCGAAGAACAATACTTAGTTGCACTGTTTGACTGATATCAGGTGTGTAATTTAGTATCATACTATAAGATATTGATGCAGGAACTTTGGTGATTATTTTTGCTCCGTGTTCATTAAACAAGAAGGTTGATATGTTCGTCCTGAATGCGAGAGCAGATCACTCAGATCATGGTTCTTGAGTTGTCTGACGTATTCAGATAAGGCACGATCAAATTTTGCTATTAGCGCCACTTTCTCGCGAAAATGTTCATTTCTGATGTCATCAACCTTTTCATTTGTGCCACGAACCGCCAAATTTCACTCATCCAAAAACTGAATAATATTAATCAAATGAAATACTACCTTTTAATATGTCTAATTCTTTGAATCAGTTTACTTGATTGGAATGGTTGCCCGGCCATTTAGCATCTCACACCATTATACATTCTTTATGATGAGTTCTTCAGAGGTTTTGATAGGCGGCGGCTCTGCTGGTTATTTTAAGAATAGTTGACCGAAACGTTGTAACACAACTAAAAGATTAGGATAATAATCCGCTAATAAATAAATAAATGAATACGCACATTACTTATCTCAAAAGGATTTCAATAACAAAAATATTCCATTCGATTCTGATTGAGTGATGGAAGACCAGATAAGAAGGAAAGCAGTTGGATTTACGGTTCAAGAGAAGATTGTCTGAAGATAGAGATTAAAATTCTATACAAAGTCGACACTTAATTAGCCAAAACCTGATGAAACGAGAACTATGGAAAGAGTTGAGAACAATATTTAGAAAGATTTACCCATGCATTTTTATGTTTGCAAAATATGTGAAGACATAACACGGTTTTAAAGGAATAAAAAATTAAAAATCAATAAATAAAATTAAATAATTTATTGTTTTACATAGGCGTCACCACTTATCAAGGCCGAGAGGCCACTCAAGGATAAGGGTTAAAGAGTGTACAGTAGTCAAAAGGACAATGTAGTAATCGATGGTAATGGAAGTTCGGTAAATTTGTTAACTTAAGTGGAACGGCTCATCAGAAACTTGTTCACGTTGGACTTGAAGACTACCATATTATAGACAGCTGAAAAGCAGGAAAACGAAAGACAATTCCACAGGAGTGCAGTTCTAAGGAAAAGAGGTTGATCATGGAATCTACGTTTAGGTTTAGGCACAGATAAAGAGTGGGGTATTATTGATAGTGTTTTCTGCAAGACGGGTGTTTCTTGTGAAAGATGGCGAGGGGGGACCATAGATTTAAGCTCAGTCGAATACTTTCCATCAAAATAACGATAAAGCAGAGACAAAATCGCAACATCTCTTCTATGAGAAAGAGGTTGCAGCGAAGAGAAAAGGACATCTCCCACGAGGCCACGAAGTCTATTTTGAACTCCATCAAGGCAGGGCAAGTCCTTTCTAGCAGCTCCTGCCCAGACGTGGCAACAGTATTCCATCCTTGGACGTAGCTGGCTCTTATATAGATAGAGAATTGCATCAGCAGTGAGATATCTACTGGATCGATAGAAGTATCCGATCATTTTTCCAGCGGCCTTGGCAACAGATTTGATGTGCGTATTCCTTTTAAGATCAGGAGCTCAGAAACTTGTCAAAACTCGAGGCCTCCCCAAGACGAGGGCCATTCATTTTAACTGATGCCAGATGTGGATCAGAACGTTGATGATGTAAAGATAGAAGCTTGGTTTTAGATACATTAAAAGTAACCAGCCACTCCTTTCCCCATTGTACAACGTGATCAGGATCAGAGGAGAGAGAATAGGAGAGAACTTGGTCGTTTACTGTCTTAGCTTAGATGTGCTACCATAGATGGTAGTGTCATCAGCAAAAATGTCTACAAATGATGTAAGGATGTGATTTGGAAGATCATTAATGTAGATCAGGAAGAGAGTTGGGCCCAGGATGGACCCCTGAGGGACTCCAGCATTAATACTGTGAGCTTCTGATTTTTACCCATCAATTACTCCTCTTATGAACCTATCAGAGAGAAATGATTTAATAATTGAGAAGACATTTCCAGCTATACCATAGCTGGATATCTTGTGAAGTAAACCTTTATGCCATGCCCTATCAAAGGCCTTTGATATGTCAAGAGCAATTGCCCTAGAAAGATTGCCTCTGTCGAGAGATTCTCTAATCCTATGAAATATAGCTGTAAGCACATCTGCTCTAGATCTAGCAGAACGGAAACCATATTGTGTTTCACTAAGAAGGTTATTTTTTCTGAGATGGTTGATTTCAGCAACTTACTCATGACACACAGGAGACTTATTGGCCTGTACTGAAAGGGGGATGAACGATCACCTGTATTCTTAAATACACGATATACTGATGAGATTTTCCAGGGTGATGGGAAGCAATTCTCCTTAAGACAACGTTTAAACAGTTTTGTAAGTATGGGCGCTAGTTCAGGTTGAAGTTTTTTGAGTACTATAATTGGAATACCGTCAGGGCCGGTTGCTTTACTGGAGTCAACGATTTTGATTAGCTTGGCAACATCACGTACAGATATTTGTATATCACATAGCGTGTTTTCTGATACAACAGGAAATATTAGGGGTTGGCGGCCTTGGCGGCAAAGGGTAGAATTAGCTGCAAAGCTCTTGGCAAAGAGTTTGGCTTTGTCTGATGCTGACGAGATTAACTCGGGTCTGTTGATGATAGTTGGGCTAGAGCACACGCTTCTGTTCAGTATTCTGTTTGCTATTTGTCACAACTGGTGGAAACCAAGCTGCTGCTCAGCTACTTTTGACTTGACGGACTGAGCATACAACTCTCTTGCGTTCTTTATTACGTTCTTACAATGGTTGCTGGCAGTCCTGAAAGCGGCTTTAGTTTCCATACACCTATTACTTACTATGGAAGCAGTGGAAAAAGTGATTTCTGTGCGCAATAGCAGCAGCACATTCTGGAGAAAACCATGACTGGCTGTTAGGTTTTTACTGGAACTTTTTCGAGGGTATGAAACGGTCTATACTTACAATTAACCATTCCGTCAGGTCTGATACTATAGAGGACAAATCCTTTTTAAACATGGAACGCAGAGGTAGATCCGATATAAATGCACGGAAGCTATCACAGTCAGCCATAGTGTATCGTTATACTGTACGATGGAGAGTTACGTCTAAGAACTTATTACATTTCATTTTTATCTTAATTGATACGACTGAGTGGTCGGAAGATCCAAGAGGAGACAGAACGGAAACTGAACATAGTTCAGGACAAGTTGTGAGAAAAAGGTCTAGGAGACTCGCATACTGGCCGTCATTGTCAGGCACGCGGGTGGGTTCGTGAACAATCTGAGTGAGGTCATAAGCAATGGAGAAATCATGACAGAACCTCCCCTTATCATTGGTCTTACTTAAGTGGGTCAACCATTCCACATTGTGAACATTGAAGTCTCCACATACGTGAATGTTAACTGAAGGATAAGCTGATAGAACTTTGTCAAAATCCATTTTGCTAATTCCTACCTTCTGATAAAAAGGAAAGTATTTCTTCGAAACTCCGCGGATTAAGGACTATCCACTTATCTAGTGTTTCCTTTTCAAATTAAATATGTTTTTAACTCATTTCAAAGAGTTTTTTTAACATGTTCTATTAACTGTTTGCTCGTATTATTAGCTCTATCTTCTATTTGGTTTTATCGAGCTTTTACATCTGGCTGAGATAATTTTATAAATATTAATTCTTTAATATTCATAATATACTTTAATTTTACCATCTTGGATCATTTTGGCAAATTTAATTGTAATTTTTATTATATATATATATATATATATATATATATATATATATATACATATATATATATATATATATATATATATATATATATATAAGTGTGTGCGTGCTTTTTGGGGAGTTATATATATATATATATATATATATATATATATATATATATATATATATATATAACTCTCCAAAAAGAAAACAAATAAATAAATTAACTAAATAACATGAATATACATAAACGATCACACACACATATATATATATATATATATATATGTATACATGTGTGCATGTGTGTGTGTACACATAGGTATATTCATATATATATATATAAAAAGAGGGAAAAGATCTACCTTAAACCACTAACCTAGTTCTAAAACAGATCCTTTGTTCGATAAAATGCATGCCAATTGGGTGATAGGAGGAGGTGCGGTGGATACTAGAAAGCTGATTGGCTAACTAGAAATCCTCAACATATATAAAAACAAGAAGCAACCACATAATTCGCGCATAATCCTGACGAATCCTACAGTGGATGAAACGCAGAATATTCAGTGTAGCTTAATCGCCATATATATTTTATAAATTACTAACTAGCTCTACCTACGTATTGAGCACTTTTGAATTAAATACTTAAAGTTTACGCATAAATCTATACTTTCGTATATTAAATTTGTGTGAGTAAATGAAGTAGTTATATATATATATATATATATATATATATATATATATATGTCTATGTATATATGTTTTGTGGTTGTATATATATGTATATATACATATATGTACTTGTGTATTTATGGGTGTACTTATGTATGTATAAATGTGGGTAAGTACATTATGTATGTTTGTGTATATGTGTAAGTATGTATATGTGTATATTTATGTCTATATGTATACATATATGCATATATATGTATATTTATATATATATATATATATATATATACCTTTTATCAATATCGGTATATGATTGACATCATCAATCGTGTCTCTATCACTGTTGCTGCTATTATAAATATTATTATCGCAATCTTTATTACTGTTTTTTAATCATTATTACTAAATTGTTTATACTTATTACTAAATTTGTAAATATAATTACTAAATTATTACTATTATTATTGTTATTGTTATATTGTTATTATTATTATTATTATTATTATTATTATTACCTATCATCATTGAATATACTATTATTAGAATTACTTTGCATTTATTATTATTATTATTATTATTATTATTATTATTATTATTATTATTATTATTATTATTAACAGTTGCTGCTATTATAAATATTATTATCGGAATCTTTATTACCGTTTTTTTAATCATTATTACTAAATTTTTTATAATTATTACTAAATGTGTAAATATAATTACTAAATTATTATTATTATTATTATTATTATTATTATAATTATTACCTATGATCATTGACTATACTATTATTAGAATTACTTTGCATTCATTACAATTATTATCATTATTATTATTATTATTATTATTATTATTTTGCCATCTTTATCATCCTCATGACTTTTCGACCACCTTAATAATCTATGATTCCGCAACACTTAAAATTTTATAATCCTTATTCCTCCAATTTCTATTTATTAATAACCTCGAATTTAACACTTTATAGAAAGCTGTTTCGTTCTGTCTAGACAATTTCCGGTCAGAGTAATACGACCTTTCACGGACTGATTTTTTTCCGCTTAGCCTGAACTTAATTACTTTAAAATTTAATCTGAAATCTTTTTCTATTTA
This sequence comes from Euprymna scolopes, assembly GCF_053919585.1. NCBI lineage: Eukaryota > Metazoa > Mollusca > Cephalopoda > Sepiida > Sepiolidae > Euprymna > Euprymna scolopes. The sequence continues at coordinate 105,614,309 of NC_136500.1, read as the reverse complement.
AGCCAATGATGAAGGTTCTCATACTGGTTTTCTCTCGTTTTATTATTAGGCCTAATTTGACTGGGGACAGACTGTCTCTTTGGGCTACTGCACTCCCCGGAAAAAAACAATTTCCATTATTTCAGCTCGTTTGAAGGCTTTACAATCGGATTATATGCATCATCACGTTGGACTTATTTTTTGGACTTTATTCTCTCTAAAGAACTATTTTGCATTTCGGATCAACTTCAGAGGATTTTCATGCAAGCTGAAATATTATGCGCGGTTTGTTTATATATATATATATATATATATATATATATATATATATATATATATATATATAGCTATTTACATATCAAACATTTTTTCATTTTTTTATTTGGTAATTTATAACTACAATAAATTACGGTCTCACTTAATGCCTTAACTAACAAATTCTAGCATTGCTACAAATATAATTTGCTGATTTCTTTATGTCCTCTGATGAGAAGAATAATAAGAATAGAATTCTTTGAAACTCCGCGGAATAAGGACTTTGTGAATTGTTTTTTTGGAGTATTCAGTCGAACAATCAATTTGGATTGTAAAGTTCAACTTACAGTTTTAATTTTCTTTCTATTATAATAATACTCTCTATTGCGTATTGAGCTTTTTTTTAATTCGGTTGGGATTAAATTTTCCATATATAAATACTGGTATTTATATTAGTTTAAAGTGTACCATTGCATATTAGGCAAACACTACATCCCTTTGTTTTCATATATATAATCATTACAGGTTAACATTCTTTAGATAAAAAACAATACAATGCGTTTAACGAGGTTTATACAATACCAGAAGAGAGGACGATATACTTTTTACTTATTTTCACATTATTTAAATGTATTTAAACGTATTTTTCACTAGCCAAACAGGAAAAAATTATACAAATAACTGAATCAATAATCAAATAAATTTATTACTCTTCCGGGCCCCACAGTACGATCGCATTCTTTGTTTACGTGATTGGTTTATTGTTGATATATTTTCTCTCCTCTCATTGCAATGTCCGCTTAAAATTCCAAACTATAAACTTCATTAACATCTCTCATTCCCTTTTAGTCTCTCCGCTATTTATTTCTGTGTGTTTATGTTTTTTGTTGTTCGTTATCTCATTGCATAGTCTTATATTTAATGTTTCTTTTTAGTGGGCACTGTTTTTTAACTTTCAATTTATTTTATTTTTAATGTCATGTCTCCAGACAAGGACTTCTGTGAATTTTTCTCCAATTTTTGTTAAAGACTTGGCTTTTATAAAAGCAACATTACTTGACGAAATTTAGTTATTTATAACTAGTTGACTAAAGCATACTTATGAATACTTATACCATCTAAATGCTTATGTAAATAACATCTAAGTATAAATTACTATAAATATATATATATATATATATATATATATATATATATATATATATATATATATATATATATATATATATATATACGCATGTGCTATTAGTACATATATGAACAGATAACATAATTATACGGGTGATTGCCTCATTCACTCGATCCACATTTCCTGTTGTTCAGCGGTTCTGGCAGGGCCGAAAGGTTTGGATTTCAATAATGAACCAGTCGTTCTTAGCGTACTAACCCACCTGAGAATAATATTGCGGCTTGGTACATTACCGTAACGACCGATGTTGAATCTTGCTTGAAGAGATGTCGATGTTTTATCACTGATTCACCTAATTTTCACGCAAGTGTCGCACACAAACACACGGTGTTCACGACACCACAGTAGCATGAGGGCAATGAACTTACAAGTAAAGCAATTCCAAATCAATAACTAAAACAAAATCTAAGGTAAAAAATCAACAAATAACAACAAACTTAAGGCATCTTAAGAATATCTTAAAAGAATATCTTCCTCGCTCTTTATCCCTTACTTAAAGAAAGCAATATATATATATATATATATCTTATCCATTACTTAAAGAGAGCAATATATATGTATATATATAGAGAGAGACAAACAGAGATAGATAGATAGATAGATAGATAGATATAGGCAGTTTCTATCAGTATATATTTATAACACGCACTGTTAAGAAAATACGTACTGAGTTCATTTTAATTAATTTTAACATATTCTATCTATATTTTAAGTTGTCTTTACAAAATGCTATTCTGTTTCAAATAATCTGTGAATAGATGTCAATTGGTCATTCACAGGTTTATTTTATTCATCTATTATTTTTACATTTAGGGATTTTTTTACGATGTTTGAAACGTTTTCGTCAGTAGCATATTTTACATAGTTGCAATCTTCCCTTTAATGTCAATTTTTCGTTCGACCCATTTTGACTGTTATACAAATCACATTATTTCTTCTTTTTAATTCTCCTTTGGCAAAAAAAAACATGTATTTCTTCTTCCTCCAGTTTAAATCCTTTTTTATACTGCGGCTAGTAAACTATCTTATACCATTGACTAATAATATAGCTCGTCTCGTGGTCCATAGAAGTGTGTACTTATTGTTTTCTTGTGTCTTGTGTATGTTGGCTTTTTTCTTATTCTGTTGTTTTACACAGTTGTCAGTTTCGATTCAATTTCACTGTTTAAGTGTCTTTCCCGTCATCATGTGTTTTCAGTCGATCATCTTGATTTTTTCTCATTTTGCTTTCCACAGCTTTAATTTCTTCTTTTCTCTTGCTGCTCTAAAGTATCGTTTTCGTGACGCTATCTGTCTGTTATTATTTCTCTCTGCCAGGGTATGTGATTGAAAACATAGTTTCATAACATTATCAAACAAATTCTCCCAACTAAAATTTCACAAGGAATTCTAAAATTGTATTGGGACGGTTTATAATAATGTTTTTGTAGAAACAGCAAAAAACATATATTATCCAAATCACGACATAAGATTAAAGTAGATATATACGATTCAGGACTTTGAGTAGAGGCAAACAAAAATCTTAAATCATTTTCAGACAACACTAAAAGTGTCTCCTTCTAAATTGCAAACATTAATAATCCGTGCTGAAAAATATTAACGTATTGTATTTTATAGTTATAATTTAATCCCAGACAAGTCTACCTCATCAAAGCAATATAGAAAATATAATTATAGAAATAATAAAACTGTAATTAATTCTTTGATATCATTTTCTGCTAATCGTATTTTCTGTAAATCATTGTCCGTTTTCACAGTGATTCAAGCGATCGATTTATTTAAACTTTTCCAAGTGATTTTTCGATGACATTTTAAACCTGTTTTATTTATTAAAATATATTATTTCTTTTTCTTAGTTCCAACTCAAGCGGAATACAACTTGGAGTGTTCAACAAATCCCAACAGACATCTTATACATAACAAAATTATATTTGAATCATATCAAAGTTAGCTAATGGGATCCTGAGACTGAATTGAGTGCGAGGGAGTATATGAAGTGTGATGATCAGAAAGGAGGCTTGCATTTAATACAAATTTAGAGAAACAGACAGATATATATATATATATATATATATATATATATATATACACAGAGAGAGAGAGAGAGAGAGAGAGAGAGAGAGAGAGAATGGGAAAAAGACAGTCTATGGATGCATGACTGTGTGTGTGGTCTTAAATTCTTGATAAGACAGATTGCGGTTGGTCGTTCCCTCTTTCTCCCTCAAACAATGTTTTATCAAAATGCTAAATTACTGCGCCACGTGAAAGAGGCCAACAGAGATTTAGCAATTATTAAATGTTACTATAAATGACACAAGGGAAAATCATAATGGTAGCATCAACATGGAAGTGTAATCCAGTGTATAACTGGGAATAGATTTTGTTGTATAGGTTTGGAAGTTTTATATTTAGAAGAGTCAGTGCCTTTCTAAAAATCACCTTATTGTGTGTATCACTATTTTTATAGGTTTTGTTTTTCTATTTGTTTTCGTTTATTTTCACACGAACTTTCATTTTCCTCATGAATTCTAATCAAGATTATAAGATTTTCTTTGATATCATCACTCTTGAAAACTCCAAGGAAGCTTACATATAGTATCAAATGTGATTGTTACACCTTCAATAAATATTATCATATGTAATGCTTCTTATTTTCATTCCACCCGAACAGATCACAAAAGAATTGCAAAATGGAATGTTATGATAACTGAACTTATACATCATGGCCTAGAAATATAATCTTCAAGTTGCATACACAGTGAGACTCTAAGAAAGCAACCTTTGTTATAGACGCGCGTTAGAAGCAGAGATGTGTCATTGAATTCCTGGTTAAAGTGCATTGAGAAATGTGGTAACTATGTAGAAAACTAAATTGTTGATCACAAAAGATCGCTCTTTAACTTTTTAGTAGAAATTGAATGGTTTACACTTGTATATATAGAAATGGACATTAACGGATTAATACTTAAATTGATATTCAATTGTTCAATTTTTGATAATAGATTTTTTTACGCATTTGTTTACCACGATAAAGCAGTTATTCTCTACAATAACGCAAATAAAAATCTGCAATTTGCATTAAAAATTAAGAAAAAGAAGAAAAAGACAAAAGAAAATGAAGAAGAATATCTTCTCATGTATTACATGTTAGAATGCAATTTTACATTTAGCGTTTCTAAAAAAAGTTTTCCAAATTTTCTTAAACTCGAACTATTATTTAAAGTTTAAGCGATATCTAAAATCAATATATCTACCGCAAAAAGTTTTCATATTGTCTATAAAAAATAATGAGATTGTAAATAGAGATAAAATTAATAATGAAACACTAATAATCACAAGAATTACGAGATAAACTAAATTTTCAACAGAAATAAAGCAATAGATTTAAAACGTATCGATTAAAATGAAAATCTTCGTTAATATGAAGAACAGTAAAAGTGGTTTCATGTAAAAGTACGTAGAAACTCATCTTTTTTTAATAGTAATACAAACTATTTATTATAAAAATGTTTTCCGAATGAAAGTCTAATATATGCCAGTATTCCAGAATATTTTGAGCATATAAGCTTTTTTGTCGAATGTCTTATACTTATCTTGGCTCTGTTCGATTATTTTGATCGATTAAGAATCGAAGAAATTGTTGTATGAGAATAGAATATTAATAACAAAATATGTCACATATAGTTTTTATTAGATTTTCTACATTTAAACTAATTTTATATAATACATATATGCATATAAACATATATACAAGAACGATAGATATAAATGATGATGATATTAATTATTTAAGTATATAGGTCTTTATGATGGGTGATTCCAACATTCTGATACAATTAGCGATTCTGTTCTAAATTTTCGATTCTGGTGCAATTATCGATCCTGATTTCGATTTTAAAATCATCTTAAAAGTCGTGGAAAGTGGTTATGTACTTTGACATGTACATATGTTTTTTTTTTAATTTGATGTTTTGTTTTTAAGTATTGCATACACAATTTTGATGAACTCATTTCGTGATTTTTATTCGATAATTTTCACTTACGAAATTTTTCCTATTAATCCACCGTGCAATTAACCTACGGAATCTTAAATGTGCTATTTTAGCTATGACATTTTATATGTGCTATTTTAGTTATAACATTTTACATATGCTATTTTAGCTATAAACTTTTACATGTGCTATTTTAGTTATAACATTTTATATGTGCTATTTTAGCTATAACATTTTATATGTGCTATTTTAGCTATAACATTTTATATGTGATATTTTAGTTATAACATTTTATATGTACTATTTTAGCTATGACATTTTATATGTGCTATTTTAGTTATAACATTTTACATGTGCTATTTTAGCTATAAACTTTTACATGTGCTATTTTAGTTATAACATTTTATATGTGATATTTTAGCTATAACATTTTACTTGTGCTATTTTAGTTATAACATTTTATATGTGATATTTTAGCTATAAAATTTTATATGTGATATTTAGCTATAACATTTTATATGTGATATTTTAGCTATAACATTTTATATGTGATATTTTAGCTATAACATTTTATATGTGATATTTTAGCTATAATATTTTATATGTGCTATTTTAGCTATAACATTTTATATTTTAGCTATAACATTTGATGTGCTATTATAGCTATAACATTTTATATGTGATATTTAAGCTATAACATTTTACATGTGATATTTTAGCTATAACATTTTATATGTGCTATTTTAGCTATAATATTTTACATGTGATATTTTAGATATAATATTTTATATGTGCGATTTTAGCTATAACATTTTATATGTGATATTTTAGCTATAACATTTTATCTGTGATATTTTAGCTATAATATTTTATATGTGATATTTTAGCTATAACATTTTATATGTGATATTTTAGTTATAACATTTTATATGTTCTATTTTAGCTATAACATTTTATATATGCTATATTAGCTGAACATTTTATATGTGCTATATTAGCTTTAACATTTTATATGTGCGATTTTAGCTATAACATTTTATATGTGATATTTTAGCTATAACATTTTGTATGTGATATTTTAGCTATAACATTTTATATGTGATATTTTAGCTTTAAGATTTGATGTGCTATTTTAGCTTTAACATTTTATATGTTCTATTTTAGCTTTAAGATTTTATATGTGCGTCATTTCACCTACGCTATTTTACCTGGAACATTTTTAGCTGTGCTATTTTGACTTTTAACATTTTTACCTTTGCTATTTATAGCGGACGATGTTTCCGTTTCCATGTTTACTTATATGTGTTATTATGATCTAAAAGTTTAATGTAACAGTTTAAACCCAATATTTATGATTGTATCATTATTAACAGAAATAGAAAGTCAAGTTTAAAACAAATAATTACAAGAATCGTTTTTTTTTATTTTGGAAATTAGAAATTAAGTTTAGTATATTCAATTCCCATTCCATTTCTAACAGTTCCAGAACATCAAATTTAAAATGGTAATTAATGTTTCAGCAACATTCTTGATTATTTTTTGTAAATAACAAATGTATTTTTTTATTCTTATTGTGTAACTTTGTACAAGAAATTATTCGATTCACACTAATTGCTTGTTATGTTTTTCGTCAAAAGAAACAGCTGTTTAATAATCTCCCTCTTTGTTACACATTTTGCTTTTATTTATAAAGATTATTTGGATATATATGGATATGAATCGATATGTAAACTAGCGTTATTTCACGAACGAAACACCAGAAAAAATATTATGCTTTACATGGAATTGTTATTTTTTCCATTTAATTCATCATAAAATATTTTTAATCCGCAATATAGCAAATATTCTGATTGATTTTGCGATATCAGATTTTTAAACATGAGAGATCATTACTATGAGATATTCGATGTAAAGTATATATCAATTGTTTAATCACTCTATTACCAACAGTCGATCATTTAACCAGGAAATGTATTTTTACATTGAGCATGAATACAAAACATTCTGATACAGTATTATTTCTAAATCATATACATATTTTGAACTTCAAATTGATTATATTAGTGTAGAAACGAAAAGCTTAAATCAATATTTATTTCTTTTATAACAACGAATTATTTCATATATTTAGATAATTTCACCATAATCGCCGATATTTTTCGAAAAATGTTTTACATCTTCACATTTTTAAAACTTCATATTTTAAAAAATTATTTAAAAATAAATAAGCAGTAATGTTAGTTTAAAAAATATAATAATAATGCGCTATTGGATTAACAAATATTAAGGAATTATATAACTAAATATAAAAGAATGTAAAGCATAATATAAATATAGTGAAGAATTTATAAGAAGAAAATGATTTTTCGTTAATAACAAAACAGTTACAAAAGTTTTACCTGAGTTCGGTTTGAGATGCCACATGTCAAAAGGTTTGCATCAATCGATCTTCAATGGTTTGAAGTCATCTGGTTCGGTTACAAGGCAGATGTCCTCCGCATAGATAACCTGCGGAAGTTACAGGATATTAGCATATTATTTATATATATTTTCAACAGTGTTAGGGCCAGAATTGAACCTTGAGAGAAGCCGTTTTCTCCCTTTACCTCTACGTAAAATCGATGTTTTTGAAACATGATACAGAATATGAGGATGTTTTCACCATTTTGCTAATTTTAAGCAAAAGCGATTGATGATTAACTGTGCTGTAGGCTGTCGTAAAGTCTATAAAAATCTTATCAGTAACGAGGCCAGCTTAAACCCACCCTCTTTGCATTGATTTATGTTCATTAATAAATGAACATAAATCAGTGCAATTAATTTATGTTCATTTATTAATGAACATAAATCAATGCAAAGAGGGTGGGACCCTTGCATGACCTACCAGCCTGAAAACCAGATTAGTCAAAAGTTAGATAAGATTCTACGGTTACCCAAAAGTTTTTGGACCAAACTTTTGCCCAAAGTGTCTTGAGACGCAAACCTTTGCCCAAAATGTTTTGAGACGCAAACTTTTGTCCAAAATGTTTTGAGACGCAAACTATTGCCCAAAATGTCTTGAGACACAAACTTTTGCCCAAAATGTTTTTAGACGCACTTTTGCCCAAAATGTTTTTAGACGAAAACTTTTGAGGACCATTTCCTTATATTGTCCTGAGTTATGGATCTTTCTTTTTCTAAAAAAATATTTCTCAGTGAATTACCTTTTAACATTCCCCGTAATCTTTGCTTTGGGGAGCATTAAGAGTATTACAAAAGCACGGTAGATCTATTAGGTATCTCTTCATAATTTCGGTGTTATGCCATATACCTGATCAGATTTTTACTAGATAATAGACTGTGATGTGTAAATGATTGATAAAAATTTAAATGATTGAATTTTCACACTTGTTATTTTGATCAGATTGTTATTTTGAAATGTTTAATCCACCAGTTGTTCAATCTTTTCTTAACGTAAAATGCAGATGGTAAAATTCGATTGTTTTGGCAATAATACGATCAAAAACAAGTATGGTACAACTTTTTAAATCTAGACATGTGTTGATTATGAGAAACTATTTTCATAAAAAATACATTCTCCTTTATGATAGAGCTTCCAAAATGATTTTGAATGGAGACCCAAATGCAGTATTTCATATTTAAACTCTGAAAATGTCCATTTGATGCTACGAAGGAATTTAAGCCACAAAACTTACTGGGAAAATAATTAAAATATTTGTTTACTAAATGCAAACTGCAAAATAATTCAAAGATATTCTTTATCCAATAAATAATATTAAATTATTTGTGTTGTATTTTTTCTGTTGATGTTCGTTTTGAATGCATTTAATTAAGTTTACTCGTTTTAATGTATAACGGATTATAGCTGTTCGAACGCATATTATTAAAAATAATGAAGGTCGGTGTTTTTAGTATCAATACAGATCAGTCAGTTTTCTGTGCATTATGTGTTAGTTCTTCGAATTTCTGATAAATTAAGTTGCAACGGTAATTTATCTACTTACTAGCAACATAAATTGCGCCCTGCTGTATCAATTGCTGACGTACTGACTGCAATATCTCATAAAGATCTGAGAATTTGTAGAGACGTGTGTTTTAGGATAATAGCTCTCAACATATCAACGCGTCTGACAGAAAGGGCCGTTTCACTAACTTGTTATCTTAACAGCCGCAAAATTATTTCTCATTGATAAAACATAGTTACTGATAAATAGAACTGAAGCACATATGAGGGGTGTGCAATAAGTAATGCCTCTGACTCATTTCCCATATCAGTAGAGCAACGAAACTTGGCACAGTTATTAGTCTTTCTCTACATAGGAACCACCCAGAGTTATGTATTTCTCCCATCGTTTGATGCAGCTCTGGATACCGTTTTTGTAGAACACCCCAGGTTGGTTCTACAACCACGACGTGGCTTCAGAAATCAAGGCTGCATCATCTGGAAAACGCTTTCCTTTCAAAAACAATTTTATTGTTGGGAAGAGGTGAAAGTCAGAGGGTGCAAGGTCAGAAGAGTAGGGAGGATGGGAAGGATTTCATAACCACATGCCCGTGCTTCTGATCTGGCGACATGCGAGTTGTGGGCCGGAGCATTGTCCTGCAGGAGGAGGGTACCTTTGCTGATCTTGCCCGCCTCTTGATTTTGATAGCTTTCCTTCATTTCCTCAAAAGTGAAGCATAATAGGCTCCTGTAATTGTGGTACCCTTTGCCAGGAAATCTGTCATCACTACTCCGTCCTGGTCCCAGATAATTGTGAGCATGACCTTGCCAGCGGAGGGATGCACCCTTGCATTCTTTGGAGGTGGTGAGTCTGTGCTTCAACTGCATTGACTGGGCTTTGCCCTCTGGATCATAGTGATGGATCTAGGTTTAATCAATCTTTTGAGAAACTTTGACTCATCTTCTTGGCACATCTCCAAATTCATTCTCGAGCACTCGACGCGTTCTCGCTTCTGGAATGGTGTGAGCAACCTGGGAATCCATCTGGCAGACACCTTATGCATATGCAAATGGTCATGAATGATAGTTTCCACAGACCCTGTACTTATCTTGACATCTTGGGCTTTTGGGCGAATAGTAATGCTCCGATCTTCCAAAATGGCAGCCTCAACTTGACGGACAGATGCCTCATCATTGGCAGAAGGGGGGCAACCAGATCTGGGAGCTGTTTCCACAGACTTCCGGACATTTTTTAATTCACGATGCTAGCGTTTTACAAGGTCATATGATGGGGAATTATCACCATAAGTTTCTTTCATTTCATCAAAAGTCTCCTGTGGTGTGCGTCCTTTCAAATACAAAAACCGGATCACTGCTCGACATTCAACAGGCTCCATTTCACACCTGACTCAGTTCTAATTCCTGTAATACAGAAACCACAATTAGTTCAGAGCTGTAATTTGATACATAACCCGTAGATATATAAATCATTGCACATGCAAAATTTCAGCTAGATCAGACAACTGAAAGTGGATCAGAGGCATTACTTATTGCACGCCCCTCGTACTATGAACTTTTTTCTACTTTTCATTCAAGACATATTCTTATATAATTTATTTGACATCTATGCACACGCAATTACTTATAGCAGCATTACTTATAGCAGCATGAGCATAGATTATAAAGATCTTCTGATTCTACTGTGGTAGCACCAAGTGTGGAAAGTGGATTCTTACTTTAAACACCTCTAAAGCAATGTATCGCCAATAACGCCCAGATCGTTGTTTAGATTAAAATAAATGTCTTTTTTGTCTATATAAAAAAATAACTTGCTTTGAAAACCTTCTAACACGATAGAGCCAATGTCAATGCAGCAACCTGAAAATTCCAACATGGGGTACATTATAAACTCAACTCTTTTGAACCATATTATTATCGATTTTCCGTAGATATATTATTGAATTTTATATAACATTTTTTGCTTCCTTCCAGTTCAATTATGCACTCCGTTTGAACGTTTTCGTGTGTGTTTTTAAAAATGTGGTATTTCTGGTGAGAGGAAACTGCGTTGGCAAATTTTTCAGCATGTATTTCTTTAGGACATTCATGTCTGTTGTAACGTTTTACTTTTGAAACCTGTTGTAACGTTTTACTTTTGAAACCTGTTGTAACGTTTTACTTTTGAAACCTGTTGTAACGTTTTACTTTTGAAACCTGTTGCAGATGTTAAGCTTTGATTTACTATACCTTTCGGCCAGAAATATATTTATTTTTCCTCATATGATAGATTCATATAATAAAGTCCAAGCGAAAATTTATTAAATGAATTTGAGTATAATTACTTGAATTTGTTTTATATTATATCCGCCGTCTCTCACACTATACATCCAATGCGTATTATATCATTCAAACCCACGAATATCATGCAATCAGTTACAAGAAAACTATAGTGATACGCTTTAAAGAAAAAAGTCTTGGTATTTTAGAAGCTTTTTTTTAATTGAATTGTAACAAGTTTTAATTAATAAACTTTCTCACGTAAATTAAGACCAGAAATCTGTACAATACTATTATATGACACCATATCGCTTGATAATGTTGATAATTTCAATTTTAATATGCCTAATGACAGTCACAGGTAGTTCTAGGAACTCAGTATTAGAAAGTATTCTGAATATATGAACGTCCCGAATCCATCTAGAGTAATATAAAAATATTTCGGATCTTCGGCTGTGCTAGAAACATAATGAAGACAAATTGTTGTACAAAAATTTTGTTACGAAGAATCGATTTTTTAAGCGTAGCAGCGAATTTTTGCGACTTCAACGTCAGTTTCCCACAACGGGCGAAATATTAAAACATCTCACGGGCGCTTTGCTATGTTTGTGGTATATAAGTTGCAAGTATAATGTATTATCAACTATCGAGAGAGGCATTGCCTGGTCGTAAAATACACTTACATATATTATAATTCATGCAGATTTCGTATTTATTATTACAGAATTAATTCTATATTGAATATTATATTGTACCTAATATATAGTACTGGTTCCACAAAATTAAAAATATAACTTGGGTATAATCAGTTAAAATCTAAACCAAAACATTTAGCGAACCAGATATGTCCACTACCGTTAGAGCTACCGACATATCGATATAAAGGATTTTAAATAAACTACTTCAAGCTATGAATGAATTTTCGCATGCGCAAAGCTAAATAGAAATATGTCAGCAAGTTGAAATGAATATTTTGCATTACAACTTGCCAAAATAGTTTTGTATGTGTTATGCACCCATCCAAAGATTTTACTCGTTATAACCATTATTGATGTATTGTTACTGTTTCTTATTAACTTCAGTGTTATATACGCAGTAGTTAAGAGTTTATCGGTTAAATATTTTACATTGACACACACATATATGCATCTATTTTCTTTATATATATATATATATATATATATATATATATATATATATACTAGCAAAAGTACCCGTCGTTGACTGGGTTCAAAAACAGCCTACAGAAAATGGACTCTGATTTATGAACGTATGATAGGTTATGAAAAGGAAGGGTTGTAAAGAGATAGCTTCGAATTTGGTGGTATCAAAACCAAAGCAACATATGATGAAAGTAAAAATAAAATAGATAAACCCCATAATTTATTATACCATACCTGTTCACACTGAAACACTTATCACAATATTCTGTGGATCTATGTTAAAAAAAAACCCTGTTAAACTTTTTGGCATATTTCCATTCTATAGAGGTCAGGTGCGAACGAACACCCCATAATTTTATTATACCATATTTCTTCAAACTGAAACATAATTATCAAAGTATACTTACGCAGATAGATATGAAAAATCTTTATTAAAGTTTGTGCCTATTTCCATTCTATGGAGGCCAGGCACGAACGCAGACCCCACAAATTTATTGTACCATTTCTATTTAAGTTAAAACATACTTATCAAAGTATTCTTATGTACATCTATATCAAAAACACTTGTAAACGTTTTTTTTAATTTTTAATTTTTTTATTTCCATACTTTGTGGACCAGGCGCAAACGCAGACCCCACAATTTTAATGAACCACCGTTCTGCCAGATCAAGCATACCCATTCCTCTGTCTCGATACATCTTCTATCATTATATGTGATCAGTTTTTTAAAATACTCAACCATATAGGAGCCTATTCGTGACAAGACACAATCACACACACACACACACACACACACATTCAGCTTAATATATATTGAATCTTCGCCTATTTCAATCCCTCTCCCAAACATTTATTAGATCTTTTACCCAATTTTAAGTTCTTAGAAATGTGAATTTGAAATAAAAAAGAGGGTGGCTAATGAGGCATATTATTAAAGCAAGTGTTGTCTATTTTTTTTAATATGTAACTTTGGAGTTTAGAGTTAACCTCCTTTTTTCGTTTGCCAAACATGGGCATGTATACACCCGAAGAAGGTCGCACTTCACATCGACCAAAACGCTGAGCAGATAAAAACAACTGTCCGATTAATCCAAATAATACAATAATACAAACAATTATCCGTCATCCCAAAAATTCAGAATTGTTTTGTTTACATCTATTTTTACTGTAATCGACATACTTTATCGAAATTAGGGTTCCAGGCGCCATCGGGTAGCCTTGCTTGGTTCTATCACATGTACATTAAATGAAATATGTAATAAAGCATGTATTAGTCTACAAGTATGTCTGTGTATTTCCCTATGTGTATGTGTGGCTGCGCATGTCTGTGCCGGAGTGGAAGAGAAAGGGCGATGGTATATGCGTACCAATTTTTTATAATGTTTCAAATGGCATTTCTGTCTAGTTGTTTGAGAAAATATTTTTGTTATATCCATGCTTCAATCGAGATGTTTTCATGCAAAGGGTCGAGCAAAATATTGACACTCCACTGGAGACAGTGTGTCTGTGTCGAACGACAAACTAAAGAGAAATGTTTTAATGTACCGACATTAAAATATTCACGAGAGACGAACGGTAGACAGGTGCCTACTTTAAGGACAAATCGGCAATACGCCCCAAAGAATATTCATTCCATATCTTTTTTCTACAAATTCATTTTATATATAATTTTAGAGGACACATTTTAAAAACCTGGTAATTCATAATATTAGCACACATGCACTCTCTATGGGGAAACAGTTAATTTAATAACATTAACAAAAGTTAAACTGTTTCTGTGTCTGAAATTGAAATCATCGAGTTATAAATGCATAATCCTCGGTAATTATTCAATACTTTCATTTACAGCAATTGGACGTAGCATTTAATCTGATGAGCGCAATTTCTTACTCTTAATAATAACTATTAATGTTTAATGTTTTGTTTGTACATAAAATTTAATAGAAGATAAATATGAACATTGGACAAAATTTGTTAGTGTTTCCGCATACAAAACGAAATCTAGTTTGGATTAAAATCAAACAGCAAATATCCTTACAAATGAGATATTTATCGGCGTCGGTAAGTGAATATTTGTTGTGTTTATTATTAAACTAGATATTTCACCCGGTACAAACTAGCAAATGGTAAAACCATATAAACCGAGCATGTGCCTAGGAGTCCAAGAAACTACTCTTATTACTGAATATATATATATATATATATATATATATATATATATATATATATATTAGCATTTCAGCCCGGCGTTGCCCGGATGTTTGGATGTGTATGTTGAGCAAAAAAAAAAAAGTAGTCGTAGGAAAGCAGGCTCGAACCCGTACCGCGAAGGAGGAAAAGAACGGGAAAAAAAAACTGACGTCTATGCTGTTACGACTACCGCCGAACCGGAAGTGACATTTTTTAAAATTAAGGCTAGACAATCGAAAGAAGAGGATGACTTTCAAAAATATCAGCGAAAAAAAACGACCCCCCTGTAGAAAAGTGCCCAGTTTAAGGTGAAGATATTAATGTTTTTAGCCAAGTTTTCGATATTTGTCGTCTGAAAGGTTGAACTTTAAAACGATACTGAATCTTCAGAAAATCCGTCGCCTCTGTCGAAAGTGTTGGGCAGACATGCAAGCATACATACATACATTTATATTGGTAAATAAAAATTTTCGACCCAAACCGATGAAAAAGCTTGCCCTATCTCTGAATACCCTTTATGTAAAATTTCAAATGTTTAGACCAGAAATTATCTTAATAATTTGATAGAGACCGCAGAGGTAAATTATTTTAAACTTTAACCCCTATTATGACCCCTTAACATTTATTGTTTTGGGCTCAAGTTATTAAATTAGATCCATGTCCAAAGAACCTATATCTAAAATTTCAAGTGTTTAGAGCCAAAATTGTCGGAAGAATTTGATAGAGTTCTCAAAGGTCAAATCGTTGAACTTTGACCCCTTAACAGCCAAATTTCTGGCCAAAAATGAATTACAAAGATTTTCTCAGTAGTCCGTATAGCAAATTTCGTGTCTGTAGACTGAAAATTGAGTTATTGCGTTGGAAAATGTACACATGCACACGGACACACAGACAGACAGACACACACACACACACGTTCACTTTTATATATATATATATATATATATATATATATATATATATATATATATATATATATATATACTAATAGAATACCCGCATTTTGCATTTGAACATATAATTTTGTATTTGAACATATAATTTTGCATTTAAACATAATTTTGCATTTGAACATATATTTTTGCATTTAAACATATCATTTTGCATTTGAACATGTAATTTTGCATTCAAACATATACTTTTGCATTTAAACATATAATTTTTTATTTAAACATATAATTTTTTATTTAAACATATAATTTTGCATTTAAACATATAATTTTGTATTTGAACATATAATTTTGTATTTGAACATATAATTTTGTATTTGAACATGTAATATGCATTAAAACTTATACTTTTTCAGCTTAGACTAACTAAATCAAACAAAAAAAATTATCTACTCATTTATTGGTCCATTTATGACGTGATTCATAAACATAAAAAGAAAAATCTTTACATCACGTATTTCTTAGTGTAGAGATGTTTGTTGCATCCATTTACAGTCATTTAACATATAATGGGATAAGTTCGTGGTTACGGTATGCACGCTACTTACTTTAAAGCATTATTTATTGGCATAGAAAAACATAACTTACATGGAAATAAGAGATATCTGAAGCTAAATATTCGAGAGTTTGTATAATAGAATTGAGGGAAAATTTTAAAGTTTAGTGATTTAATGGATTATAAATAACAACTTATTAGACTAATAATTTTTAAACATAATTAAATTTCAAAACTAGATATTATTTTTCTTCGTCGTTAACTTATATAGAACGGAAGACACACATTAATTCCCTCAGCTTGATATATATATATATATATATATATATATATATATATATATATATATATATATATATATATATATATATACAGTGCCCCGCAAAAGTTTACCATACACATTTGAAACTGTCCGTTTTTGTATTTCTAGATTCCAAATGGTAATGAAACTTTTTATAAACATAGAAAATGTATCGAAATTAAGATAGACACAGTGGGAAAAATAAAAAATAACAATTTAACACAACGTGAAGAGCAAACTCAATAATTAGCAACGCAAAAGTTTACAACACAACAAATTCCTTAGATTTCTCAATAATTTTATGACGGTTTATCATGCTTAGTAGTCTCTAGAATGTTTATAAATATGCAATAGTGTTGTGAGACCGAATGTCACCTCATAATGGACTCGTCCAGTTCCTATATAATCAGCTCCTAAGGCTTGTACGGGTGAGCGAGATCTCAACGGATATTGTACTTTGGGGAGCGAGATCTCACTGATACCTGCAACTACTACTATTCTCTTTATCTTTCTCTATATCCTTGTACCTTTCCTTAATACACTTGTAAACCACCTACTACATGTTTTCCCGTGTTGTTCTAGTGAACCCAACTGAGCCTCACAACAAAGAGACATCGAAGTAATCAATTAGTAAAAATACCACGTCATTCTTTATCTAATAACCGTATTGTAAGCAACCACATTATGGGAAAGAATAAACAGACTTGTTAAGAGCTCGGAAAACGAATTAAAAGTCTTCATCAAAGTGGATTGGGATATAGAACAATATCCAAACAGTTGATGGTTCCATTGAATTCTGTTGGAACAATAATTCGGCGCAGGAAGTCTCACAAAGCAACCCTTCCTTAGGCCTGATCAGGTCGTCCTCGAAAAATAACCAAACGTAACGTGCTGCAAGGTTATTAACAAGAAAGGTTATGAATTCGCCTGGAATTACTCTTGGCGAGCTACAGAAGGACTTAGAAAACAGTGAAATCAAAGTTAACAAGGACACAATCAGTAGAACTTTTCACGTTAAGGACATCTTTTCTAGATCAGCAAGGAAAATTCCTCTTTTTAAGCAAAAGCATATTAGTGCTAGACTTAAATTTGTAAAATAATTTGCAGGCAAGCTTCTAGAGTTTTGGCATAACGTTCTTTGGTCAGATGAGACCAAAATTGACTTTTTGGCATACCAAAATCACCGAAAATTTGGAGAAAAAAAATACTGAATCTCAATAAAAAAAAAACAACATTCCAACAGTAAAATGAGGAGAAGGATCCATTATGACCCGGGGTTGTTTTAGCGCAGAAGGTGTAGGAAAAGTAAAAATAATAAAAAGAAAAAATGAACGGAGCACTTTATAGGAGTATCTTGGAGAAAAACCTTAAAGAAAGCGTGAAGTTGCTCAAACTGAATCAGACTGGATCTTTCAGCAAGATAACGATCCAAAACACTGCAAAACTCACACAAAATTGGTGTAATTCAAAAAAAGTGAATGTTATAAAGTGGCCTAGTAAACCTGCCGATCTCAACACTATAGAGAATTTATGGGATGAATTGAAATTACGAGTCCATAGAAGAGAACCTTCAAATCTGCGAGAATTGGAGAGAATTTGTGTGAAAGACACATGTAAGACGTTCGTAGGAGATTACTCAAAACGTCTGCATGCTGTAATCAGCAATAATGGTTTTGCTACAAAATACTAGATATTATTTAGTAAATGTGTTATAAACGTTTGCGTTGCTAATTATTGAGCTTTCTTTTCGTGTTGTATTAAATTATTATTTTTTATTTTGCTCACTGTTCCTCTCTTAGTTTCAATACATTTTCTATGTTTATAAAAAGTTCATTATTATTGGGAAGCTAGAAATACAAAAACTGACAGTTTCTAATGCGTATTGCAATTTTTTGCGGGGCACAATATATATATATATATATATATATATATATATATATATAATTTAAAGGAGATTAGAACAATAGTCTAAAGAGCTGAGTGTATTTTAATGTAACAGTGAAATTACTAGTTTAATTAAAATACAGGAAATAGAAAGTGCTCGTTACATTACTTAATATATATATATATATATATATATATATATATTAAAAGAAATGAAAACAAATATATTTATATATACATATATACATACATATATATTAAACTGAAAAACAAAAAATATCTGTACATATATACATACATATATAAAAATAAATAAAAACAAATATACACATATTTATATGTATAAGAGAGAGAGAAAGAGAGAGAGAGAGAGAGATGGAGTAAAGACATCGTGGTATCACTTTGTTACTTGCATCTTATGGAAAAGACATAATCTAACATTATATGTAATAGAGGTGTAAGGTAGTTTAAAATGTTTATAAGGGTACGTATCAAAATGATTGTGAACTTAAAATGAATATGTTTAGCCATGTTTATAGGCAAATAATGTCAACAAATCTGTTTGTTTTTACATTTAATCCATTGCGAATTGTGAAGTTTGACATCAAATGACGCACAGACAAAATATAATTAAAACAACTTCGCCCCCACCCCCTCTGCTCGGATTTGAACACAAGCTAAGCATTGCACACCATTCTGAACAGGCCACCCGTACAGATGTAATAAATGTAAATAATGATTGTAAGCGTAGAACAACATAGAAAAATGAGATGAGAGAGGGAGATTAAGGGAGGTATCTGGACAAGAAGGAAGAAATAAAACGGAGATGTGGAGAAAAACTTCAAACGTAAAAGAAAGATGAGCAAATAAGACTGGAAGAGAACAAAACTTTAGCGAAAAAACACTTTTTTCTCTTCCACACGAAATCATTTTAAGTTGTGACGGAAAACGAGAAAGCAAATAGCAAGAAAAACCATCACCTCAGATTTACGTGAACGTCTGAAATGAATTCGGAAATAATCTCTATAATTCTTGTTGTAATTATATAATATTTACATAACTATTTTAGTAATATTTTTTGATGAAGAGCAGAGCATGATTTTCCCCGTTATTTTTAAAGAGGGTGGAGTTTAATATACACGCACACACGCGCACACACACACACACACACACACACACACACACACACATATATATATATATATATATATATATATATATATATATATATATGTTTGTGTGTGAGCGATATCATAAAGTCAGCTGTTTTCTATACGTCAAATTGATTTTTAATCAACGCAATTCAAGTACAAAAAGACGCTGAATATTCAAACCTTTAAATAGTTATTTCAAAATTAGTAATATGCCTAAATAAATAAAATAAATAAAATTCGACATCTAAGTTAAATCATATCGTAATTTAATCACAGTTTGTGAACTTTAGTCTAAATCCAGTTATCATAAATATATGAATAAAATCCCTACATAAAATTCCAATACGTTTACGCTTCTTACCAAATGACTGATGCATGTTTATGACAATTATCAGCCACTTGAAGAATGGAAGAAAATCCTACATTCAGCTAGTCTAGTTAATAGCTTAGTTCTACATCAATTGTTGATTATGTTCCGATTATGTTTTAATATGTATTTCGAATCGATTTTATCGATGTTTTGCATAGCAAAATTTCAGAGATGAGCCTTTGATTTCCACAGACAGAAGTTCCCCTTTTAAATTCATATTGGATAATTAATATATATGTGATTAATCGCTTAGTTTGTTCAAAATCGTATAATTGCTACCAAAAGAAATTTATTTTATTTATTTTGAAGCAATGTTTTACGGTTTTTGATATTTTTTACTTGTAAGAAAACATTTTTGTATTAATTTTTACCAAAAAAAGAAAAAAAACATAAAAAACTATTCAATTGTCTAAAAAAATAATTCTATTTGCTATTCTATTCTATCTTAAATGGTTTTGTTTAGCTCGTTATAGAACAAAAAGTATATATTATGCACAAAGCTTTAAAATTGTAATCTACGAGTTGTCTTAAATAAGTTTCCAGGGTTTTTTTCTACATGCATTTAAAATTGCGTAGACCCTTGAAAATTCAGTATGTTATTGCTATATATCTTATGAGATGACTTTACGCAATTTATGATTTGAGGTCTATATGAACGGCTACAACAGGAATTAGAATAAACCCTACTACAGCTTCATTGTCGCAGCTGATGAATTTTAAAAATGCAATCTAGACGTGAGGCACTTTAGAAGAATAATATGTAATAAAATCATGTTTAAAATTTAGAAAAATGCGTCAGTCGTATGGAATGCTTTAAAATGCTTTTAGGCCATCTTGCATGATTCAAACATCAGTTTTTAAGTGGCAAAAGAGATTCAAAGAAGGCAGGAAGTCTGGGAGGGATGAGAGTGTGGGAAGAGTAAGGAAGTCGGAACACTAAAGTTGATTGGGCAAATAGTGAATTTCATGGATAAAGACGTGATAGATGTAATAAGTGCACAGTTTGATGTCAGTCGGGGAACTGTACACACAATTATTCGCGAGGAACTGAAGATGCGAAAGATTTGCGCGAAGCTTGTTTTTTAATAACATGCGTTATCGGCAGCTCCCGTGACTCTCGCTTCTCCTAATTTGTCTCTCAGTCCTCATTTTAATGAGTGATTTTTCTAGCAAAAGGAGACGAAAAAGCTGCATTTTAGGTCGGTAGTACTTTTGCATGAAAAGATGCCTGAGATGTCGGAATTTTTGTTTGTTTCTATGTCTATCCTTGTAGCCATGTAAGGGTACTGGATGTAAACGCCTAAACTGGGTTGACGTTATCCGCCTGATTGTCAGGGACCCGAACCTAGTATTAATCACTAAGGAGGCTGCCCTATCAGCAGGTGCAAAGTGCTAGGGCTGCTGTATTGCCATTTTTGAAGGAATTCTGTAACATGCAATAGCTTCTGGTGGGGTTTCTCGATACCATATTAGTGGGTAATTGTTACGGCTTTACCTTATTATGTGCTACAAAAATATGTCTTCGTTTCTTTTTCTCTCTTACTTTCCTTCTCTGCCCTGCTCTAACCAAGTCTGTCAACCTATTCCACAAAATCCCAAAACTCTCCCCCCAAAAAATACACGAATAAACCCAGAACTTCCAACGTAGACTCCCACTACCATGTCTCCTTCTCCAATATCAACTTCCAGAGGTTGAAACACAACTACAGGAGACGAAACCAGACCTATTCTTCCTAAGCTAAACTGGCATTGGACCGACTATTTCCTAGATGAGTTCATAATCAAAGGATTCCCTAATTAAACATCCATATATGGGCGCCTACATTAAAGATAGCTTTCTATATGGTATGAACATCCCAAGAGAAGACCCTAATTTACCCTATATGTGCTTCTGAGTTGCACTTGCTCACACGACTGCGTTTATATTTCTGTGGAGACTTCAGTGTTCAGGATGTGGAATGGTTATTCCACTCAAACAAGACAGATGATGAAGGGAGGTTCTGTTACGATTTCTCCTTTGCTTATAACCTAATTCAGATTTTTTATGAACCCACTCGTGTGCCCGTCACTGTCATTATGCAAGTCTTCTAGACCTTTTTCTCGCAACTTGCCCTGAGCTATGTTCATCTATCGTTCTGTCTCCCCTAGCATCTTCCGACTACTCGGTTGTATCAGTTGAGATAAAAACGAAATGTAATAAATCCCCAGACGTGCCTCTCTATCGTACAGTATGTCGATACTCTATAGCTGACTGGGATAGCTTCCGTACATTTATATCAGTCTACCTCTTCATGTTTAAAAAGAATGTGTCCTCTATAGTGTCAGGCACGATGGAATGGTTAATTGTAGGTATAGATCGCTTCATGCCCTGGGAAAAATTCCAGCAAAAATTTAACAACCAGCCGTCGTTCTCTCCGGAATACACACAATCACTTTTTCCATTGCTTCCAACGTAATAGATGTACTGAGACTAAAGCTGCTTTCAGGACTACCAACAATCACTGTAAAAGAGTAATAAAGAACGCGAGAGAGTTGTATGCTCAGTCCGTCAAATCCAAGGTTGCTGGGCAGCGGCTTGTTTCCCACTAGTTTTGGCAAATAGCAAACAAGTTCCTGAATATAAGCGTGTGCTCTATCCCAACCATCATCAATGGACCTGGGGTAATTTCGTCAGCATCGGACAAAACCAAACTCTTTGCCAAGAACTTTGCAGCTATTTATACCCTATGCAATCAAAGCTGTCAACTCACCATATTTCCTCCTGTATCAGAAAACATGCTATGCGACATATCTGTGTGTTACGTTGCCAAGCTATTCAAAAACCTTGATCTCAGTAAAGCAACTGGCCCTGACGGCATTTCAATTATAGTGCTGAAAAAGCTTCAACGAGAACTATCTCCCATCCTTACAAAGTTGTTTAAGCACTGTCTTAAGGAGCATTGCTTCCCAACACCTTAAAAACCTAATCAGTATACTATGTATTTAAGAATTTAGGTGATCGGTCAGCTTCCTCTCATGTGCGTCAATATGTGTAAAATAGAGAATAGTAAACCGCCTCAGCGGAAATAACCTTCTTAGTGACACGCAATATGGTTTTCGTTCTGCTAGATGGATAGCAGATGTGCTTACGGTTATATCTCATAGGATTAGCGAATCTCCCGACGGAGATTTCTTTCTAGGGCAATAGCTCTTGACATATAAAACACCTCTTATATGGTATAGTATAATAATCTACTTCATAAGATCTCCAGCTACGGTATAGCTGAAAATGTCTTTTCAATTATTAAATTATTTCTGTCTGATAGGTTCATAAGTGTAGTGGCTGGTGAGAAGGAATCAGAAGTTCACAGTCTTAATACTCAAGTTCCTCAGGGGTTCATTTTAGGCTGAACTCCATTCCTGATCTATATTAATGATCTCCCAAATCACATGTTAAGATCATTCGTAGACATTTATGCTGATGACATTACGATCTATGGAAACACATCAAAGGCCGTAAATGTATAAGTTCTGTTCTGATCACGAGATGCAATAGTGAAAGAGGTAGCTGGTTACTTTGGATGCATCTAAAACCAAGCTTCTATCTTTACATCATCAACGCTCTGATCCCCATCTGGCATCAATTGAAATGAATGGCCTTCGTCTTGGGAAGATCTCATGTTTTGACGAGTTTCTGGGTTTGACTTATGATGATCCGTTCTGAAATGGAACACGTACATCAAATATGTTGTCAAGATCACTGGAAAAATGGTGGGATCTTGCTACCGGTACAGTAAATATCTCACTTCTTATGCAATTCTATATCTATATAAAAACCACGTACATCCAAGGATGAAGTATTGTTGCCACATCTGGGTAGGAGTTGCTAGAAGTAGTTTAGCCTGCCTTGAAGAGTTCAAAATAGACTTTGTAGCCTAGTGGGGGATACCCTTTTCTTTTTTCTGCAACCCATTTCCCACAGAAGAGACTTTGTGAGCCTGACTCTGCTTTATCGTTGTTTTCATGGCAAGTACTCATCTGTTCTAATCTATGATCCCCATCGCCAAACTTTCACGAAAAACTCTCGTCTATCTGAAACCACTGTCAATAATTTCCCCCACTCTTTATCTGTGCCTAAACCTAAAAGTATATTCCATGAACAAAGTTCCTTTCTTAGAACTGCACGCCTGTGGAACTCTCTTCTGTTTGCCTATTTTCCAGTTGACTACAATTTGGTAGTCTTCAAGTCATACGTAAACAAATTTTTGATGAACCGTCCCCTTATGTAATATAATTTACCAAATTTCCATTACTAACGATTACTACGATATTATCCTATTGACTACTGTACACTCAATAACCCCTATCCTCGAGTAGCCTCCGGGCCTTGATAGGTGGCGACTCCTATGTAAAAAAGAGAGTTTAAAGAAAGAAAAACGTTACCTTACAGCAGGGAATGGTCCAGCTGATCAATTCAGATACAACAGCTTTTGATGCTCTTGTAAGCTGCGATGAAAGCTGGATCTACTGCTATGATCCAGAGACTAAGAGACAGAGTTTTCAGTGGATGCGTGTTGGTTCTCAAACCCAAGAACTTATGATGATCCCGTTTTTGAACATTGTTTACATGCACCTTTTTCCATGGACAGACATCAAGGAAGTTCGGGAAGAGATTCCGTCGAAAGAGGTCAGCACTCTTATGCGTCATAATCACGGGGTTTCGATCGCCTTATATCCCGGTACAATTGTTCTGATGATTATAGTGTAAGTTGCCATATTCCCATCGGAATGAAGGATAAAAAGAATAGGTTGTGTGACAGGAAAAATTAAACTGTCTAAACTTGAAGAACCACCAGAGTCATTAAAAATTTTGCTTGCTGAACCAAGGTATTTTCGATCAGTAAATAAAACTCATGCTTCCAATTGACAGCGTTCGATACAAAAATTATTACAGCTTAATGCATGCTAATTTTTAAAGTGAAATGATGCATTTACCATAAAGTTAGATCTATGCTTCCGTTCCAATAGTCAACATAGATCTAATGCTCCAACTATGAAAGAGATGAAGATCTATATCAACCAAGAGATATTGTCTATATAAGAGAAATAATCAATTGAGAAAAATTGCAGAAACTCATTGATACTACAATGCCCTGCAATATCCAATCATTTGGGGGGGGGGTTCCGATGTATATCGGTCATTATTTACATAATAGGTCCGGTTAGTGTTGAAAAAACAACGAGGGAATGCAGCGCAATGAAACATCATTAATACCAAGTAATGAATCGAGATCATCTAAACAATCACATTCTGAAATGCCGCCAATTGTTTCACCAGTACATCGTAAATATTTATGTAAATATTGAAACAGAACTTTTAATATGCAACTGTTTGAATCAGACCAAATTTCGCTTTGAAGAATATATTCATTTGCGACATGCAGTTATAAATGATGGTGATACAGTCAACGTTGGAAGACTAACGAGTTTGCCATCTTCATATTTAGGCAGTTCACGTCATATGCATATGTCCAAGATGCATTTGCATATGTTCGTCACTATGGGCACCCTGATCTATTCATTACATTTACATGCAACCCTGTTTGGGATGATATACTTCCTGAGCAATTATTCGTGGTTAAGCATCAGATTACAGCACGTGTTTTCCGACAGAAGCTGAAATTTCATGGTGTGTGGACCTGCGTACTGTTGGATGTATTCAGTAGAATGGCAAAAGAGAGGATCTCCAAACTCACACCTATTATTCTGACTATATAAATCAATCCAAACGAAATTGACAATGTAATAGCCGCTGAAATACCTGAAGTTGACATTAATAAAGATTTGCATGAATTTGTGATAAAAAGATGATGTATGGATCTTGTGGTATATTGAATCCAAATTCAACATGTATTGTATGTGGAAAAATACTCTAAACGATATTCTCGAGCATTATTTTCAAAAACAGTTACAAGAACTGATGGTATCCTTTATACAGAATAAAGCCAGTAGAGTATTAGAAACTATACAAATGCTAAAGGTGACATTAAAGTCGATAAACGGTTGGTTGTTCCCTATTCGCCTACATATTGTACATAAATGTTGAATGCTGGAACTTGAAAGTCGATCATATACATTTGTATGTGAATAAAAGCAGCGATATGGCAGTTTTAGGTTTGCAAATACAAAAAATAGAAAATATACCGCCATGAATATTGATAAAATCGCACAGCTCAAAGATACATAAGTAGCAACTAATATGTATAGCGAATTAGTTCGTTTCCAATATATAAACAACGTCTGAATATTGTTCACTTAGCATTACAATTACAAAATAAAAACGTGTTTACTTTAACGCTTCAAATATGCAACAAATAGCTCTGAATCCACCGGCTACAATATTAACAGCTTCTTTCTCGTTATGTCAAATTGAGGCACATGCGCAAACACTTTTCAGAAATGCCTAGCACAGAAGAAAATCGTTTGAATACCAAAGCGAGAAGATCAAGTAGAATGGCAACATGGCATATTCAAAGAAACAACAATAGGCAGACTCAAAATGATTGTTTCTTTCTTCACATCCTGGTCGTAAATGCGCCTGAT
Organism: Euprymna scolopes; assembly: GCF_053919585.1. NCBI lineage: Eukaryota > Metazoa > Mollusca > Cephalopoda > Sepiida > Sepiolidae > Euprymna > Euprymna scolopes. The sequence goes on along the minus strand of NC_136500.1, from coordinate 105,587,584 downwards.
CCAATTGAAAATTGCCACTGGCGTTACATATGTCAATTTTTGCAGTGCATGTCAAGCTTCGAATTTATTGGAAAACAACAAACATTAGGATGTATGCATTAATGATGCGTGTAACATATCATATCCTATGTGAATTCATGCATTGTTTGCAATAATATTGACTACTTGCTTTCTTTCATCTCCAAAAGAGTTATAAGAGAAATATAAATCACAGATGGCTGAAGATATTTTTCATCAAAGATGCAATGAAGGTGCAAATAGCTAATTAGATTTTACAGCGGGCATTTATAATAAATCATTGGTAATGGTTGAAAATCTGTGCTTATAAATCGCAAATGAGGTTCTCAATCAATTGGGAATGCCATCATAAAATCGATATGATGCTACTTCATTTGATGTAGAATTGCGCTGTAAATAAAATTACAAAACGAGTGATCTTTTGTTGTGTGTGCAATCAAATATGCATAAGCTAACGACTTGAGCGAAAAAATGATTACACCCAAATATGGCAGACTGTCAATAACGAGGTTGAAGAAATCTTTTTCTTAAACGCGCCAGGAGGAACTGGTAAAATCTTTCTAATTAAATGGATTTTATCAGCCAATCGATTACAAAATGTCATATTGCGGAATATCTGCGACATTGATATTAGGAAGAATACTGTTCATTCTGCTGACAATTACCATTAAGCATAAAATTTATTGAAACTTTCATGTGCAACATGTCTAAAACTCCAGAATGAGAAATGCCAACTTATTGTTTGAGATGAATACACACAATCGTGCACAAAAATATAATCGATCATTGCAAGATTGGCTGGAAATGTCAGACAATTTGAAAATGCAAAATGCAGTAATATTGCTTGCAAGAAATTTCAGGCAAACGTCATCTATAATTTCCTGATCAGCATCAGCAGATACAATAAATACTTGCTCTGCTCTCCTTTTCGGCGACATGCAGAGACACTAAACGTAACTACAAATATGTTTGTCCCGCCACAAAACGATCCATAAGTAGTGATATTTTCACATCAACTGCTGGAAATTTGGAACGGAAAAAAATCGTATGATCTGACGTCAGCGCGATTTTCATTGCCTCATAAGTTCTGTAATTTAAGGAAAAATAAAAATTGTTTAAAAAAGTATTTTGGGGTATTCATATTAATTATAAGAATCACAGTTAGCGAAGTGAACGAGCCATTCCTTCAGCTAAGAACCAAGATGTCCAGGAGCTTAACAATACTATTAAGCTAATTATTCAAAGTAAGGTAGTCACGTACAATCCGTCGCCACTGTTATGGAAGCAGACAAAGAGAACTTTCGAATTCACTAGATTTGTCAGGGATGCCACCGCACATATTACATGATAATTGCTGTGTCAATTATTATGTTGCAAAATACCAACTAAAACAAGCTTCGCAATGGCACGCGGCTTGCAGTATAAACAAATACTGAGCACTATTAACACATCAAAGCACCACTTCCGACAGGGTTTTTCAAAGGTGAAAATATTCTCGTGCCAGACATTTTTATAATTCGAACGGGTATTTTAAGCGATTGCTATTTCGCATTCTATTGGCGTTTGCATTTACCGTCAATAAAGCTAAAGGAACAATTTTGGCAATTGTATGGTATACATCGACACAATGGTTGCTTCTAGAGTCGGCAAACCAGGCAATCTGTATTTCTGCAAAGAAAATGGAAAAATTAAAAATATTTTGTATCTACAAGTATAAGAAAATCAAGCACGCTCCTTTCTGCCATTTAACCAATGTGAGTCATAGCAACGCGTGGCCGATTACAGAAGTAATTGAATATGTTTTTAGCAGGTTTCTGGCATTAACATGCAACCAGTACTTTGTGAACTTTTTGCGCCACATTAGTGCATTTTACCTGATATTACTATAAACATTAAAACATTTCTATCGAAGAATATATATATATATATATATATATATATATATAGTTATGTAGTTATATATAGGTATATATGTATATACGATGGAAACTCTTTCAAAGTATTCTACTATATACTACACGATAACCACTTTTAGATGGCTCCTTTGAAATACATGAGAATAATAATTTTAGAACGATTCCTCGTAATTATCATTAAGGCAATTGAGAACAGCTTTTATATTGTTGATTTTCGAGTGTGCATATATGACCTCCATATAATGGAAATATGCCACAAAGTTTAACAAGGTTTTTTTTTTTAATATAGATCCACAGAATATTGTGATAAGTGTTTCAGTGGGAACAGGTATGGTATAATAAATTATGGGGTTTATCTACTTTATTTTTACTTTCGTAATATTTTGCTTTGGTTTTGATACCCCCAAATTCAACCCAAATTTACAACCCTTCCTTTTCATAACCTATCATACTTGCATAAATCAGAGTCCATTTTCTGTAGGGTGTTTTTGAACCAAGTCAACGATGGGTACTTTTGCTAGTATATATATATATATATACATATATATATATATATATATATATATATAGCGAACAGTTAATAAAACATGTTAAAAAACACTTTGAAATAAGTTAAAAACATATTAAATCTGAAAAGGAAACACTAGATAAGTGGATAGTCCTTAATCCGCGGAGTTTCGAAGAAATACTTTCCTTCTAATCAGAGGGTAGGAATTAGACAAATACGGGATCGGATTATATATATATATATATATATATATATATATATATATATATATATACATGCAAACTAAAATGACTTAATATTTCTCTTAAAATACAGTCACTATAAGACTATAAATAGGGCCGCTACATAACATTTCTATATGATCAGACTTCTTGAAAATAATTTATGCATTTAAATGATTGCGTTATATTTGTTGCAAATTGTATTAAATGCAACTAAGTATACGTTCATATGTCCCGTAATTTTTAGGCTAATTTTAATTTAATGAGTGTGGCAGTGAATATTGAAATGTCTTTTTTCGTTGATGGACGAGAGTCATTGTGCATGTGACTTCGTTTGCTTTCGATGTACTAAAAAGTGTGTTCTTCCCATAACGTGAATCACAGTCGGCAAATAGCAATTCCCAGGTGACAAATGAGTCGTTCTGTTTTCAGTTATGTGTCTCAAAGCAAATACAGTTGCTTTGATATCAGAGCAATTGTGTACGTTTTCATAAAATATCTCTAGAGCCTTCAGATCGTTCAGTCTAGAAAGATCAGAGTAAACGGTAGAGACAAACGATACGCAATTATTTTATCTAGCGGGCATGGGCTTTTATGATAACATAAATAAAATCTATAAAAGGAGGATCGACGCAGTAAATATACAAATAAACACACGTCGTACTCTCTCTCTCTCTCTCTCTCTCTCACACACACACACACACACACACATATATATATATATATATATATATATATATATATATAGGAAATTTATTACTGTGAGTCCAGAATGAGTTTACAAATTGTTTCAGCTAGAGGAAAATCCTCAAAGAGAGGAAAAATCCAACTAGCATCATCAGAATTCATAGATGGACCTGTTATGTTGCAAAATACCAACTAAAACAAGCTTCGCAGTGGCACGCGGCTTGCAGTATAAACAAATACTGAGCACTACTGAGTCCATCTATGAATTCTGATGATGCTAGTTGGATTTTTCCTCTCTTTGAGGATTTTCCTCTAGCTGAAACAATTTGTAAACTCATTCTGGACTCACGGTAATAAATTTCCTATATACTGCTCTGACTACACATTGAGCACTCTAGTCCGGTTTTTTCACCACTGGTAAATAAATAAATATATATATATATATATATATATATATATATATATATATATATATATATATATATATATATGCTAGAAGAAAGATCCAACGTTACTCGGGATTGAATAAGGATTAACGAATATTTCACCCTATTATATTGTATTGTAATTGAAATCGGTAAAATCGTTAATTTTTCAATCAAATCAATTGGTTGCCTTCTCTAGTGTGGCCCCTACCGCAGTGCACCAGAAATAAGGTCACACAGCATCTACGCAGTGACTTAGTGTATTGTAGTTAACATTACACTGTAGAGAACCTACTGTTGATTTTATAAAATTGTTTTATATAAAATCTTGAATTAATATTTAAAATGCAAAATCAACTGTCATGGTGAAATTGTGCTCTAAACAGCAAAAGTCATAAAATTCATTTTGAACACGCATCTGTCATATCAAAGAACCTACTGTTGATTTTATATACTGGGCATTTCTGCTTGTGCGATAATAAAACTTCTCAAGGACACGTGATGTTAGACTATATAAGATGTTAACTTTAGTCAAAATCGCCTGATTTTTTTGTCGATTATCATCATGATTAGTGTCAAAGAAAAAGAAGCACGCAAAGTGATGATAGCAATTCAGACAACAATCGAAAAGGCATCATGTCATAGCTTAAAAAGTATGATCTTACCAGAAATGAGAGAAATTGGACGTCCATTATAGAAATCATGTCGTCAATATAACAAGAAAAACAAAAACATATCACACGAAATAGCAATAGTCAGCACTAAAACAATGGCAATTCATGCATAAACGAATATACCAATGTTATCGGTGGAGGAAAAGGCGCAGAAATTGGTACGGTATACGTAGTGTAGTTCGATTGGCCTAGATTCAAGAGGGGACCTGCTTTAAGCATGACCAAAACACTCAGTTACCGTATTTAATTTTTACAAAAAAAAGCAAACGTTCCAGCATAAACTCTAATACAATTTTAATAAATCTGAGGGTTTTTTTCTTCAGGATAACTAAGATAGGAAATGAAAAATGTAACTCTCTAAAATTCGAGTCTGAATGTACACTATTTAAATACAAATTATAATGTATTTATAATGTAATATTTATGTAATTATGATGTAATTATTATGTACTCATTGAATAAGAAGTGTCTAAAGGTTTACTGAGTCTAAAATAAATTTATGTAAATTTCAACTAAATGTTAATTTCTAAGTGATGCCAATATTGCTAGATTATTAGCGATTAATGCTAATGTGACTTCGTTGCCTGTAAATAACTCTTGCTAAACAAATAAAAATTAAATTTAAAATTTAAATCTAAAAAAATTCTGCCATTTAATTTTAGAAAATTCACAATTCAAAATATAATTAAATTCTACAATTCACTTTGAACTTTGTAAAATTACAACTCAAAATCTACAATTTGAATTTTGAATTGTAATTTTTAATTTTTTATATAAATCTGATAATTCAAGCCTTGAATCATCGTTATAATTACAATTTTTTCTTCACTAATAGGTTTCATACAATCGATGCATCTCGATTTAGTCGTGGGGTTATTTTTTTCCTTTTGTGGTATTTTCAGACAGGGCATTTGTTAGTAGAACTAATCACTCTCACTGTACGTATTATTACTGGAATTATGCTCTGATTACATTATCGTCGGAAACGCAAAGTAAAGAAAATATCCTTTCAATGAAACTTTTATTTCTGTTTTGAAGCCACTTTCTTACATGTATTGTGCTTTATACTTGTTACTAACCGGTACTACTAATTTCCTTTGAATTGTAATAAAGTGAAACTCGGTACGAGAAATAGGAAAGTTGAAAATAATAGTATACTCGATTGTTAGGTTAAATAAGAATAAACATTTCTGTCTGATTCTGTTCGTACTAAGATGATTGTTTCTATTTTAGGTTTAATACTTTGTACAATCTTACTCCAAATAATGCGAGGACATTTTAAAGAATAATATTAAATAATCATATTGAAATGCGAATAATGAACTTTAAATAACATTGCAATATCGTTTTCATTTATCCATTTGTCATGCTTAGAGACAAAATAAATGTATTCCATATCATACGAGGGGCGTGCAATAAGTAATGCCTCTGACTACGGCTACCGAGAGTAAAGAAGGCCGATGCACATGACAGCGTGACGTCACTATCAGATTCACTTGTAGGCATATGATCTAGGCTATCAGCAGCAGTTTCGTCTAGTTTTCAGTTTGGTGTGAAACATGGTGTATTCTTGCGTTGTTACAAATTGCCGGGGAAATTATCCAAAAGCCCCAAAGTACATATATTTTCTTATTCTAAATTTTCTCAATTTTGATACGTGCCATTAGAAGGGGAATTTTTTTATTCCAACCAAATATAGTAAAGTAAGTAATATTATTTGTTAATAATTAAACGTGTATTTAATTAGAACTGTATTCAAATGCTTTCATAACGTTTGATAACATTGTTAATATAAATTAAAGTACTTTCATAATGTTTGATAACATTGCTAATATAAATTACAGAAACAATACTCTTTATTGCTAATACAGCAAATGTTATATTGATATACCTGCTGTACCCGGCCACGCGTTGCTGTGGCTCAGTTTGTTAAAATGGAAGACATTCCTCAAGAAAAATTGCATTTTGTTTGTTTATTTACTTTTATTACTTTTGCAATTTTTTTAATCAATAAAAGTTATTTTTTCCACAAAAAAGATTAATTTTTTATCATAAATTGTTAGGTGAAAGTTTTTTTTTCAGGCAAACTTGCACTTTTTTTTTAAAGAAATTTGGCAGTAAACGTTTCTCTTTGAAAACGGAATTTTTATTATAAAAAGAACAGATGAATGCTTTATATGAACACTGTAAATAGTTATGTGAATGTAGAGAAAAGTGTGATTCTTTTTTCATGAGAATGTACAAATTATTTTTTTAACAGATGTCAGTAAATAAACAGAAAAATACTTCCATCATTAATTATGCAGAAAAATAAATAAAATGTTGATTTAGTGTTTCAACATTATGCTTATAAATTACGATAAAACTTGCTGAGTATGCGCTGTTTTACAGTTGTTGTAAAAATGGAACGGAAACTTAAATTTCACTCCGTTTAATCTTTCTTAATTTTTTAATTGTGCCCCTTAAACGAATATAATCCAAACAGTAACATTCAACAATTGTACTTTATGTATATAAAACACAAAATATTAAAGAAAAAAAAAGAAAAAAGTTAATAACGAAAGGGAAATAATTCCATTTTTAAATGAAAAAGTCACTTTGGTATATCTTTTTGTTATTTTTTTACATACGTCCAGCTTACCATTCACATTGGAAATGTCGACATTTATAGGTTGTCGGGTACGTTTACAACGAATAAACACTCCAATCTAGTAGATGTATCAGAATTTTTGTAGGAATTTTTGACACCCCTATCACGAAACTGCGAATAAAATATAACAAAAAACTCGTAATTTCTCTTTTAAAAGTGGGTTGTTTATTTTCTTTATGGATTATACTTCCAAAATAAACTAATAAATTTGTTTTAAAAGTAATAGAAATATTTTATTTATTTTTTTTAAAAAACAGTAATGAATTTTACGAACTCAATATTTTTCAATTTTTAAACTTTAAAAATCTATCAAAATTTTTCTATTGATTCTATTTTTACGGTATTTTCAGGATCAATGTGAAATTTTATTCTCTTTCCAATAAATCGAATATAATATTTTAGACAAACGTTTTTTTTTTGCATTCACGCCCACCCCTTTTCAAGTGTCTATTAAAACGTAAATAATTAATTTACACACCAAAGTTTTATATATCACAAATTGAAGAGAAAAGGTCAATAAATAATATATTCAAATTTAAAACAAAATGTAGTGTTTTATAGAAATTTACCTGTAAAGTTCGAAGTTTTTTTTTTAAACCACGTTGTTTTTTCTTTTGTTTTTTTAAATGAAACGTTTGTCCTTGCTCCTTTAATTGAAAAAATAATTACGGCTTGAATTACATTTTTCGAGCAGTTATAAGCTTGGAAAGACAAGGGGTAGAATAATTCACGCCTCCCATTTTGAAATGTCTATTAAAAAGTAAATAATTAATTTACTCACCAAAGTTTTATATATCACAAATTGAAGAGAAAAGGTCAATAAATAATATATTCAAATTTAAAACAAAAAAAAGTAGTGTTTTTAGAAATTTACCTGTAAAGTCCGAAGTTTAAAACCTTTTTTTTAACCCCACGTTGTTTGTTTGTTTGTTTTTTTGTTTTTTTAATGAAACCTTGGTCCTTGCTCCCTTAATTGAAAAAAAAATTAGGGCTTGAGTTACATTTTTCGAGGAGTTATAAGCTTGGAAAGACGGGGTGGAATTATTCACTATTTTTCACGAAATTTCTGACACACCTACCAATCTACCCATGTTAGAACGGCTTTCGGAATAGACACCCCTAACCTTGCCAGCATACCCGAAAAGCTATAAAAGTTGACGTGTCGAATGTGAACGATGAGTTGGACGTAATGTAAAAATGTACCGAATTTAAAAGGGAACGAAATTCAAATTTCCGTTCCATTTTTACAACAACCGTAAAGCAGAGCATTCTATGCAAATTTTACATAACTTACTGTATTAATGCTATTTTTTTAAGCAAAAATATATATATATTTAGGTTTGGCTATAAATTCCTAAACTCATTTCACCCTAAATAATTTAGGTGACTGAAATAGGAATCTAATTGAATCGGGTTTGTATTACTGTACACATAGATTCGAAAAAGTTGTCAAAAAACAAATATATAACAAATAAATGTTATCAAAGGCAAGATAAGTTACTTTTCTACCAAACTAGATATATTTTCGTGTTTTTATTCAATGTAACATGTTTATTCAGCTCGAAAACCATACAGTGTTTACCGATGTATTGGAAAATTCAAGATGGCGTCTGACTCCCTCTTTAACACTGTGAGTTTGGGAAAAGGTGTTATAAATAAAAACTGGATAAAATACTGTTAAAAACTCGCTCAATATATGTTACCGTGACATAGCTTGACATATATTCGGCGGGTTTTTAACAGTATTTTTCTAGTTTTCTATTCATACCACCTTTTCCCAAACTTACCGTGTTAAAGTGGGAGTGAGGCGCCATCTTTAAATTTCCAATACATCGGTAAACACTGTATGTTTTTCGAGCTGAATAAACATGTTACATTGAATAAAAACACGAAAATATATCCAGTTACGTAGAAAAGTAACTTATCTTGCCTTTGATTATATTTATTTGTTATATATTTGTTTTTTTGACAAGTTTTTCGAATCTATGTGTACAGTAATACAAACCCATTGAATCTTTAATTTCCTGATAGTATGTGAGAAATTTATTTTTCTTCGAGTTATATCGAATTCATTAATACGGACTTTAGGGGCTTTTTTCGGAATGTTCCTGTAAAAATTATTTTTTATTGTTACAAATTACGATGCTTTATTTATATAAAAAAGCAAAAATAAATTCTTGCGTTTTTTATTTACTACTGAAAACCATAACTTTAGTAAAGGTATTTTTGTTTAAACAAAATAAAACATTTTCACTAAGAGTTAAGTAAAAAATAATTCGTTCATTATATTCTGCGATCATTATTTGATAAATTCTGAAATTTTCATTAAAATTGGTTAATTTCCTGATTTTTGGTGAATTTTTAAGTGAAGGGATAGGTCAAAATTTTTATACACTTTGAGCGTCGGCATTCATTGTCTGTCCCTACCATTTTTCGATGAATATTTGATAGCAAAACGACCACGTGTGGTTAATTTAAATAAAATTTCAATCACATGGTTACATTATCAATAATCACGTGATTAAACCCATTGAAAATTTACCGATATTGTAAACACATTATGTTTACATTACGCCTGTGAGACCAAAATATCCTTTTCTCATATTTAAAAATCCCGCGAGGTCAGGAGAAAGAAATGTCCTTCGCTAGATTTTTTAACTTTTATCATCTGAAATTTTCAAAAAATCGCTAATTCACCCCCCCACCCAAAAAAAAAAACTCCATATTTTAACTTCCTACAATAAAAAAATTATAAATATAGTATATTCAATATATAAAATGTTCCGTGTTTTCTCGCTATATGTTTCTGGAATAATATTGAAGCTAGTTTTACCTGTTTTTTTCAGAGACGGTATTTTTTTAATTTTTTTTTTTTTTTTTGCAAGAAACAAATCATAAACTCAAACTTTTTATAATAAAAGTTAAATTGACATATACTGCAAATTAAACATCACAATAATGGTGCAACATATTTTGAAATTAGAAAAACAAACAACAACTTTGTTTTAGCATGTTAAAAGTATTTAGGTTGGTGGATAATTAAATTCTACTGTATTGGTATAAGTTCGTTTGTTTGTTTTTGTTTCTTTGGCTGTTGTTTCTTGCTTTTTACAATTTTCGACTAAATACTTCTAAATTAAGCCGGATTGCTTGGATCGTATTTTAAACTAAACTTCGGAGGTTGGAATGCCCCCCACCTAAAATGTACTTGGAAAAATCGATTTTATAGTGAGATTTAAGAATGATTAGCCGAAAAAAAGGTGAAAAACAAAACAAATAATCAATAAATAATTGTTACCAAAGACAATAAATGCTACTTTTTTTTACTTACATGAATGAGTTTATTTTATGTTTTAAAGTATTTTCAAGCGCTTTTCTTTATTTTTTAATCTAAAATTGCGGGTGTGTGGGTGCGAAATATCTCCAGATTTTCTAGAATTCCCCGCTAGATTGCAAACGAAATCTCCAGATCTAACAAGAAAACCGCTAGATTGGAAAGACTGGTCACGTGACAGGAAGCGGTAATAAATATTTATCATAGAAAAATTAAGTATAATGTTATAATTTAAAAGAAATATATAAAAACACACATGGATATAGTAAACATGTTATACCAAAACGTGGAAGCCATCCGTCCAGTGGTTTTTTAGACTATTAATTGCGAACGAACCAAGAGTTACATTTATATATATATATTTAACTGTTTATTTTCTTATAAGGCTTTTTAGTCTATCAGGAAGATTGAAAATTTAATTTAATTTTGTTTTAGGTTTTAAAATTATAAACAAATAATTTTTACATGAGGATAATTGTCAAAATGTTTTTTTAATAATAAATACAATCTTTCATTGAGTATGTCCAAATATTTGAAAGTTCTATATTTTTTTCTAAAGTCGGTTTGAAAATTATTCACCACGTGGCTTAATGAAATTAGCCGTGACTTAGCGTTATATATTAAAATTTATTGTTTCTTTTTAGAATTATAAACAAATAATTTGTGTATGAGAATATTTGTCAAAATGTTTTTTTAATAATAAATAAAACCTTTCATTGAGTATGTCCAAATATTTGAAAGTTCGGGTTTGTTTTACTGTACACATAGATTCCAAAAAGTTGTCACAAAACAAAAATAGAACAAATAAATGTTATCAAAGGCAAGATAAGTTACTTTTCTACCCAACTGGATATGTTTTTAGTTTTTATATTTAATGTAACATGCTTATTCAGCTCGAAAAAACATACGGTGTTTACCGATGTATTGGAAAATTCAAAATAGCGGCCGACTCTCTCTCGGAGACGGTAAGTTTGGGAAAATGAGTTATAAATAAAAAAAACAGTCAAAATACTGTTAAAAACCCGCCGAATATATGTCAGCCTATGTCACGGTAACATATATTGAGCGAGTTTCTAACAGTATTTTGTCTGTTTTTTATTTATAACTCATTTCCCCAAACTTACCGCCTCAAAGAGAAAGTCGGCTGCCATTTAAAATTTTCCAATACATCGAGCTGAATAAACATGTTATATTAAATATAAACATTAAAAACATATCCAGTGAGGTAGAAAAGTAACTTATTTTGCCTTTGATAACATTTATTTATTCTATATTTGTTTTGTGACAACTTTTTCGAATCTATGTGTACAGTAAAACAAATCCGAAAGTTCTATATTTTTTTCTAAAGTCGGGTTGAAAATTATTCACCACGCAGCTATTAATGAAATTAACCGTGACTGAGCGTTATATATTAAAATTGTTTCTTTTTAGAATTATAAACAAATAATTTTTACATGAGAATATTTGTCAAAAATATATTTTTTTAGTTTATTTACTTGCCTCTCCACAAGGGCACAGTTAGACACAAGGTAGGGTTTTAATGTGGGGAAATGTAGCCCCCCAAAAAGGGGCACTCTGAATAGGAACAAAAATAAAATAAAAATTGTCTCGGTTATGAAAGATTTCTCCATCACTGACCGAGGACAGAACAAATGAAGTGTAGCATCAGAACAGATACTACACTGTGATTATTATTATTATTGTAAATGTTTGTTTACTGTCTTTTCTTAGATTTTAGCAATAGTTTACATTATGGTATGAATGTTTTCTTTAATCATATTTTTAGGTATATGAACATCATTTTCGGCCTGAGGATGTAATAAAGGAGAAATCAAGATTCGATGATAAAACGTTATGAAATAAACACGCAAGATGAGAACATTAGTCCGAATAATCTCTAAAGTTTCAAAAAATAACATTCAACCCATGTGATTTTTCTCTAAATTAAATTAAAAAAAATATTTCTGCACGAGTAACTTTTGTTTGTTTGTATTTAAATTATTAGTTTGATTTCAATTTTTTGTATTTTATCGTTTGTTTTCAGTCTTAAAATTATTTATCGATGGTTTTCACTTTTAAAATTATTCATCGTTGTTTTTTAATTCTTTGTTTCCTAACTTCATAATTCAGTTTTATCAGTATTAAATTGTATATTGCTTTAAAATTACTTAATTTTACATAGATAATATTTATATTTTATATTGAATAAAGTTCAGTTTCAGTATTAATCGAACTGTGTTCCTTTTTCTTTATAAAAATGTTTTATTGCTCTTTTTTCAAATGGCCCTCATATAGTATTGACAGTCTGACAAGTCTTACCTACATTGCCTGCATGCATTTTCAGTTAACAGGCCTTCTTCTTACTCTCGGTGGCCGTGCCCTGACCCACTTCCCATAGCAGTAAAGCAACGAAACCTGGCACAGATATTAGTATTTCTCTACATAGGAACCACCCAGAGTTATGCATTTCTCCCATCGTTTGATGCAGCTCCGGAGACCGTTTTTGTAGAACACCCCAGGTTGGTCCTCCAACCACGGCGTAACTTCAGAAATCAAGGCTGCATCATCTGGGAAACGCTTTCCTTTCAAAAACAACTTCATTGATGGGAAGAGGTGAAAGTCAGAGGGTGCAAGGTCAGAAGAGTAGGGAGGATGGGGAAGGATTTCATAACCACACGCCTGTGCTTCTGATCTCGCGACATGCGAGTCGTGGACCGGAGCGTTGTCCTTCAGGAGGAGGGTACCTTTGCTGATCTTGTCCCGCCTCTTGATTTTGATAGTTTCCCTTAATTTCCTCAAAGGTGAAGCATAATAGGCTCCTGTAATTGTTTTACCCTTTGGAAGGAAATCTGTTATCACTACTCCGTCCTGGTCCCAGAAGACTGTGAGCATGACCTTGCTAACGGAGGGATGCACCCTTGCCTTCTTTGGAGGTGGTGAGTCTGTGCTTCAACTGCATTGACTGGGCTTTGGTCTCTGGACCCAGGTTTCATCCTGTGTAATCAGTCTTTTGAAAAACTTTGACTCATCTTCTTGGCACATCTCCAAATTCATCCTCGAGCACTCGACGCGTTCTCGCTTCTGGAATGATGTGAGCAACCTGGGAACCCATCTGGCAGACACCTTATGCATATGCAAATGGTCATGAACAGACCCTGTACTAATCTTGACATCTTGGGCTATTTGGCGAATAGTAATGCGCCGATTTTCCAAAATGGCAGCCTCAACTTGACGGACAAATGCCTCATCAATGATAGAAGGGGGGCGACCAGATCTAGGATCTGTTTCCACAGACTTCCGGCCATGTTTGAATTCACGATGCCAGCGTTTTACAAGGTCATATGATGGGGAATTATCAGCATAAGTTTCTTTCATTTCATCAAAAGTCTCCTGTGGTGTTTGTCCTTTCAAATAGAAAAACCGGATCACTGCTCGACATTCATCAGGTTTCATTTCGCATTTTATTCAGTTCAAACACCTGTAAAACAGAAAGCACAATTAGTTCAGAGCTGTAATTTGCCTCATAACTCGTAGAGATATAAATCCTTGGACATGACAAAATTTCAGCCAGACCAGACAACTGGAAGTGGGCCAGGGGCATTACTTATTGCACGCCCCTCGTAATTGTGTTACAAAATAAACTTCCAAATCCTTTACTAATAATCGTTACGTTATTTGCTGCTTTCTTAAAAGTCATCATGAACGTATTTGTAAATGTTGATCTAATTGTTGTCTAATGAATTACTGGTGATCAAATAACATCCATAATCATCCAAATATTGTTGCAAACTAACTATTTTAGCATCTAAATGATAATTTTGTGATGACTTTCTAGAATAAATATCAAGCATGTGAAAATATACATGATTCATTTTGTGCTAAATTATGGAAATGGCTATTTACAATAACAACGTGTATAGCTTAATATTAATAAGCGGCTCTATATTTAAAGAAGTATATGGCACATTTGGACGAATGAGTGTTAAAATGATTTTAAATAGATAATATTAGTTAGAAGTTGAAAGATTATGTATCTCTCAGATGGTAACAACCACCTTGATCGTTTTAAATGAAATGCGATTTTGAAATAAATATTTATTCGTTGATCTTCTTGTCCTATTACTCTAACTCCGACTAATATATGGCTATGATGTGCGTATTTTTCTGGTTTACAGACACAAACACATACATATACATTTATATATATATATATATATATATATATATACGAGAAAGAAAATTAAAAATTTTATATATATATATATATATATATATATATATATATATATATATATATATATATATATATAGTAAGTCTTCTTCTGGGTGAATAAATTGAAGAAAATAAAATAGCAGTACAATATTTGAAAATATATTTTTGTTGTAATGAAATGTATTACTTTGTTCTATTTCACAACGAAAAACGTCGGTGAAAATTCAAAAAAGGTGCAGCGTTGTGAAAAAGAATAATATTTCTTTACATCATGCGCCGTTAATATATTTAAAAAGATATGATGTAATTTATATTCTTTTTGGAATAGATATGTCGTTATAGTTTTAATATGGATGTGTAATTGAAATGAAATACGTGTAAGTGCGGCCTATCGTTCACCCTTTGCTGTTTGAGATTAATTTTCCAGTTTGAAAATATGATGGGTGTTGAATCTGGACTAAGAATTTAAATACCTCACAAATACTTTAAAACGTTTTCAATATCCCACATATTTTACATTAAATGTAAAGAAATGAACAACACAAATATTTTCAGGATAAATAAGCAAAAGTCATAGACCAGACACTTCTCTTATTAACAGACATCTTTTACCTACACATGCACATAATACAATAATTTGCAACACTATAAACAAACCAGAATTCGAATGCTACAAAACAACAAAAACTATGTAACAAACATTAAAAACAACAAAACATATCCAAAACAAACTAATTTCAAATGCAGGCATATATAATGTCCCATACCAAATTGAAACCTAACGTAGATTAGAGAAAAGGCTAAATGTACATAAAAGATATAAGAAATAGCAATATTCTGAATGCATTATTCTCTTATTTATTGCAGCATAATCATATTTTTTACTTCAAACAAGCAAAAATAGTTAAATTTATTTCAAATAAACCGCTACAGGGACCTCTTTGAATCAGCGTTTACTGCAAATTCAAACACAATTCAACGACGTAGAGGTTTCTATAATTTACCGCCATTAATAAGTAAACTCCTATTAAACGTACATAATTTACTTTTTGACAAAGGTTAACTCTCCCACACAAAAAAAAACACACCACCTATAATAAGTAATACATATAATCAGTAAATAAATTACTTTACAAAAGTACACTTATTTCATTTTAGTTACACATCAATGTTGTAATTGTAACGGGCATATTTATTCAAAAAGAATATAAATTACATCATATCTATATATTAACGGCTATTTGACGTTAAAAATTTTTAACTCTCTTTCACAACGCTATACCTTTTTTAAATTTCCATTCGCTTTTTCTTTGTGAAATAAAACGTCTGGAAACTTATTGAAGACACCTCGTTTATAATGCAGATGGCCAATCATCTTCTTTTTATAATGTCACATAATTTGCTAGCAGCTATATTTTTACGAATTAACCGTAGTTTTTCGAAAAAAATATTATATATGAATAGTGGATAAAATTATTTGGCTTAGACGTGAAGTAACAATTAAACTAAAAAGAAACTACTTTTTATGCTTGGTGTAACACCTGCGTTTCGCTTAAATGAAGGAAACTTATTCGACTTTTCTACTGATTAATATCCTCACATTATGACAAGTACATATATACGTAAAGTTATTCGCGCCAACACTTACATTACGCTAAAAGTCATTTTTGTAAACAATTACGCACATATTCGCTGTCTCACTTTCCCTTTTCATCCATCATTTCAGGGTGTATTCCGTTTCTTGCGCAGCTATGAACAGTGAATGAGAGCAACCCTCCCCCCCCTCCGATTGTCCGTTCCGTTTATTCATCAGGGGCGGTAATTCAATCTGCCATTATCGGATACGTTCGCCCATTGTCTACCAGCCCCATCTTTTACAGATCAACAGTAATTCGCTGTCCAAAGAAAATTACCAACGTCAAATATTATCTACTACGGCCAGGGAATATATTAAAACTGTCGGATGAGAGATGAAGATGACTCTTCGCTTTCGTCAGTATCTTCATCTTATCCTTGGTGGTTGGTAGTCACTTCATAGAACGGAGACCTAACATCTCTAGCTTCCATGGTTAGGTTGTCAGCAGAAGGAACAACAGCTCTTAGCTTACCACCTGCGTCACCTTGCACAACACTCGCAAATGAAAACGCCAGAGAGGCAAAAACACACACACAAACACACGGACAATAGGGGCACATAAACGAAAATATACTTGCCATCCGTGTGACATGCACATAAGCAAACACACGCAGCTTAGAGATAGTAGCGTGTACAGACTAGGACTACACATATAAAGAAGTGCGTGTTGTAAGAAACAGTTTGGGTTTTATTTGCATATTAATAGTTAGTAAATGTAAGTGTGCGTTATATTAAATTATTAGTTTGTAAATTTAAGTGTGCGTTATATTAGATTAATAGTTTGTAAATTTAAGTGTGTGTCATATTAGAGTAATAGTTTGTAAATTTAAGTGTGCGTCATATTAGATTATTAGTTTGTAAATTTAAGTGTGCGTCATATTAGATTAATAGTTTGTAAATTTAAGTGTGCGTCATATTAGATTATTAGTTTGTAAATTTAAGTGTGCGTCATATTAGATTATTACTTTGTAAATTTAAGTGTGCGTCATATTAGATTAATAGTTTGTAAATTTAAGTGTGCGTTATATTAAATTATTAGTTTGTAAATTTAAGTGTGCGTCATATTAGATTATTACTTTGTAAATTTAAGTGTGCGTCATATTAGATTAATAGTTTGTAAATTTAAGTGTGCGTTATATTAAATTATTAGTTTGTAAATTTAAGTGTGCGTTATATTAGATTAATAGTTTGTAAATTTAAGTGTGCGTCATATTAGATTAATAGTTTGTAAATTTAAGTGTGCGTCATATTAGATTAATAGTTTGTAAATTTAAGTGTGCGTCATATTAGATTAATAGTTTGTAAATTTAAGTGTGCGTCATATTAGATTAATAGTTTGTAAATTTAAGTGTGCGTCATATTAGATTATTAGTTTGTAAATTTAAGTGTGCATCATATTAGATTATTAGTTTGTAAATTTAAGTGTGCGTCATATTAGATTATTAGTTTGTAAATTTAAGTGTGCGTCATATTAGATTAATAGTTTGTAAATTTAAGTGTGCGTCATATTAGATTATTAGTTTGTAAATTTAAGTGTGCGTCATATTAGATTATTAGTTTGTAAATTTAAGTGTGCGTCATATTAGATTAATAGTTTGTAAATTTAAGTGTGCGTCATATTAGATTATTAGTTTGTAAATTTAAGTGTGCGTCATATTAGATTAATAGTTTGTAAATTTAAGTGTACGTCATATTACATTAATAGTTTGTAAATTTAAGTGTGCGTTATATTAGATTAATAGTTTGTAAATTTAAGTGTACGTCATATTACATTAATAGTTTGTAAATTTAAGTGTGCGTTATATTAGATTAATAGTTTGTAAATTTAAGTGTGCGTCATATTAGATTAATAGTTTGTAAATTTTAGTGTGCGTCATATTAGATTAATAGTTTGTAAATTTAAGTGTGCGTCATATTAGATTAATAGTTTGTAAATGTAAGTGTGCGTCATATTAGATTATTAGTTTGTAAATTTAAGTGTGCGTCATATTAGATTAATAGTTTGTAAATTTAAGTGTGCGTCATATTAGATTAATAGTTTGTAAATTTAAGTGTGCGTCATATTAGATTAATAGTTTGTAAATTTAAGTGTACGTCATATTACATTAATAGTTTGTAAATTTAAGTGTGCGTCATATTAGATTAATAGTTTGTAAATTTAAGTGTGCGTCATATTAGATTATTAGTTTGTAAATTTAAGTGTGCGTCATATTAGATTAATAGTTTGTAAATTTAAGTGTGCGTCATATTAGATTATTAGTCTGTAAATTTAAGTGTGCGTCATATTAGATTAATAGTTTGTAAATTTAAGTGTGCGTCATATTAGATTATTAGTTTGTAAATTTAAGTGTGCGTCATATTAGATTAATAGTTTGTAAATTTAAGTGTGCGTCATATTAGATTATTAGTCTGTAAATTTAAGTGTGCGTCATATTAGATTAATAGTTTGTAAATTTAAGTGTGCGTCATATTAGATTAATAGTTTGTAAATTTAAGTGTGCGTCATATTCGATTATTAGTTTGTAAATTTAAGTGTGCGTCATATTAGATTAATAGTTTGTAAATTTAAGTGTGCGTCATATTAGATTATTAGTCTGTAAATTTAAGTGTGCGTCATATTAGATTAATAGTTTGTAAATTTAAGTGTGCGTCATATTAGATTATCAGTTTGTAAATTTAAGTGTGCGTCATATTAGATTAATAGTTTGTAAATTTAAGTGTGCGTCATATTAGATTATTAGTTTGTAAATTTAAGTGTGCGTCATATTAGATTATTAGTCTGTAAATTTAAGTGTGCGTCATATTAGATTAATAGTTTGTAAATTTAAGTGTGCGTCATATTAGATTATTAGTTTGTAAATTTAAGTGTGCGTCACATTAAATTAATAGTTTGTAAATTTAAGTGTGCGTCATATTAGATTATTAGTTTGTAAATTTAAGTGTGCGTCATATTAGATTAATAGTTTGTAAATTTAAGTGTGCGTCATATTAGATTAATAGTTTGTAAATTTAAGTGTGCGTCACATTAAATTAATAGTTTGTAAATTTAAGTGTGCGTCATATTAGATTAATAGTTTGTAAATTTAAGTGTGCGTCATATTAGATTAATAGTTTGTAAATTTAAGTGTGCGTCATATTAGATTAATAGTTTGTAAATTTAAGTGTACGTCATATTAGATTAATAGTTTGTAAATTTAAGTGTGCGTCATATTAGATTATTAGTTTGTAAATTTAAGTGTGCGTCACATTAAATTAATAGTTTGTAAATTTAAGTGTGCGTCACATTAAATTAATAGTTTGTAAATTTAAGTGTGCGTCATATTAGATTAATAGTTTGTAAATTTAAGTGTGCGTCATATTAGATTAATAGTTTGTAAATTTAAGTGTGCGTCATATTAGATTAATAGTTTGTAAATTTAAGTGTGCGTCATATTAGATTAATAGTTTGTAAATTTAAGTGTGCGTCATATTAGATTAATAGTTTGTAAATTTAAGTGTGCGTCACATTGAATTAATAGTTTGTAAATGTAAGTGTGCGTCATATTAGATTAACAGTTTGTAAATTTAAGTGTGCATCATATTAGTTTCTAAAATTAAGCGATTCAAGAAAAACGAATCATAACAGAACTGAAAAAAATTTAGCATTTATTTGTAAATTAAAATATCATTTAGTATGTGTAAAAAATTTGTTATGCTCATGTTCGGAAAAGAATTACGTTTTATGAAATTAAATCTAGTTGTCAACACGATTGAAACGTTTGAAAGACTGTTTTCTACTTCTGAATGTTATATCATTAATGTGAATCTGTTGGTATTAAATCTGTCGAATAAAGAAGATGAGGAATAATCTTTATCCTAATGATCGTATGTATTTTATTCGCATCTCTCGCTAAAAGATTGAGTGAAACATTTTGTTCGATACTCAAATAAGTAAATAAATAAATAAGCGCTTATAAGGAAAACTTCTTCTTTGCATATTTTCCCAGTTCAGCTAAATTATTCTTGTACATCTCACATTATGTTCTTAAAATATTCAATTACATTAGATTAGTAAAATAGTCTTGATCATCTCACATTATTTATTACTTATTCATTACAAAATATCTTAAATAATTAAATAAGTCAAAAATGTTAACAATTATCATCAACTCGTCAAATGTATTTATGAATAAGAGGTTAATACACTTTTTATAATAAAGTGCATCTGACAACACTTGAATATATCAGTCTTATATGAGGAAAATCAATGTAAAAGTGACGAAGGTATAGAATACAGAGAAAATTTAAAATTGAATTAAAAAAAAAACAAGGTAATCTCGCAGTAACCGGTGTCGTCATTAAAAGTGCTAGTTGCATATATATATATATATATATATATATATATATATATATATATATATATATATATATGTGTGTGTGTGTGTGTGTGTGTGTGTGTGTGTGTGTGTGTGTTAAATGTTTCATGAATGATTAAAGCAATCATGCTTAGACCTCGTATGACAGTTAAATCAACATATGGGTGCCGTTAGGTAGTCATATATATATATATATATATATATATATATATATATGTATATATTATATGTGTGTGTGTCCATTTGTATTTGTATATGTTCTATAGTTACAACCAGCTTCATAAATTAAAAGTAAAAATATAATTGAATAAGCATATATTCCGATAAATATTTATTTATATATATATATATATATATATATATATATATAATTTTTTGTCCCTTATTTGTCCCATAAAAATGAAGCACTTGTAAAACAATTCAAATTTAAATCTAAATTCTCACTTAGTATTGTTTTAATTTTTCATTCAAATCTTTCATTATTAATCATTATGTTCTTAATCCTCATAATGTCTATTAAAAATAACATTCAATAATATAGGGCAGAATATTACTTTTCTTATATGGCCTACTGGATTTCATGTATTGTTTATAACTAAATGCCGTTGGAATTTTTAAAATACAATTTTTCATCACTCACAATAATTAAATAAAAAATATTATATTTTGTATTTTTCCAGCCAAGACGGATATAAAATAAGCTTATACTAACAAATAAATTAACAAATAAGCAAATAAAATCGTTTTTGTCGCTGTTGTTTCTTCATTTTCTAGTTTTTCTCTAATCTTTCCTGTCAACGTGATATTTCTACTGTGACATTTATCATCCTGTCTATGTGATATTTCTACTGTGACATTTATCATCCTGTATACGTCATATTTCTACTGTGACATTTATCATCCTGTCTACGTGATATTTCTGCTGTGACATTTATCATCCTGTCTACGTGATATTTCTACTGTGACATATATCATCCTGTCTACGTGATATTTCTACTGTGACATTTATCATCCTGTCTACGTGATATTTCTACTGTGACATATATCATCCTGTCTACGTGATATTTCTACTGTGACATTTATCATCCTGTCTACGTGATATTTCTACTGTGACATATATCATCCTGTCTACGTGATATTTCTACTGTGACATTTATCATCCTGTCTACGTGATATTTCTACTGTGACATATATCATCCTGTCTACGTGATATTTCTACTGTGACATTTATCATCCTGTCTACGTGATATTTCTACTGTGACATATATCATCCTGTCTACGTGATATTTCTACTGTGACATTTATCATCCTGTCTACGTGATATTTCTACTGTGACATTTATCATCCTTTCTACGTGATATTTCTACTGTGACAATTATCATCCTGTCTACGTGATATTTCTGCTGTGACATTTATCATCCTGTCTACGTGATATTTCTACTGTGACATTTATCATCCTGTCTACGTGATATTTCTACTGTGACATTTATCATCCTGTCTACGTGATATTTCTACTGTGACATTTATCATCCTGTCTACGTGATATTTCTACTGTGACATTTATCATCCTGTCTACGTGATATTTCTACTGTGACATTTATCATCCTGTCTACGTGATATTTCTACTGTGACATTTATCATCCTGTCTACGTGATATTTCTACTGTGACATATATCATCCTGTCTACGTGATATTTCTACTGTGACATATATCATCCTGTCTACGTGATATTTCTACTGTGACATATATCATCCTGTCTACGTGATATTTCTGCTGTGACATTTATCATCCTGTCTACGTGATATTTCTACTGTGACATTTATCATCCTTTCTACGTGATATTTCTACTGTGACAATTATCATCCTGTCTACGTGATATTTCTGCTGTGACATTTATCATCCTGTCTACGTGATATTTCTACTGTGACATTTATCATCCTGTCTACGTGATATTTCTACTGTGACATTTATCATCCTGTCTATGTGATATTTCTGCTGTGACATTTATCATCCTGTCTACGTGATATTTCTACTGTGACATTTATCATCCTGTCTACGTGATATTTCTACTGTGACATTTATCATCCTGTCTACGTGATATTTCTACTGTGACATTTATCACCCTGTCTACGTGATATTTCTACTGTGACCTTTATCATCCTGTCTACGTGATATTTCTGCTGTGACATTTATCATCCTGTCTACGTGATATTTCTGCTGTGACATTTATCATCCTGTCTACGTGATATTTCTACTGTGACATTTATCATCCTGTCTACGTGATATTTCTACTGTGACATTTATCATCCTGTCTACGTAATATTTCTACTGTGACATTTATCATCCTGTCTACGTGATATTTCTGCTGTGACATTTATCATCCTGTCTACGTGATATTTCTACTGTGACATTTATCATCCTGTCTACGTGATATTTCTACTGTGACATTTATCATCCTGTCTATGTGATAATTCCACTGTGACATTTATCATCCTGTCTACGTGATATTTCTGCTGTGACATTTATCATCCTGTCTACGTGATATTTCTGCTGTGACATTTATCATCCTGTCTACGTGATATTTCTACTGTGACATTTATCATCCTGTCTATGTGATATTTCTATTGTGACATTTATCATCCTGTCTACGATATATTTCTGCTGTGACATTTATCATCCTGTCTACGTGATATTTCTACTGTGACATTTATCATCCTGTCTATGTGATATTTCTACTGTGACATTTATCATCCTGTCTACGATATATTTCTGCTGTGACATTTATCATCCTGTCTACGTGATATTTCTGCTGTGACATTTATCATCCTGTCTACGTGATATTTCTGCTGTGACATTTATCATCCTGTCTACGTGATATTTCTACTGTGACTTTTATCATCCTGTCTATGTGATATTTCTACTGTGACATTTATCATCCTGTCTACGTGATATTTCTACTGTGACTTTTATCATCCTGTCTACGTGATATTTCTACTGTGACCTTTATCATCCTGTCTACGTAATATTTCTACTGTGACATTTATCATCCTGTCTACGTAATATTTCTACTGTGACCTTTATCATCCTGTCTACGTGATATTTCTACTGTGACATTTATCATCCTGTCTACGTAATATTTCTACTGTGACGTTTATCATCCTGTCTACGTGATATTTCTACTGTGACTTTTATCATCCTTCGTGCAATTGTAGTTTCAACACACTTTCTTACTTCCCTAACTTCCTTATTTTTTTTTCTTTCTTTCCCCCTTATTTTTGTCTTTCCGCCAGACATTGAAGGTTTATTTCTGTGATTTTATGTTTTGTACTTTTGTTGTTGTTTACTGTCTCAATGTATCGACTTTTTTTCTTTTTCAATAATCAAATATATGAGTATGTTTTAATATAATATGATTTCTCTCTAAACAAGAACTTCTGTAAACTTTATCCAATATCCATTAAAGACTGGACTTTTGTAAAAGCAACAATGCCTGATGATATGTCTAGTAAGTTATAGCTAGTTGATTGAAACATACTCACGAATATGTAGAGATACCTTAATTTTTCTGTAAAAATAAAGTGTACACACACGCGCGCGTATATATATATATATATATTTAAATATATATATATTTAAATACATATATAAATATTTTAAAACTTTTCATTTTCTGTACACAATCTCTTAGATACATACACACACACACACACACACACACATATATATATATATATATATATATATATATATATATATATATATATAAGAGATTTTAAATAAAACTTCTAGTTTTCATTTAGGATTTTTATCGAAAACGCATGGGATAATATATCTTTAGATTCATGTCAAACTTTGTAACCATTCTAATACTTTAACATGTGCGAATGAAGGACCTGCGCTATGCACTTGAGAACGACAATCATAGAATTGGTTAAGCTGAATTCAAATTTAGTTGGCTGCATTAGTTAAATATCAACTTGTGTTCAATAAAGCGTTTACAATTGATGTTTTGTTTCGGCATTAAACTACACATACGAATTGAGATGCTGCAACACAAACTCAACAAACAAAACCGTTACACACGCATTCATCACTTTACATGAAGGTAAACCTACATGTAAAGTTATGTCTGCGCAAACATATGTGTTCCTGTGTAACCTTTGTATACATATCGATTTTTACATGCATCTTATTACACTTACTCATAAAACATGTTATATATAGAGATCGATTAGCGAATAAGCTCTTCTGAGAAATCATATATTCTTAAAGATGTAATATTATATGTTGAATGTTGAATATATAAATATACTTTCCCATAAACACGTATTTGCATACACACAAACTGTATTTACACACAAAGAATTCAAGTATATATGTATGTGTGTATGAGAAAGAGAGATAGAGTTTGTGTGCGTGTATGTGTGTGTATTTGTGCGCGCGTGGATCTTTGCTCGCGTATGTGTGTGCGGCCGTGTGTTGTCCAGCCGCCATCTCAGCCTATGCCTATCTACATAAATATAAGAACCGCAAATAATTGCGAAGAAATGTGTTCTTCCGGTCTCCATTTTTCACCTCCCCACCCAATCCAGGCGCCATTATCTTTTACCATTTTCTCGTCTTCATTAATATTTGCTACGAAGAACAGCGTTTGCCTTATTTCCCGCCAAAACCGTTACTTGTGTAAGAAGAGTGATCGTCATAGCAATAAAATCCTATTTGTCAGACCATACATATCACAGGCGCCATTTTGCCCGTTCATCGATCCTAATACTTCGGTTTAACCGTAAAAGAATCACGAAGCTTAATCATAATAAATAAAGACAATGTTGTATCACGGAGAAAAATATGGGATTGCTCTAATTAGTCCTCCTCTATTTCTAAATCCAATTTTCATGAATAAATAAATATCTGAAGAAGTCAATATTGACGTATTTACTGTTGCACTCTTACAATATTCTTGGTTCTAATTTTGTAATAATCGAGGGAATGTCATCATGATGAACAACAAGAAAACCTTGGCAATATCGTTGGATTATAAAAGAAAATTGGAAATACGTAACAAACTCCGCTTTTTGTTCTTTCATATTAACATGAAGAAACTATCCAAAGAAATCATTTAAAATGGATAAACCTTTCATTTATTTTATTTTAATATCATGAATAAAATAACATTTAAGAGATGTCGGAAGTTTATATGGTATATTTGCTTCATTATACCGTTTTTATCATTTTTCTAATATTTCTCTGTCAAAATCAAAGCAATTACTGATGTATATGTATCAATAACACTTTCGATTCTTTGTTGTATAATCTTCGAGTGACAAAAACAAACGAAGAAAAGCTAAAAAAAGAACGCAACGTGAAGTTGGATGTTAAAAGAACAGACTGATGCAGTTTTAGATAAAGAGGTTTAGAAGTTAAATTCTTAAACGTCACAGCTGTTACTAGTTGTATACTTATTGTTGTTTTTTATAGATTGCTTGGTTTAATAAAGATAACTTCAAATATTTTACGGTTTGAAATTAGTTCCAGAATGCGTTAGTTTCATGTTATTAACTAAAAGCATATATCAAAAGTGCAGTTATGTTTTGTTTTCATACTGGTAACCTTCTCTACCACCTATAGCAATGGCCAACGACTCTTTATCTGAGAGTACATCTTTCAAACTCCTTGGCCTAACGTT
This sequence comes from Euprymna scolopes, assembly GCF_053919585.1. Lineage (NCBI taxonomy): Eukaryota > Metazoa > Mollusca > Cephalopoda > Sepiida > Sepiolidae > Euprymna > Euprymna scolopes. Next base: position 105,561,261 of record NC_136500.1, on the reverse strand, counting down.
CACAGAAAACATGAGCTGGAACAATTACATTGACGGCATTGCCAGGGCCGCTGCAAAGAAGGTGGGCTCTCTCTACCGTGCTAGAAAACTACTAACACCCGAAAGTATCCTGTACCTCTATAAGGCCACCATTCGCCGATGTATGTATTGTTGTCATATTTGTGCTGGTGCATCTGCTACTAGTCTCTCACTCCTTGACAAGGTTCATAAGAGAGTCGCAAATCGGATAGGCTCTGAACTGGCAGCTAAGCTTCAGTCTCTGTCCCATCGACGAAAGGTTTCATCCCTCTGCCTGTTCTACAAGTATTTTTATGGTGAATGCTCTGACGAACTGCAAGCACTTGTGTGCCCACGACGTGAACACCCTCGACAAACCCGACAGGCTGCTAAATCCCACCCCCCACACTGTAGAGATCCCTAGATGTAAAAGATCTTTCTACTCCAGTAGTTTCTTCCCCAGAACCGCTAGACTTCGGAATTTCATTCCAGGTCACTGCTTCCCCAACTGTATTGACGTACAGAAGTTCAAGTGCAACGTGAACCGACATCTTGCTGCCCAAATCCTTACATAGTACCCCAGTAGTTGTTGCCCCTGATAGCAGCCCCCTACACCAAAGTGGCAATGTGCCTTGTTTTGGGTGAAAATGTAATAATGTAATAAAAAAGTTGAGCTTAGAGTTTACTATATGCATGGTGAATCTGCGGCGTATGGTAATAGTAGTAAAACCAATATATCCATTAGCTTTACTATTCTTCTTCTTCTTCTTCTTCTTCTTCTTCTTATTCTTCTTCTTCTTCTTATTATTATTATTATTATTATTATAATCATCATCATTATTATTATTATTATCATCATTATTATTTTTATCATCATCATCATCATCATCATCATCATTATTATTATTATTATTATTATAATCATCATCATTATTATTATTATTATTATCATTATTATTATCATCATTATTATTTTTATCATCATCATCATCATCATCATCATTATTATTATTGTTATTAATATTATTATTATTATTATTATTATGTGGTTAGAAGTGAGGAGTGGATGCTTAACGTGGCCAATGAAGTGGAGGTATGTGAGACTAAGGCTGATTATGTGAAACTTATGGATAGAGAAAGGACAGAGGAACTGGCTAGGAAGAAAATGCATGGAAGCTTCTTCCAGGATATAGCAGAAGTGGCTGATGAAAGATCATGGCAATGTCTTAGAGCTGGAGTATCTGGCTAAGAGTACTGAAGCTTTTGTTTGTGCAGTACAAGAGCAGTTATTATTAACACGACTGTTCAAAAAAAGTGGTTCTAGGAGAGGAAGTTACTGCAGAATGCCATATTTGTGGTAAGACCTCAGAGTCAATTGCGCACCTTGAAGCAGTGTGTAGTGGATTGGCCCGGAGAGAGTACCGCAAAAGACACGATCGCATGGGACTCCAGATATATCGGGAGGTGTGTAAGAGAGTTGGGGTGAAATGTGCTGGAAAATGGTTTGAGGTGGTGCCTGATGAAGTGAGAACAAGTGAGAATGGCAAGGGAGAGGTATGGTGGGACAAAAGTGTCATAACGATCAAGCAATTGAAACATAATCGTCCGGATTTGGTCGTCATTGACATTGGGACAGGAATGTGATAGAGAAGGAGAAGGAGAAGTGGAGCAATTATGCTCCATTGGCCTTGGAGATAAGGCGTATACACGGAGTTAAAACACAAATAATCCCGGTCGTAGTTGGTACACTAGGAGTAGTATCAAGTCGTATGGAAGGACAATTGGAAAAATTACAAATCACCGGTTTTAGGTGGCCTTAAGACCTCTACAATTGTAGGTACCACCAACTTCCTTAGGATAGTCATGGATCTTTGAAGCTCCTGGTTTGAAGCCGGGATTGAGGGAAATTCTCTGGGAATGAATCCCATCCCTTTCCAAAGAGACGTTGATAAACGAAATCAGAATTATTATTATTATTATTATTATTATTATTATTATTATTATTATTATTATTATTATTAGATTCTCCCTAAGTGCATTTCCACTTTATATATAAAATTGGTTCTTTCAATGTTTTATGAGATTAGATGATTTGTTTCCTTCCTAAAACATTTTGGGTCATAAATTTATTGTAAATGATTTGGCTTATTTGATAATTACTGTAAATAATTTGTTTTATTGGATAATTATTGTAAATAATTTGTTTTATTGGATAATTATTGTAAATAATTTGTTTTATTGGATAATTATTTAAAAGAATTCGTTTTATTTGATAATTATCATAAATAATTTATCTTATTTGATAATTATTTAAATAATTTTCCTTATTTGATAATTATTGTTAACAATTGGTCTTATTGGATAATTATTGTAAATAATTTCTTTTATTTGATTATTATTGTAAATACATTTCCTTATTTGATAATTATTGTAAATAGTTTGTCTTATTTGATAATTATTGTAAATAGTGTGTTTTATTGGATAATTATTGTAAATAATTTGCTTTATTGGATGATTATTGTAAATAATTTGTTTTATTGTATTATTATTATAAATAATTTGTCTTATTTGATAATTATTGTAAATAATTTTTCTTATTTGATAATCATTGTAAATACTTTTTCTTATTTGATAAATTATTGTAAATATATTTTCTTATTTAATAGTTATTATAAATCATTTATTTTATTTGATAATCATTGTAAATAATGTCTTATTTGATAAATTATTGTAAATACTTTTCCTTATTTGATAATTATTGTAAATAATTTGTCTTATTTGATAATTATTGTAAATAATTTGTAGTATTTGATTAGTATTGTAAATAATGTGTTTTATTGGAAAATTATTGTTAATAATTTATATAATTTGATAATTATTATAAATAATTTGGCTTATCTGATAATTATTGATAATAATTTGTTTTATTGGATAATTATTCTAAATAATTCGTTTTATTTGATTATTATTGTAAACAATTTGTTTTATTTGATAATTATTGTAAAAATTTGTTTAATATGATAATTATTGAAAATAATTTGTCTTGTTTGATAATTAATTAAAATAACCGTCTTATTTGAGAATTATTGTAAATATTTTTTCTTATTTGATAATTATTGTAAATAATTCGTCTTATTTGATTAAAATTGTAAATAATTTGTCTTATTTGATAATTATTGAAAATAATTTGTCTTATTTGATAATTGTTGTAAATAATTTGTCTTATTTGATAATTGTTGTAAATAATTCGTTTTTTTATCATTATTTAAATAACTTGATTCATTGGATAATTATTGTAAATTATTTGGCTTATTTGATAATTATTGTAAATAATTTATCTTATTTGATTATTATTGTAAGTAATTTGTCATTGTTGATAATCATTGTAAACAATTTGGGTCATTTGATAATTATTGTAAATAATTTTTTATTTGATAATTATTGTAAATAATTTGTTTTATTGGATAAGTATTGTAAATAATTCGTTTCATTTGATAATTATTGTAAATAATTTGTCTTATTTCATTATTATTATAAATAATTTGTCTTATTTAATAATAATTGTAAATAATTTTTCGTATTTGATTATTATTCTAAATACTTTTTCTTATTTGATAATTATTGTAAATAATGTTTTATTTGATAATTATTGTAAAAAATTGCTTTATATTACAATTATTGTAAATAATTTGTCTTATTTGATTATTAGTGTAAATACTTTGTCTTATTTGATTATTATTCTAAATACTTTTTCTCATTTGATAATTATTGTAAATAATTAGTCTTATTTGATAATTATTGTAAATAATTATTGCAAATTATTTTTCTTATTTGATAATTATTGTAAACAATTTGTCTTATTTGATTAATATTCTAAATAATTTTTCTTATTTGATTATTACTGAAAATAATTTGTCTCATTTGATTAATATTGTAAATAATTTGTTCTATTGAATAATTATTGTAAATAATTAGTTTATTCTATTATTATTATAAATAATTCGCCTTGTTTGATTAATATTTTAAATAATTTGTTTCATTGGATAATTATTTTAAATAATTTGGCTTATTTTATAATTATTGTAAATAATTTATCTTATTTGATTATTATTGTAAATAATTTGTTTTATTTGATAATTATTTTAAACAATTTGGGTCATTTGATAATTATTTTAAATAATTTTTTATTTGATATTTATTGTAAATAATTTGTTTTATTATAATTATTGTAAATAATTCGTTTCATTTGATAATTATTGTAAATAATTCGTTTCATTTGATAATTATTGTAAATAATTCGTTTCATTTGATAATTATTGTAAATAATTCGTTTCATTTGATAATTATTGTAAATAATTCGTTTCATTTGATAATTATTATAAATAATTTGTCTTATTTGATTATTATTGTAAATAATTTGTCTTATTTGATTATTATTGTAAATAATTTGTCTTATTTGATAATTATTGAAAATAATTTGTCTTGTTTGATAATTAATTAAATAGTTTGTCTTATTTGATTATTATTGTAAATAATTTTTCTTATTTGATAATTATTGTAAATAATTTGTGCTTATTTGATTAAAATTGTATATAATTTGTCTTATTTGATAATTATTGTAAATAGGTTGTCTTATTTGATTAATATTTTAAATATTTTTTATCGAATAATTATTGTAAATAATTTGTCGTATTTGATAATTATTTTAAATAATTTGTCTTATTTGATTATTATTGTATATAATTTGTCGTATTTGATAATTATTTTACACAATTTAGCTTATTTGATAATTATTGTAAATAATTTTTTATTTGATAATTATTGTAAAAAATTTGTTTCATATTATAATCATTGAAAATAATTTGTCTTATTTGATAATTATTGTAAATAATTTGTCTTATTTGATAATTATTGTAAATAATTCTTGTAAATAAATTGTCTTATTTGATAATTATTATAAACAATTTGTCTTATTTGATTAATATTGTAAATAAATTGTCTTATTTGATAATTATTGTAAATAACACCGATTTACAAAAATAAACTTTCGTCTGAGGCAAGAATGTGGATAGTTGTTTCTTGTTAATCTGTGTCTTCTGTATTCAAATTTATTAATAGTTTTGCTCTATCACATCTAGTTTTCTGTCTTTAAAATATTCTAATTTTACTATAAATAGAGAATATATGTGAATATTTCAAGAGTTGCAGCAGCTTTTCCAGAATAGATAAATAACACTGATTGAATCAATAGGATGACACAATTACACAATTCAAAGTACCACAGACAATCAAAGTTAGTTGTCTTAGAAGATCTGGTGTATTTTGTTTCTGGAATGTCACGCAAGAGTATCCAACAGAAGTCTCCCACCATGCTGGGATTCAATTTGCCTGTATAGTTGTGTAATGTGCATCCAGGAGACAAGCGCCCGCGTGTTTGTGTGTTGTGTGGGTGCGTAAGAGAGACGGATGAAAGACTTACCTCGGGGCCGGCTCGGCGTCGCTGACCGAAAATAGAGAAAGAAAGATCAAGATGGCGGCCGCCGTCTTTTGTAAAGGATGATATTTCGCAAAGTCACATGAATTCTCGCAATATACAAATTTAGCCGGCCTGCAACGGCCATAAAAGCGGGTGATTGCAAGACGTTGGGAGAGCGATGATTGACTTGGTCGGGAATCGTGTTGCTGTTGCTTCTCGTGCCGTGTGGGTGTGAGCATATCTTACCGCTGTTGGGACCGTTCTGAGTAACCGATTGTTGAGTCCGTTCTGAGTAACCGTTCGCGTCCGTCTAGGTACCTTGCTAGTTGAATTCCGTGCAGAACCGGTGTTTACTGGTTATTGAATTGCTTTACGTTGCTGCAACATTACACATCTACAGAGGGCGCAGTGCTTTTAAAGGATTTTCCTTATACATCTACAGAGGGCGCAGTAATTTTAAAGGACTTTCCTTACACATTTTCTACAAGTTGCTCTCCATATTCGTAATGTCTTGGTAGAATCTTTCTCCGTGCTCTCACTGCTCCAAGGTTTGGCAGGAAGAAATTGAAGTATTAATGGAGAAAATGAATTTTGGGTGACATTTGCCACTCCATATCCTTATATCAGACTTTAGCAACTTCTCAACATATGCTGGCTAATCTGGTACATGTGTGTTACCAAGGGTTCCACTACAGGCCGACTTGAATGCTTCCCATGCTCTCAGTTCATTTCCTTCAAGTTTAAAAGCTCCTCAAAATCAGCACTTCTTGGATCTGAGAGACGACAAAGATGCCCTTGCGTGTGAGATATCGAAAAAAAACATTTAGTTTAGGATGATGTCCCGGACAAAGATTGAAGCGCATTCTTGTACAAATCAGTCAACGTTTAAAGTCACCTTGTCGAAAGAATATAAATTGAGCGACTTTAAATAGAAACATTTTTCCTAAGAAAGTATAAGAAAAATAAATATCAAATAGTTAATGTAAAATTATAAATATATTACGATAATAATTGTCTATATGTACATTTCTAACTGTATCAACGTATTTTATGTTTAAATATAATAATAAATGTACGCGTTTGCAAAACTTTCGTACAATACTGCAAAACTTGCGTATAATATTGTGAAATTATTCACCTAAAAAAACGAAAACATTATGCGGGGAATCTAAATACTTGTTTTAATTATATTTTTAAAAAAGATTTGCATATGATATTTTAGAGTTCGCTAATCAAAATACGGACCAAACTTTCACAAGTATTTAATATTAATTAGAGGAGTTTCTTATGTTGTGTAGCGCGAAATCCAATCAGGCAAGGCATCTAATTCTGCATCATCAAGAGTAAACTGTGACGCAGCTGTTCAATAAAATGACTATAGAAAACGTTCCGTTTTGGTGTTATGGTGTCTAGCACGTGAAAAGGTCGAAAATGCTGCATATGGCTGTTTTCGACTTAGAAAAGACTTTATACTGTGTGATGTGAATTGATGAAGTCGCTGTGCGCATCAATACGACGTAGCTTAAATGGCGCACCACTATTGGCACCCAGTGTGATCGGAAGATCAACGGCCGTCTAAAATCGAAGGGTGCTGGACTGTTGTAAGACCCGTCGCTTTGTAGTCCTTACTGACAATGAGAAAGGCGAAACGAATATTCGCCGTTATGTAAACTATACACTAGTTATATCTGAGACTTCTCTGCTATGCACTAGTTGATATCTGAGACTTCTCTGCTCGAACGCGTCTGCAAAGACGATAACTGGCGTGGCTACGACACCAAACCGATCGAGGGCACGATAAGGGAATTGCGCCTCATAATTGTACATGTCGTGAGAGCCAATAAAAACGACACTTGTTTTACATTTGAACTCGCCTTACAAGATTGAAAGTCAGATGATGAGATGGGCAGATGTATAATCAGCCTTCCCTTCGATCAAACATGTAATCGTGCCAAGTAGAAACAAAACTCCATTATTGCGAAGCCGCCACATAAAAAACAACTTTCTAAGTATAATAGCATATCTTCACGTTTCGAACTGAATATATTAACATATTTTCACGTTTCGAACTGAATATATGTGTACCTTTTGAAATGTGTTAACACTCTTGTGCCTTGGAAAATACGTTAGGATATTTTCACGATTAAATGAATACATGTGTTTTGAATATTTCTACGTTTCGACAAAATATTAATTTTATAAAAGTGTAAAGATTAGTAAAAATTCAAAATAAATGAAATACTTGTCAATGTGAATAAGGAAAACCTACAGCAATTAAATATTAAGACAAAGATATGAAGTAAGGCATTCCCGCTTAATATTTCCTAAAGCTATCTTGCTGAGTGTTAAGTTTTGCATGTTTTTTTTTAGAATAAACACTAATATGGCTTTTTAAACAATCAGGACTAAATATATGTTTTTGTGAAATATGTTAAATGTAATATTCACAAAACCGAAACTAATTTAAGTGTAATCAATTTCTTCTTCGTAAGTAAATTTAATATTCGATTTGATTTGATTCACTTTATTGTTTATAAATTTCGACAGCGTTAATTCTGTTATCAGTTAAGCAAAGATCAGCTTTAGTTTGATGTCAACGAATGGGGCAATACTGAGTAATTAAACGAAACTTATATCCACCATCAATTATAACAAATCAACATAGTTAATTACGATAATTTGTACTTTTAGTTGTTGTTATGTTAAGGTTGTACATCAGTTTGCGTTAACAGCTCGTTTATAAATTGTGTTCGAATCGCTTTCGACTCGTTTTCTAGTAAACTTTGTAACCTTTCATGTCATTTAACGTATGATTTCGCCATGGACACCTTTGTCAAATTTGATCCATTGACAGCAACAGATAACCACTAGATAAGGTCTTCGTGATCTATTCACCCCCCCACTGCCAATATATCACACTATTACTGAAAGTAAAACTAAAATATGCTAAAGTTTCCTCACGTATTTTTTTTTAATTATTATGGCAAATGAGTTATTCTAAAAACGAATTTATATTAAAATGGTTGTATGATAGACTTGACGGCATTTCAAACGAAACATATTTTCCATATAAATTAATCAATTTGATTTTTCAAGACTTTTACTATTGCAATATAAACTTGTGTTCGCAGGAATGCATTTATATTTCTGATTTATTATTAGAAATTGTCATGGACTCTAATCCACTACAAATCGAATAAAACTGAAGGTCAAATTTACCCTATTCAGAATGAACACTGTTTGCCAACGCTTCAAGTAAGATTTTATTCCGTCTCTAAATACAAAAGGTAAAAAACTCGTCAACTGACATTTTAACTTTGCTGTTCTAAATTCGATATACACACCGCGCTAGTAGGGGAAGCAGAGCATGATTTCCATGTTTAAATGTGTCCAATTTTAGTCGATGGCTTCTGAGAAAAGAGGTCTTGTTTTACATTACCACTAGCATCGGTGCCCGGCATTGCCCGGGTGTTTGGAGGGGTATGTTGAGCAAAAAAAAAGTGGTAGTAGGAAGGCAGGCTCGAACCCGTACTGCAAAGAAGGAAAACAAGAAAAAACCTGACGTCTTTGCTGTTACGACCACCGCCAAACCGGAAGTGGCGTAGATCTTAATTAAGGCTAGACAATCGAAAGGAAAGGATGACTTTCAAAAATATCGCCGAAAAAAGTGACCCCTCCCCTGTAGAAAAGTGCGCAGTTGAAGGTGAAAATATTAATGTTTTTAGCAAATTTTCGATATTTGTCGTCTGAAAGGTCGAACTTCAAAACGATACTGATCTTGGTAAAATCCGTCACCTCTGTCGAAAGTTTTAGGCAGAAATGCAAGCATACATACATTTATATCTATATTGGACTCGAATCAAATTATTAATTAGATCCATGTCCAAGGAACCTATATCTAAAGTTGCAAGTGTTAAAATCCAAAATTGGTGGAGGAGTTTGGTAGAGTTCTCCAAGGTCAAATCGTTGAATGTTGACCCTTTAACAGCCAAATTTCTGGCTGAAAACTGATTACAAAAATTTTTCCAAATCTCAATACACTGTATATCAAATTTCGAGTCTGTAGACTGAAAATTGACAGAGTTATTTTGTAAGGAAATGTACACAGACAGACACACACACAGAAAGACAGACATTTCAGCCCGGCGTTTCCCGGGTGTTTGCAGGTGTATGTTGAGCAAAAAAAAGTGGTTAATTTTTTTTTAACTTTGACTCCTTTTATGACCCTTTACCTTTATTGTTTTTGGCTCAAATGAAGTTATTAATTGAATCCATTTCCAAGGAATCTATAGCTAAAATTTTAAGTGTTTAGACCCAGAATTGGTGGAGGATTTCGTTAGAGTTCTCAAAAGTCAAATCGTTGAACTTTGACCCCTTAACAACCAAATATCTGGCCGAAAACCGATTACAAAGATTTCCCCACATCTCAGTACCCTGTTTAGCAAATTTCGAGTCTGTAGACTTAAAATTGACAGAGATATTGTGTAGGGACATGTACACAGACAGACACACTCGCACACTTTCACTTTTATTTATTTCATCAATATTTCTTCTCAAAATGTAATTGATAATATATTTATCTCTCATCGCTTACATGTCTTTACATTATCAATATTAAACATGGCTCATCCAACAAGTAAAAAAGCCAATTTATGGCTACCAGATTTATTTTACTTCCTTTCCTAGAAAAGATGGCATAGTATGCCTGCACATTATTGTAAAAATTTCCACCGTCGCTCGATTTGATGTAAAATCATTTTCATGCCAGAAAACGTGCCTTTACCAATCCTCCTTCCTCTGGATTTTATGTCCCTAGAGTTGATGTCCCTGAAGTTGATGGCATCGTCAATAGTAATATTCGGTAGCATTCTCTGCTTTTGGTCCGCTGTATCTCTTGTTGATAATAGAATTGTCTCTTTTGTGTCCAGTTTTAGATCTCTGTTATATACGCTCAATCTACCAATGTAAAAAGTTTTTGGTGCAAACATATTTTATTTTATTGTTTAGTATAGCAAGCAAAAGCAATAGCGAATGCATAGAAAATGTCCAGTCTTGACAAATTGCTGCAGATGACTGGATAAACCGTCAATCGGCAAATACTTTTTTACAACTTCGTTCCACAATATCTTGCTATGTGCTATCAACTTTTTAATTTGAAATGTTTTATGTTGTATTACACCACCATTTGATGTCTATTACACCACCATTTTCAATAAGTTGTAATCTTTTGCAATTTTTTCCTTAATCAAACGTGAGTGTTAACAGAAAATAACGAAAAACACACAATTGTAGAAAGAAATAATATTTACTTAACGAAAAGGAACAAGGCGAACAATTTAACAATAACAATACTTATGCCCTAATATCCCGCCAGCAATCTTGTTCTTTATTTGTATAAGGAACACAGACGATTCTATTCTACTTAACTGAATGATATCTACTTATTTAACTGAATGATATCTACTTATTTAACTGAATGATATCTACTTATTTAACTCAATGATATCTACTTATTTAACTCAATGATATCTACTTATTTAACTCAATGATATCTACTTATTTAACTCAATCATATCTACTTATTTAACTCAATGATACCTACTTATTTAACTGAATGATATCTACTTATTTAACTGAATGATATCTACTTATTTAACTGAATGATATCTACTTAATTAACTAAATGATATCTACTTATTTAACTGAATCATATCTACTTAATTAACTAAATGATATCTACTTATTTAACTGAATGATATCTACTTATTTAACTGAATGATATCTACTTATTTAACTAAATGATAACTACTTAATTAACTGAATGATATCTACTTAATTAACTGAATGATATCTACTTATTTAACTGAATAATATCTACTTTTTTAACTAAATGATATCTACTTAATTAACTAAATGATATCTACTTATTTAACTAAATGATATCTACTTATTTAACTAAATGATATATACTTATTTAACTGAATGATATCTAGTTTTTCGAGGTTAAATGTATCAAATAGTGATTTCTACATAAAATACGACGAAAATGTTATGACTTCTTGGAATCTTATTAACTTAAGCAAATGTTGTAAATATAACAGAATTCTGTAAAAAATGAAAAGGCATTTACGTTATGACTTCAACACCTTTAAGTGTTGTTCTGTAAACAAAAAATACAGTAATTCACTGCTGCTGTCGTGTTGGTGGCAATCACTATAATTCACTGCTGCTATTTCGTTTCCGAAATTTTTTATTTAAAAAATACCATTATGAATTTTTTCTTTACTTTTCACGGCATCATGTAGTTTTGCTTTCCCAAAAATGTTAACTGATTTTTTTATGTGATTAAACACAAGTTATCTCTGTATACCTCTTCACCAACCATTGTAATCGAGTATCATAGCTGTGAAAGCAATAATGGCAAATATTAACATGTACTCTTGATGGAAGGAAGATTTACCAAACGGATGAACAGAGAAAATTAGCGATAACTAGGTTGATTTTGCAACTTTATCTATCAAATTACCTCCCTACCAGTTAAACTGTGACACGTTTGGTTTAAAATGGGAATCCGTATGCCACATTTAAAAAAGAAAAAAAAGGAGACATATAAACTGTTGCAAAACTAACAGTGATGAACTATCGTTATCCTCCTGGGAAGGTTCTTAAGGTTATCTGCGATAAAGAAATACCTTCTTTTTTTTTTTTACACAGCGATCACCACTTATCAAGGCCCGGAAGCCACTCAGGGATAAGGGTTATTGCAAGTACATTACGTTAGTGTGGATATTTGATGAAGTGTTTAATTAAGGAGGCGGTTCATTAGGAATTTGTTAACGTTGGACTTGAAGACATCCAAGTTGTAGTCCGGAGGGAAGCAGGCAGACGGAACAGTTCCACAGGCGTGCAGTTCTAAGAAAGAAGCTTTGTTCATGGAACCCGCGTTTTGATTTAGGCACAGATATAGAGTGGGGGAAATTTTTCACAGTGGATTCAGCTAGACGGGTGTTTTTCGTGAAAGATTGGCGAGGGGGACCAGAGATTGGAGTTCAGACGAGCACCTGCCATGGAAATAACGATAAAACAAGGATAGGCTCGCAACGTCTCTTCTGTGGGAGAGAGGTTGCAGGGTAGAGAAAAGGGCATCCCCCACTAAGCCACGAAGTCTATTTTGTACTCTGTCAAGACAGGATAGGCTGTTTTTAGCAGCTCCTGCCCAGATATGGCAACAGTATTCCATCCTTGGACGTATTTGGCTTTTATATAGATAGAGAATTGCATCAGTAATAAGATATCTTATGGAGCGGTAGAAGGATCCCACCATCTTTCCAGCGACCTTGGCAACAGACGATGTACGTGTTCCATTTCAGATCAAGAGTAAAGGTCAATCCCAGAAGCTTGCCAAAACACGGGGCCTCACCCAGACGAGAGCCATCCATCACAATTGATGCCAGCTGGGGATCAGAGCGTTGATGATGTAAGGACAGGAGTTTGGTTTTGGATGCATTAAAGGTAACCAGCCACATCTTCCCCCACTGAACCATGCGCTCGAGATCAGAGGATAGAGAATCAGAGAGAACTTTGTAATTTGCCTTTGATGTGTTGCCGTAGATGGTCGTGTCATCAGCATAGATGTCAACGAATGATTTAAGTATGTGTTTATGGAGGTCATTGATGTAGATCAGGAAGAGAGTTGGGCCCAGGATTGACCCCTGAGGGTCTCCAGCATTTATATTGCAGGCCTCCAATTTTTTTCCATCTACCACTACTCTTATGAGCTTATCGGAGAGAAATGATTTAATGATTGAGAAAACATTTCCAGTTATACCGTAGCTGGAAATCTTGTGAAGTAGACCCTTATGCCATACCTTGTCGAAGGCCTTTGATATGTCAAGAGCAATTGCCCTAGAAAGGAAGCCTTTGTCAAGAAATTCACTAATCCTGTGGGATATAACCGTCAGCACATCTGCGGTAGATCTTGCAGAGCGGAAACCATATTGTGTGTCACTAAGAAGGTTGTTTCTGCTGAGGTGGTTGACTATTTCTCTATTTAATATGGATTCCAGCAACTTACTCATAACACACAGGAGACTTATTGGTCTGTACTGAGAGGGAGATAACTTATCACCTGAATTCTTAAATACAGGGCAAACTGATGAGGTCTTCCAGGGAGTCAGAAAGCACTTCTCCTTAAGGCAGCGCTTAAATAGTTTCGTAAGTATGGGAGCAAGTTCTGGTTGAAGCTTTTTTAACACTATATTGGGATGCCATCAGGGGCAGTTGCTTTACTGGGATCAAGGTTCTTGATTAGCTTGGCGACCTCATGCACGGATATTTGTATGTTACCTAGCTTGTTCTGTGTTATAGGAGGAAATATGGGGAGTTGATGGCCTTCGTCGCATAGGGTAGAATTAGCTGCAAAGTTCTTTGCAAATAGTTTGGCCTTGTCTGACGCTGACGAGATGACCTCTGGTCCATTGATAATGGTTGGGATAGAACGCACACTTCTGTTCAGGATCCTATTTGTTATTTGCCAAAACTGGTGGGATCCAAGCCGCTGATCAGCTACCTTGGATTTAACAGACTGGGCATATAGCTCTCTTGCATTTTTATTACTCTTTTACAGTGGTTGCTGGCAGACCTGAAAGCAGCTTTAGTCTCAATGCATCTATTACGTTGGTAGCTATGGAAAAAGTGATTTCTGTGCGCGATAGCAACAGCACATTCTGGGGAGAACCATGGTTGGCTGTTTAAATAAATAGAGGAGCCTTGTTACTTTCGTTCTTTTTTATAGTTATAAGTAGCTGTTCTTCTGCACTGGTCAACCAATTTGAACTCTAATACAAACAATTCGAATTCTTTTGGTAAGAAAGTTATCCATATTCATTCTACCAAATGATTTTTAATATAACTTTCTATATAATATTCTATTAAATAAATGAGATAATCGGTTGTTATAAAAATGTGATGACTTACTATTTCCACCATATTTAATCATCACTTATTTCTGTACGAAATAATCATTGTGTCATGGTTTTGGCCAACATTCCACTGATTTGCACGCCAAACGTTTCTATTCACTCGGGATGACTATCACAGAGAAACTAAAACCGTGACTTGAATAATGAATTCAATTTGCATATACTATTTAATTACTAATCGACGGAAATTGATGAACGCGCGGAGAAGGTTTGTATAATAATAAATGGAATATTCTACAATATTGTGGGCATGGCGTTATCAATGGAAAGGAGGGAAAGGCTGAAGATATTAATTGAGAAAGGCCCGAACAAAAGAAATGAAGAATCAATTTCTTAAAGAAAATCTAACGTTGGGCAAAAATGTATGGTAGAGAACCACAGAGTAGCGATTGGTTATGCATAGAAAGTAAGATTGCTATCGACATTTTACCCAAGAGAAAAAAGATAACTAAATTGGTAATCAAGATGAAAGTTTGGATTACAGTCTCTTTTTCTACGTGGGGAACAAATTCTAAGACGCGTTCGCAAAATATAAAACAAAAATTAAACATTAATCGACGTAGAAAAAAGATTCAAAGAGTCGATCTCTTTATAAGCAAGGTCTATTCTATTCTAGCAAGAAAACATGCTAATAGAAACTCATTATTATCACTTGATAGAGGGCCGGTAGGATAAATTAATCTTACCGAGATATTACAGCTTAAAGGGATACATTTTACTAATATAATTCAGCTTATCGTATATATATATATATATATATATATATATATATGTGTGTGTGTGTGTGTGTGTGTGTGTGTGTGTGTGTGCGTGTGTGTGTGTGTGTGTGTTGGTGGGTGGGCGTGTGTGTATGTGTGTAATCTTGAAAGTTTTTTTAACTTTAAAACTATATATATATATAAATATTTAATTTATATATTTTTTATGATTCGTTAGATAAATATTTAGTAAGCAAGTCATTTAATCACTTGCAATATACTGCATCAACCTGCTCTCTCAAATTCATGATAGGCCTAAGGTTAATTTAAGAGATCATCAGCTGTTTACCATGAAACACTGTTTTGGGAATATAAAAACAAGACAGTATATCAAATCATGGCTCCCATAGCAGTGTTGATCATACACAACCCTCCTTAATATCAAGAACAAGAAATTTTCCAGATATTGGGCCTAGTTACCTACTCCTGATTAATTTGGCTAACCATGCTATAATATATATATATATATATATATTTATTTATTTATATATTTATATATATATTTATTGTGTATGTATGGGTATTGTAGATATAGATATATACATACATATATATATATATATATATATACATATATATATTGTATTTTGTGTACAGAAAGTATGAGATGAGATGTCATTGGTACCGTCGGTTTCAAGCCCGATAATTAGGACCGTTTTAGATATCCATATCAAGTTCTCTTCAGCCAATACTCATCTATTTTTATAACCGGAAGTGGAAAATATATACATCACGAGTTCACGTTTAACTCTCGTTTTGCTAAATCCTCCGCCCGTTTATTTATCGTATGACGATGATTTCATTAACTTTAAAATTTGAGTCATTATATTATATATATATATATATATATATATAATATATATATAATTATTATATTTTTTATTCAATTATTATATTTTAATTTTAAAATCTAATTTCGATTAAAATGTTTTATATAAAACACCTTTAATTTTAAACTAATTTAATTTAAAAATCTAATTTTTTATATATAAAAATTCCAACTTAAAGTTTATATCAATATTGATTAAAAATGTAAAATTTCATTTAATTATATCGAAATAGGTTTAAAAATTTCGAAATACGTTTAAAATTTATTTAAAATGTTCAACTCTTTCGAGGTTTGGGGAAGTGAGTATTTATTATGTAGCCTAAGGGATTTTCCAGTATATCTATTGTATTTTTGCCATAGTTTTAAAATTGAAACAGAGTGTAAATTACATTTATAAAGTATGATTTCTAAAAATTTATATAATAGATAGTGCACAAGCGCGTCTATTTATACAATAAAAATGAATCGAAATACTATGAAATTTTTATATTGGAGTTTAAAGCTATGATTACCGTAGCTGTTTTAATCCCGTCTTCGTTTAATAGAAGGCAGATAATAATACCGAAGCACCATAAAGTACTTAAAGGTTACTGATATCTATTTATAAGCGCAATAGCTTAACAACAAAAGTGTGACGGCTGCATAAGTAATGATCACATAAGAAAAAAAGTTAGTTATGAGACCGCATACTTTAGACTGACTTCGTTATTTACAATTTTGTCCAAATGTGATATTTGACCGAAATTTCCAAGGTTTTAATGAAAAGTCAAGAAATGGGGCTTTTTTGCTACTAAGTATTTAGCGAGTCTTTACGATGAAGAGAACCGAAGTATCATCAAAACTCTAACTTTTTCTCTAAAATTGACGCTGAGCTCTGAATAAAATGAGTTCTAAGAAAATGACGGAGAGTTTGAGCAATACGATTTGTTCAAAGGAAAAAAAATCTAATTATAAATTCGAGCAAGATTACAACTATGTTTATGATCAAATTCAGATAGTGTGACAAAAGACATGCCCGTTTTAATACGTATAGGCTTTTACAGATTAAGACTTCGATTTGACAAGATCACTTGCGAAAAATACTCTTGTATTTTGTGGTAAATCAAACACGAATATGCTGATACCACAAAAGAGAAATAAGTATATTCACTGTTCCAACATATCTTCTTTTGTGGTGATGTACAATTTTAGACAATGGAATCGTTATATGAAGAAAGAGCAGTGTTTTAAGTTGTAAATATCAGGGTATTTTTATAGTTGTTTTCTAATCAATCAATTTCTACCAATTTTTTTCAAAGACAGAACTGTTTGAATAATTTGTAACTCATAATTTACACGTGTTTTATGTTTTCCGTTAGTTTTTTTCAAATGTAAAAATCTCTATTATTTTAACCCATCCCATGCATATATATATATATATATATATATATATATATATATATATGCCCATTCATATACATGCCCTGATACATTTGATAACGTACTCAATTTATACTTTCCACAATGACAGTTATGTTAGTATATAGCCTGGCCAAACATCGGCAGATAAAGGAATCGACGCCATAATGTGTACTGGAATGACACTATAAACTATAAAGTTTACATCAACATCCACCAGGTGGTGTTGTTGATTTATTAGTATTTGCATAATAGAGAAATTCCTTTCGATATCAACGAGAATTCAAGTAAAAGCAGTAGAGCAGGCAAAGAAGTAGAAGAGGGGGGAAGCAATCAAAGTTATGAATAGACGACTAATGGCTTTGCAAAAAGTATTTCAATGTCCGTTCGTATTTCTTGAACGCCAGCACGTGTTTTGCTAAGATTCATCCTGGGAAAATTTGAAGATTCTTTTGATAATCACGTTTCCAGAATATTTTTTCTGATTCCAAATAACAATGGTAATTCATGACGAAAACAAAGCTCACTAATCAACATCATGTGTATCATTTTCAGGTTTGTGACATAATTATAAAACATTTTCAGGTTAGAATAAAACATTTGGTGAAAAACAGCACGATGCGAGAAACTCGATCAACGATTGAACACTGATACGCCTGGAACGTTAGTAGCCGCTCTTTCTACTTATCTATGTCCAATCGCAGTTAAAAAAATAAATTTCATCTATGATTTTCCGCAATCTTTCCCATCATTCAAACAAAGAACCATATAATCTAGAAGGACTTTTACGCAATATCCCAATGTGTTAACATGAAATTATCTATTTCTTCTTTTGTCTTACAATTTCTTATGAGCTACCAGCAGTTTATATCCGAATATACGAATCGTGATACATTCATACCATCTGTGTTATCTATTCAGAACAATTGTTTTAATTATTACTCATCGATAAATATTTTCACTTAAAATACAATCAAATAAAAAAAATAAATGTTTTAATTGACTGTTAGTTTGTTCGTTTTGAACCTTTTTTTCTATAATTTTTTTCTTGAGTTTATGGTATCTTAGCCGGAATAGGAAAGCCTCTCAAACGCAGAATGTATTTTACTTGCGAACCTCAACTCTGCTGGCGATAAATGTGACGTTGTTTTCGAGTTTGTCAGGATTCTGTAAACAGAATAAAAATTTCTTCATACTTTTTTTTATTTGTGTCCATGTTTTCATTCTTTTCCGGGCTTGTTTGAATGTATCAACACATTTTGACTTGAGTTGCCATATGCTCAGTTGACAATGTTTTAAAGTATTTCTTAAATTTGTTCCTGCGAACTGGGTTCCATCATCGCTGACTAATATTTTAACAAGTCTAAATTGACTAAAAATGTTATTGAGTACATTTATCGTATTTGTTGCTGTCGGATGTCTGCACTTAACAATTTGTGGCCACTTTGTGAAACTTTCCACTACGACCAAGAAATATGATCCATTTATTCATTCATTGTCGATATACAATCGAGTCCATATGACATCCGCCTTTCGTCATGGCAGAATTTTCCCAGGCGGATCCTTTATTTGCCAGTTGGCATTCTCTACATTGTTTGACCACCATTTCTATGTCCTCGCCTATTCTTGGCCAATCCGTGTAATCTCTCATTAACGATTTACTTCGTTACATTCCGGGAAGACTCGTGTGGAATTTTTAAAGTACTCTTTTCTGTAGAGTAGCCAACTTTACTACTGTATCTGTGCATAGCAATACGTGATCAGGTATAGAAAAAGATTACATAATATGTTCCTTTTTATTTTGCTCGTTCAACAATATTTGCTTTTTTATTTTACTGATGAAATTATTCTCTGCATTTTTACATCTTTATCGTGACTATAAGTTCTCTAATCATATTGCATAACAGACTCGACAATTCACTTTCGTCTCTTTAGCGCCGATATTACTGTTTCTTTCGAATGGTTCCAAATATTTAGGTATCAATCTTGATAATCCATCGATGTGACCTATCTTCTTTGAAATTATGATTCAATAGAATTACACCATAACGCTAAGTCGATTTGCCGTGTGTGTTGGTATACCTTTTTTCGAACCAAAAAATGTTATTAGCGGTTTGTGATTTTTTTCTTACAAAAATATGTGCCAAATTTTTACAGCGGACATTATTGCTAAACTTTATTTTTTAATTTGACTGGAATTTCATTTCGTAGCCGGCAAAGTTTTCAATGCGTGTTCTATTGAGTTTGTAGATCCAGTTTCGAATTTGTGAAGCAGTACGATACTAAGTCCTTCATTGCTAGCATCCGCCGCTACAATGATTTTCCTCTGAAAAATAACAAGGAAAGGTCTGTTACCAAACAGTTTGTTACTTTTATAAACGCATGTTCGCATTCTTCTGACCATATCCACTATATACCTACTTTCAACAAATTATTTTACGGTGCTCTCATATTATATACTGTTGGGATATATATGCCATAGTTAGTTACTAATCGCATAAAAATGCTATCAGGTGTTGGCAAGTTCTTTATAGCTTCAGCGCTTTCTGACCCTTTATTTCTTTACTGCCAATTAGTTGCCCTAAATATTTTATCTTCTTTAAGGAAAACTCGCACTTTTTTCAGAACTCAGCTTGAATCTGCATTCTTCAATTCTCTGAAATACTGCTCATTATATGGGCGTATTTTCGCTTTAAAAATATCATCCAAATATGCAATTATACCCACTAATTTGTATTCGTTATTTGCTGGATTAGGCTTGAAGCAACTTTCAATAAAAATAAGACTGAGTTTAAAGATTAATTTATGTGTGCTTATTGTCGAGTACTTCGAACACTCTTCAATAAATTTATTCTGATGGTACGCTTGCGAAAAATCTAACTGTGAAAGCACTCTACCACCGTTTGATTTCGTGAATATATTTTCCGGAGATGAGAAGAGATATGTGTATTCTATCAAACAGTGATTCAATCTAATCGAAAAGTCAGGGCACAATTTGATTTTGGGGGATATTTTTTATATATACTGTTGGCGACGCCCAATATGAGTAATCGACTTTTTAAATTACGCCATTTTTTTAAACCTTATTATTCCTCATTTATTGCATTGTTTTGAAGATACTACGTTTTTGTTGGGTTTTAAAGCTGGTTTAATATTTTCTTTTTAATTTAATGAACTTAGATTTTTATGCACAAACCGAGTTTTTCTGAAGAAAACGCAATAAATGTTTCTGTTTGCTTCGTCTCATTTTATCAACGATGTCAATTTGTTACAGAACGAAGAATGCGGTAATCCCCATATTTTCAATCCGGTCTAGGCCGAAAGGATTTTATGAATGCGGAAGTACATATAGTTTATAAGTTTTTTCCATGAACGAAATGTTACAATTTAGCTTTCATTTAAACTTTAATTTTGTACTTACTGGCCAAATTGTCTGTGTTCATTTTCGTGGGCAACCTATTATTTCCAAATTTGTTCGTTCATTTCCGATATACAACTTGCTGAATCGAGTAACAATTCTACGTCCATTTACTGTTTTGCTTTGCCTTCCTTCTTTTAAAATTCACTTTCGATTGCAATTTTTTCTCATTTTTCTTAGTTTCGTCAGACAATATAACGTTGATGACCTTCACACTCAATTAAATAATAATTATTTTTTTCTGTAAGGCAACATGCTTTTTGTATGCTTTTCCTTCTTTAGTTAGATTCAACTTATGTCCTAAAATCTGTGTACGTGATACGTGATATGTTTTTTTCTCTTCAACCCGATTAATGTCTTGACCAGCTAATAATATTGCTAAAAGGAAAAGTCCGAATGTATTTATATTCATTACATCAAAATAATATATCTATTTATTTATATATTTACATATATATATATATATAATTATATATATACATATATAAATATATATATATATATATATGTTTATATTGGCGGCAAGTCATTATTCAAGCATGTCTGATTGAACACGGCATAGTTATTCTTTGTTGCGATCTTTTTAGATATCTTTTACATTTTCTGAGTGGTCTTTTAATTTCAGCAGGCATGTTATATAAAATGGCGCCCAAACCTTGTTATTCGGCTATATTCTTCTCAAACGCTTTCTTTCGGTGCATTCGCTCATCATCAGAAGCGATTGTTGTTGTTTTTTCTTTTCCTTTGAGGCTTGGTGAATTTATATATATATATATATATATATATATATATATATATATATATATATATATATATATATATATATATATATATATATATATATACTTAATTGGCTATAAGATGGGTGCAGGATGGTTGGTGCGAATTATTTTTATTTTATTTTTTAATTTCGATTTTCCATATTTGATAGTTTATTTAGTTTCTTGTAAGTTATTAAATACTATTAGTATATTTGTCCCAGTGTTAAATAAGATCCGGTGTAAAAAAGGCTGTAGCTTTTTATAAGTATAGTTTCTAGTAATTTTAGTCGTTGTGTGCAGTTGTTAAGATATCGAATTTTAGTATTTTTAGTTAAGATATTTCTAATGTCGGACGACTGTTGGTTTTTATCCTGGGATGTAAGGTGTTGTTTTATGGCACTATTGTCAGCTAAATAATAGGTTAGTCATCATGAGTGGTGGTGGTCTTCTTCTTCTGCTTCTTCTTCTTCTTCTTCTTGTTTTGTTTTGTTTTGTTTTTTTTGCCTATGTATGCGTTGTATAAGTTTTTTGAGTGGGTCCGGAGACATTCTTCGAAAGGGAAAATAAATTTATACACTACATTAGTTTGTTTTAGCGTGGCGTTAATATTGCTATTGTTTTTAATTATTAAATTTGAAGTTTTAAATTTAGTACAGTATATTATTAGTTTGATCTTTTTGGTTTTGTCGGTGGGTCTGATGCATTTTTTAATTAGGTTTGTTATTATTTTTCCATCTGTTTTGTAGTTACTGTGTAGTTGCTTTTTATTATATACTTTGATGGTGTCGTATTTGTTAGGGTTAGGATTTATGTTTTTATTGTGGAGTGAGTTTAAATAGAGTTTTATATGTTCATCAACGATTTTATTAAGAAAGTTATTATTTATTATGGTTTGTTTTATGTTTGTTAGTTCTTCGTAAAATATTTGTCGGGTTGATGCTATATTGTATGAGCGGTGAATCAATTTTTTATGAGGGCAGTTTTATATTTTTCTGTGCATTCACTATGGTAATTAAGGAGTATTGCGATATTGTTAGTAGGTTTTTTGTATGTTGAAGCTAAAATATGATATGAAATATTCTATGTAAAATTATATATGTATTCTTATATATATATGCATATATATACTTATATGTAAATGTAGATTATACATATATGATTATATTTATATATACTTTTCCATATATATGAAATAATATGTATAATAATATGTATATATATATATATATATATAGATAGATAGATAGATAGATAGATAGATATAATTATAGGGGAAAATAGGAACCGTTTGTTATGGTGTCGAACGTTGGGTGTTTTATCCAAAATGGAATTCTCTGCGTGGGCAAACAGATGTAGCCATATTCTAGAGCTGTTTAGGCTTCCCTGACTAAAAGATATATTTTCGAAATTCGGGGGAAATTCACACGCCTATCATGTGTAATTTTATCGAAATACAAAATTGAAAAATTTCACGGTTTAAGGAATTAAAAATTTCAGAATCTCTTAAAAAAAAAACGTATTTATTTATTCTATTATTTAACATATACGCGATCGATCGGTGCTTCACACTGTATCGGACATTTAACACTTCTACTTCATCAACATCTGAAGACGTGCCATGACAAGTAAAAAAAAAAATTAAATAAAAAATAATGGATTTTCCTAATGAAGTTTCTGTTGGAAATCAAAACATCTCATTTAATTTTAATCAGTAAATATCTTTATTTATTGAAAGAGATTCCGCAATTGTTTAGTCTTTCAAGCGTTAAATACGGAATTTCGTATAAACATATATAATTATATAGATATTTACATATATATATATAATTTCGTGTAAATATATATAATTATATACATATGATAATGTATGTACATAAATATAAATAGATAATTATATATATATATATATATATATATATATATATATATATATATATATATACTAGCAAAAGTACCCGTCGTCGACTGGGTTCAAAAACAGCCTACAGAAAATGGACTCTGATTTATGAAAGTATGATAGGTTATGAAAAGGAGGGGTTGTAAAGATATAGCTTCGAATTTCGGGGTATCAAAACCAAAGCAAAATATGATGAAAGTAAAAATAAAAATAAAATAGATAAACCCCATAATTTATTATACCATACCTGTTCACACTGAAACACTTATCACAATATTTTGTGGATCTATGTTAAAAAAAAAAACTTGTTAAACTTTGTGACATATTTCCATTCTATGGAGGTCAGGTGCGAACGAACACCCCATAATTTTATTATACCATATTTCTTAAAACTAAAACATAATATCAAAGTATACTTACGCAGATAGATATGAAAAATCTTCATTAAAGTTTGTGCCTATTTCCATTCTATGGAGGCCAGGTGCGAACGCAGACCCCACAATTTTAATGAATTATCATTATGCCAGATCAAACATAACCATTCCTGTGTCTCGATACATCTTCTATCATTATATGTAATCAGTTTTTTTTTTAAATAGTGAACCATATAGGAGCGTATTCGTAGCCACAGACACACACACATTCAGCTTTATATATATATATATATTTATATATATATATATATATATATATATATATATATACACGTACATAATGAGAGATTTTATAGTTTGTTAGAAGCGATGTGCAAAGTATTAGAACGGTGTGTTTGAGGGCTATAACAATGCAGACGATAGAAACGGTGTATATATATGTGTGTGTGTGTGTGTGTACGTGTGTGTGTGTGTTAAATTAGTATATGTAGGCAGCATTTTTTTCTTTTATGCAAGTTTCATAAAATAGCACAGACAACACTTGCTTGTTTTTCTTGTAATCCTCCTTTTCTCTTTGTCGGACCATTTTCCGAACGTTTTTTTTTTTCGAGTGAAAAAAGAAATTTCCCATAATCGCGAACGTTTTCGACCTCCATTGTTCATCTTCAGGTGAGTAGTAAAAAATAAAAAATGAAATTGAAAAATGAAAGTAGCGAGATGAAATGAAAAGACGATTAAAAGATGATTAAAATCGCTTAAAATCATTGAAATAATCAAAAGCACTTGAGCGTGCCCTCCATTTCATCTTGAGTCTGGTTAATCGTTGGTTTATTAATGTGCATTAATAATGCCTCACAGATTGGGAGGCGCACCTATTTGCGACAGTTAAAATAGCCGTGTTTTTTTATTAATATGCCTCTAAATTCAGTTTTAGGGGTGTGGTGTGCTATGAGGTGCTGATAGATTGAACTATTCGGGGAAGACAGGTGACATGTTAAACGACGGGAGATGCTGGTTCGAGTCATGCCAGTGTACGAATTGATTTTGGAGACACATTCTCCTATGGGACATTTAATGATGTACACGGTATTTCTAGTTTTCAGCATACTGCCATCGGATGTAGGGTTATTATTTATTAGTAATTGGCTAGTTTTAAATTTTTTGTAATAAATAATAAATCTTATTTTAGAGTTTTTTTTCCGTGGTTACGACATGTTTGTGTACAATATCTTTTATTATTTTTTCGTCTAATTTGTAATTCTCATTCATCTGGTTACAATAAAATATGTTAATGTTATTATCGCTGCTATCATTATTATTAGTATTCCTATTATTAATGGTAGTTAAAAAGTGTCTAATCTGCTGGTCAATGTAGTTTGGGAAACCCTTATTAATTAAAGTTTGTTTTACGTTCGAAAGTGATTTATAGAATATTTCGTTCGTGGAAGAATTACGTTTAGTTCTGTAGATGAGATTTTTTACGGCGGCTATTTTGTATTTATCAGGGCATTCGCTTTTATAATTCGGAAAATGGTCCGACAAAGAGAAAAAAAGGATTACAAGAAAAATAAGCAAGAGATTTCTGTGCTATTTAATGAAACGTGCATATATATATGCATATATATATATATATGTGTGTGTGTGTGTGTGTGTGTGTGTGTGTACATGCTCCCTATCTTAGATTGCGCATTTGGGAAGTAATATACAAATTACCATTAGCGTATGAAGCGATGCTCTTTGTGTAAACAAATTGAGCTTAAGTACTTTGGACAATGTCAAAACATTGTTAATTCACTGCCCGCATAGCAGCAGCCGTATAGCGAAACGGTTAGAAGCTCCGACTGTCGTTATATTTAGAATTATGTGTATATATAATTTTACATAAATATTTATTATAGTTTATTTAGGGATCTTTCATAAAAATAACGTTGAATACGGATGCCACGACGAAAGATTAATGCGTTTTATGTCGTCATATTTTGATTGATACTAACTATATATTTTTTTAACGGTGGTGAGAATTTCCTCAATAAACCATAAGTAATTTTATTCTTAAAATAGTGATGAGAAAAAAATAAGTTTAATTATATAAGATTTACAAACAGTATATCACAATTGAAGATGAATCCAAATTAAATAAGCCTGCAAAAATTACCATGTGGCGCACAAACCTATTGTTAACAAACCTTTATTATCGTGAATCCATTTTTCTATTATACAGATGTTATACCCTGAAAATAGTAATCAGATATTCTTTTATTCAACTAAATATACTAAAAGAAAAATTATATTAGTTTAAGCTTTTTGGTCGTTGACATTTTAATCTTATTCGGCTAGACATCAAACAAGTGATATTCGAGCGCCATAATTTTTCGGCGTTATCTCCTTAGACCCATAATCATTTTCTACCCATTAAATCAATTATTCGATTCATAAATCCCTATCATAATTTTTTAATTTATTTATTATCACATTAACGATTCTACTACCTTTAATAATTTGCAACTAATATTAATAATCAAATGGAAGAATTAATCAATGTTCATGAAAATATTAGTTTCGGATGTGCCCCTGTCTTACAAAAGCACTTGTGATCTTAGGTTTTATAAAAGTGTTAACTTTGATCAAAATCAGGCTTATTTCTTTAATCGGATTTTTTTTTTTTTTTTTTTGGAATGTCGATTTTCGGTATTTATCAGACGCGTTCCGATAAAAAAAAAAATCTACCCAAGAATACTACCAGACATATCAAGTACATGCGTATTAAATTTTTGAAAATCAGACGAATTCACATGCAATGATCTCACACACAAACACACATACAGCAAAGTCCCTTTAATAGTATATATATATATATATATATATATATATATATATATATATATATATACTATTAAAGGGACTATATATATATATATATACAATTTTAAGTATCTTATACAGACAGAATATGCTTTAAAGAATATACATTTTCCGCTTATATCACGTTGAAGTGAAATATTCTTTTTTAAATCACAATATTTGCATTTAGTCTTATTTCCAATGTATTCGCCATTAACACGATGTAAAAGTGTCCCCCGTCCGCAAAATTCAGTCATCGGTCGCAGCTTTCCTTCTTTATTACCGTGTCTTTAAGATATGAATAGATGGATGATTATGGCATTGTGCGGTTGGATGTTGGCGGAAATAACCACAGGAGTTGGGAACAAGAAGAATGAACCACAGGACAAAGAAAATTAGAAGTAGCGGGAAATGTTAGCCATGGAAAGAAAAGAAATTTAAACAATGAAAGCAAAAAAATAATGGCTAAAATTGTTGAGGTTGTTTAGAGTGTCGTGCGACAGTCGTAAAGCAAAATCCTTTTCTGACTTCGTTTATTATGAATGAAATATTTACGATCGGTGGCTGCATTGTGTACGTCGATTGTAACAGGGAAATTCAGCATTAATACCGTTGCTGATTTTTGTTGTATTATTTTTTTTATTATTGCTTCGAGTGGTCCACGTCTGTAACTATTAAGAAGGCAGATATAACCATGTGATATAGTAGGATAGGTCGGTAACGATAAAGAAAAGGCGTACTCGGGGAATGTATTAGTAAGAAAGAGAAAGGGAAAAAGAACCATCAAAAAAGCAGAGAGATGTAAAAGGAAAGATGAGGAGAAGGAAAGTCGGAGGGGGACTATAAGAGGATTGTGGCGAAGGTAGAAGGGGAAATTGGAAGGAAAGGAATGTGTTTAAGAGTGAGATGGCTAAGGAGGGTAGAAAAAGAAAAAAGTAAGATATTTTAGGACATGAGATTAATAAATTAAGGAAAAAGGAAAATAAGAGTTGATGAAAGGATAATAATATGATAATATGAAGGAAACAGAAAAGTAAAAAAAAAATCATCATCGCCATGAAAGATGGCAAATAATTAAACACTTTATATGATTTCATTAGACTGAAGATAGAAGGGTAACGCAAATACGTATACAATGTACATTCATTTATAGAGTAAATGTGGTATTGTGGTGATGCTGAAATGAAAGTGATAAAGTAATTCTGACAGAGAGAAAAGAACAGATGTTAAATAGACAAATTAGAATGCTTTTAGTTACATGCAGGGTACACACGGGATAGCATCTCCTCACGACCTACACAGTTTAGGGCCTAATTTGTGAAATAGTATTTGTCTCATTTTTACAATTAAATAATACAAAGTATAGGATCTGGTTGTCCTAGGGAGGCCACCCTCATAAGCATTACTTCCTCCTTTGGGTTGGGGTTGCATATCACCTTTGACGTTTTCATTTGTAATTTGGGACAACTTACCGCCATACTTGAGGGAGTAGATTTTTTCCCATAAGAACACATTTTATCTAAATGCTGCATCGTAGACGGAGTGGGTGATAATTAAATGGGAACGTTATAAACGTAGTAACAAAATAAAAATGATTTTTTTTTCAAGGGAGTCACCATGTTTTAAATAAATGTAATTCTAAAAAAGAAGTAGAAAAGAATTTAAAAAAAGTTTAAAGATCAAAGTGTGTTTTCTTGAAAACAATATCCATGTACAGAAGGCATTCATAGGTTTCTGTGTCGACGTGCTAAGAAGACATCTTGGCAATCGTCGTTTCGACAAAGTTGTTGTCTCTGTCATCGTTGTTTTTAAGAGCAGCATAATTTGTAGCCATAAATAAAACATTTCTGAATAATAAGGCATGGACACAAACAGATCGACTAGTGAAATCATATGAGCGATAAATTATTTCAGTCACGTGAGATGTTGATACGGCCATATGAAACGGCCTGTAAAAAATGCGTAATAATTTCACGAAATGACGGGATCGCTGTTTACATGGCATCATAATTAGACTTAGGGAAAGGGTTCTCTAATTCCAGTTATACTTCTTGTTTCATTTTCTTCTGTTTTTTTTTTCTTTTTTAACAAGCAATCAGCAAAGCAGAACAATAGGCCGCTGTTTGTATCAATGCAATACTTATGTGACTTTAGATAATATTTGTAGGTTAGACTGAAGTTCTCAACAATAAACCTTTAGTTGTTGGTTGGTTGTTTTTGTTTTACGGCATATCAACCATTTTTAGGTCATTTAATGCCGAATCCAGTGATTGTCAAGAAAAGGTTTTTAATAGATATGTATATATTTTTTCCAGTCAGTTTCTATTTAACCCATTGTTGGGACCCTAACAGGTACTACCACACCGGGTCAGAGTGGACCTGGGAGCAATGGCAATTAAGGGGTGACTCCACACTCCCCAAAGCCCGCAAGCTTGTGCCTCACCATCGGATATAGTTTAAGGTCATATCCAGGACCTAAACCTTTAGTCGTTGCACCGTAGTATTCACACACGCATATATATATATATATATATATATATATATATATATATATATATATGGGTGTGCGTGTTATTTTTTATTTTATGAACCCACATAAAATTTTATAAGGGCTTATAAAATTTTACGTATTGATTTCCAGTCCTTCCTTAATTAGTGCTCAATGGAAATGAAATGAAAGTTTATTAAAAAAAACAGTGAGTATAGTTGGGCAGTAATGGGAATGTAAAATGTATAGCAATTAAAGTACACAGAATTTTCCGCTGTTCCTCATATATATATATATATATATATATATATATATATATATATATATATATATATATATATATATATATATATATATATATATAATGAAAATTATGGGAAAAATATTCTGACGTGATGGAGACACGAAAATGGAATAAACCAAATTATATGTTCACCAACGTTACACCTTTATTACAGAACATCCTTTTCACATTACAAACACTTCAAATATTGTATGAGTATATTCTTTTCTTTAAATAATTCATCCCGAGAAAATAAAGACGAAACGTTGTTGAACATATAATTTTGTAGTTCTTTTTTTTTCAGCTCTCTTTTACTACTGCTTTGTCTTGGTGACTACAATTATTATAAGGAATTAGTGCTTTAACAATTTTCCGTCTTAACAATGTTAGTAGTAGCATAAACATATCTACGGCTAAGAGGCTTCACAGCTGAAAATCAGGCTAAATGCGCGGATTTATTGTTTGCGATTGTTGCTATATCCAACTAGTGTTTACTCCATTTAATCAATTGGATTGGTTGTTACTTCCTCTCAAGCTATTAATTTCATTTATCAATGATGGAACTCGGCTAAAACAAATGCCTGATTGCTTTTTGCTTGAAAAACGTTGTTTTCTTCATTTAGTTAGTTTTAAGTTAACACTTTTAACGACAAACTTATAGACAATATGTTTCGTCGAGACCGAGTTGCAATCGCGGACAATGCATTCTTTCTGATTCTCGGTGAATTTTTTTTTCAGAAAATAAATTGTTTATGTTCTATGTCCTTTCCTTCCTTTTCGTGATAATTTTAAATATTATTATGTCTTCTTCAAATGAATATAAAGTTATTTTCGCGAGAAAAATATAAGGCACAGGTATTATACGGATTATTTAAAAAGAAATAAAATAGAATATTTCTTACGATCCATTGTTTCTAAAGTAAAAAGCATTTCGCAATTTACAGCTGACAACACTGTTACAATAAAGGTCAATTTTGTTGTATTTGTCGGACACAGTTTAAAATTGATTCATGATTCTGTTTAATTGTGGAAGGATTCCGTATTTGAATTCACCTTCGTATTTCCGATAAAAATGTAAATAGTATTTTTTTCTGTTATTGAACTTTTGGATCAAAAGGATAATTAAGTAAAAAGAACAGAACAACTTCGATGTTGGTAGTTTGAATTTATTTGATTTGGTGAAAACGATTAACTAATTAATAACTTGTAAAATTTCTTGTTGAGAGAAAATGTTTTCGAAGATATCTAAGCACATTCATTTGAAAAATATCATGTTTAAAGAAATTTGGAATATTTATTTAATTAGTATATTTATATTTTGAGCGCTCATAATGAATACACTATTGTGTTATAATGTTAACTTTTGTGGAAATTTAAAGCAACCTAAAGGAAAACATCTGCAAATATGTGTTCGTCAGTTAATAGAAAAATCAACTGGACTCAAATTATAAAATACATCTTCTATAACTCATAATGATCAGATCGTTTATGAGTCCGTAATATAACATAATATTGACGCTCGCGTGAATGCAAATGCTTTTAAAATTGTATTGCTTAATATAAAAATAGTGTCGAGCAATTCTCTTCTAAATTAAATATTTTGTATCTAACTTAGTTTAGAAATTTTTAGAGCGGCAAATTATAAAAGAAATTAAAGTGGCATTGTTACTCACTCTGTTCAGTAGTTCAA
This sequence comes from Euprymna scolopes, assembly GCF_053919585.1. Taxonomy (NCBI): domain Eukaryota; kingdom Metazoa; phylum Mollusca; class Cephalopoda; order Sepiida; family Sepiolidae; genus Euprymna; species Euprymna scolopes. The sequence goes on along the minus strand of NC_136500.1, from coordinate 105,530,070 downwards.
GAAATAAAATGTTTGTTCGTTTTTTGCTTTGTTTTTTTTATTTTATTTATATTTTGTTTTTTTTATTCGAAGAGTGACACTTCCTAAACGGTAAAGCTTATTCAAAACGTCCTTATATGATCATGGCGGAGGGGGTTGATAATGTTTATTCCCAAGTTTTTTATCATCGGTCCATAAAAATAAATGAAAAACACTCTTTATATGAGAACATTATGAATGTGATCAGTTAAAACAAACAATATGGGCATGTTACTTATCGTGTTTTTAGAATATATACTCCAAAATGCATGATCCTTCATTAGTATAGGAGAATAACTTGTAATATATATATATATATATATATATATATATATATATATATATCTAGCCGCACTGATGAGCTGTGAAACAGCGAAACAGTACTGTATGTGGATGACTATATATATATATATATATATATATATATATATATATATAAAGAGAGAGAGAGAGAGAGAGAGAGTGATTTATGGACATTTCACCGTGACTTACAACTCATCAGCGTTTCTAACTATGTTAAGATTCGAACCCACAGTCTGTACGCATGTGCGTTAACCATTGTAATGAGATGAGCCTTCGTGCAATTGCGTGCTAATTTATTTCTTATACATTCATGTCGTAATATATTTATTGCATTTTCGCAATTACTGTTGCTGAAATCAATTTGCTCCCCCTCTAAGCAATATCGGCGTACTTTTGGTGGTGTGTACATGCACATCTATACACGCATATATATATATATATATATATATATATATATATATATATATATATATATATATAACAGTTGACAAGAAAGTTTTTGCGGTTTTTAACTTTTAAATACAGATAAACATATCTTGGCTTAAACAAAGATTTATTGATCGAAATATCACCATCAGAATATACCTATCAAGACGTTTCAAAAGTAATGTATTCTTTTTATTTTTTTTGCTAAAAATAACATAAAGATCTACGAAGTTGCAGTGGTTCTATTAAAACGAGCGACTTTTTGTGCTCTAAAATGCTTTTCTTTCGACAAAGTCAACATCATTCTTAATGCAGTGATAAGGTAGTGGCTTTGCATGGGCGCCCGGAGCGTACTTTTTGAATCATATCTCTGTCACCACTCTGCAATCCAGAAACTCATGTCTTAAATGTGCTAACATTATCTGCATCAGCTACGGAAGCGTTCAATAGGTGAATATTGATTGGTTTAATATGCGTGTGTAATTTTAATCTAAAAAAAATGAATCGTCTGATTTGAGAATGCATCGTAAAAAAGCGCCATGATTTCTTTCTTTCCTCTTTTTTCCATTTTTCTTTCCCTCGTACCTCACTACATTTTTATCTTATTTAATTTAGTGTTTGATCATTCGATCTAATCATTTAAAGTCAGTCTTGAACCCTTAAGGTTACGATTCATATCGTCGAAACGTAGATTATTTTGTGTTGGAGTTGTATAGTGTTCATCAGGATGTGGAGACTAGAAGAAAGTAAATAGAAAGGAGTAAGAAAGACCGGAATGTAGGAAAGAGAACTGGATGAAATGAAAAAGTGGGAAAGGAAATGAAATGGTGGAGAATGGAATGAACAGAACGAAAAGTGAATGAAGAAAACGGAGAAAATAAACGAGGAAAAAAAGAAAGAATATAGAACGTAAGGAAAAGACGAACACTAGAAAATAATGGAAAATGCATTGTGAAGAAATTAATGAAGCAGAAGAGAGAGGGAATGATAAAAGCAAGTGATGGCGAAAGAAAAGGGAAAGAAATGAAATAGAAGAGAGAAAGCAAGTAATAAATGAAAAAGGCAGTACATTTCTGAGAAAGAAATGAAATAAAATAAGGTTTAAAAAATAGAGAAACTTAAAAGAAAAATGAAAATAACGATATGGCAAGGAAATGGAAATAAAGATGGTAAAAGGGCAAGAAAATAAGGACAAATAAAAGAAAGATAGAAGGGAATAAAGAAAATAAGGACAAATCAAAGAATAATGGAAGAGAATAAAGAACATAAGGACAAATCAAACAAAAATGGGAGAGAATAAAGAAAATAAGGATAAATCAAATGAAAAATGGAAGAGAAAAAAGAAAATAAGGACAAATCAAAGAAAAATGCAAGAGAATAAAGAACATACAAATAAATCAACGAAAAATGGGAGAGAATAAAGAAAATGAGGACCAATCAAAAGAAAATTGAAGAGAATAAAGAAAATAGGGACAAATCAAAAAAAAATGGAAGAGACTAAAGAAAATAAGGACAAATCAAAGAAAAATGGGAGAGAATACCAAAAGAAGGACAAATCAAAGACAAATCGAAGAGAATAAAAAATAACGACAAATCACAGAACAATGGAAGAGAAAAAAAAAGGACAAATCAAAGAAAAATGGAATAGAGAATAAAGAAAAGAAGGTTACATTAATGAAAAATCCAAGAGAATAAAGAAAATAAGGACAAATCAAGGAAAACTAGAAGAGAATTAAGAAAATAAGAACAAATCAACGAAAAATGGAAGAGAATATAGAAAATAAGGACAAATCAAAGAAAAATAGAAGAGAATATAGAAAATAAGGACAAATCAAAGAAAAATGCAAGAGAATAAAGAAAAGAAGGACAAATTAAAGAAAAATGGAAGAGAATATAGAAAGAAAGGACAAATCAAAGAAAAATGGAAGAGAATATAGAAAGAAAGGACAAATCAAAGAAAAACGGAAGAGAATATAGAAAATATGGACAAATCACAGAAAAATGGAAGAGAATAAAGAAAATAAGGACAAATTAAAGAAAAATTGAAGAGAATATAGAAAATAAGGACAAATCAAAGAAAAATGCAAGAGAATAAAGAAAAGAAGGACAAATTAAAGAAAAATGGAAGAGAATATAGAAAAGAAGGACAAATCAAAGAAAAATGGAAAAGATTATAGAAAAGAAGGACAAATCAAAGAAAAATGGAAGAGAATATAGAAAATATGGACAAATCAAAGAAAAATGGAAGAGAATAAAGAAAATAAGGACAAATTAAAGAAAAATTGAAGAGAATAAAGAAAATAAGGAACAATCAAAGAAAAATTGAAGAGAATAAAGAAAATAAGGAACAATCAAAGAAAAATTGAAGAGAATAAAGAAAATAAGGAACAATCAAAGAAAAATTGAAGAGAATAAAGAAAATAAGGACAAATCAAAGAAAAATGGAAGAGAATAAAGAAAATAAGGAAAAAAAAAAGAAAAATTGAAGAGAATAAAAAAATATGGACAAATCAAAGAAAAATTGAAGAGAATAAAAAAGAAGGACAAATCAAAGGAAAATGGAAGAGAATATTGAAAATAAGGACAAATTAAAGAAAAATGGAAGAGTATAAAAAATATAAGGACAAATCAAAGAAAAATGGCAGAGAATAAAGAAAATAAGAACAAATCAAAGAAAAATGGCAGAGAATAAAGAAAATAAGAACAAATCAAAGAAAACTGGAAGAGAATAAAGAAAATAAGAACAAATCAAATGAAAATGGGAGAGAATAAGGGAAATAAGGACAAATCAAAGACCAATGTAAGAGAATAAAGAAAATAAGGAACAATCAAAGAAAAATGGGAGAGAATACAGAAAATAAGGATAAATCAAAAAAAAATGGAAGAGAATAAAGAAAATAAGGACAAATCAAAGAATAATGGAAGAGAATAAAGAAAATAAGGAACAATAAAAAAAATGGAAGAGAATAAAGAAAATAAGGAACAATAAAAAAAATGGAAGAGAATAAAGAAAATAAGGATAAATCAAAGAAAAATGGGAGAGAATAAAGAAAATAAGGACAAATCAAACAAAAATGGGAGATAATAAAGAAAATAAGGATAAATCAAAGCAAAATGGAAGAGCATAAAGAAATAAGGACAAAAAAAGAAAAATGGGAGAGAATAAAGAAAATAAGGATAAATCAAAGAAAAATGGAAGAGAATAAAAAAAGAAGGACAAATAAAAAGAAATGGAAGAGAATAAAGAAAATCAGGAAAAAACAAAGAAAAATGGGAGAGAATAAAGAAAATAAGGACAAATCAAAGAAAAATGACAGAGAATAAAGAAAATAAGGATAAATCAAAGAAAAATTGAAGAGCATAAAGAAATAAGGACAAAAAAAAAAGAAAAATGGAAGAGAATATTAAAAATAAGGACAAATTAAAGAAAAATGGAAGAGAATAAAGAAAATAAGGATAAATCAAAGAATAATGGAAGAGAATAAAGAAAATAAGGACAAATCAAAGAATAATGGGAGAGAATAAAGAAAATAAGGACAAATCAAAGAAAAATGGGAGAGAATAAAGAAAATAAGGATAAATCAAAGAAAAATGGGAGAGAATAAAGAAAATAAGGATAAATCAAAGAAAAATGGAATAGAATAAAGAAAATAAGGATAAATCAAAGAAAAATGGAAGAGACTATTGAAAATAAGGACAAATTAAAGAAAAATGGAATAGAATAAAGAAAATAAGGACAAATTAAAGAAAAATGAAAGAGAATAAAGAAAATAAGGATAAATCAAAGAATAATGGAAGAGAATAAAGAAAATAAGGACAAATCAAAGAATAATGGGAGAGAATAAGGGAAATAAGGACAAATCAAAGACCAATGGAAGAGAATAAAGAAAATAAGGACAAAACAAAGAAAAATGGAAGAGAATAAAGAAAATAAGGATAAATCAAAGAAAAATGGGAGAGAATAAAGAAAATAAGGACAAATCAAAGAAAAATGGAAGAGAATAAAGAAAATAAGGACAAATAAAAAAAATGGGAGAGAATAAAGAAAATAAGGATAAATAAAAAAAAAAATGGTACAGATTAAAGAAAATAAGGACAAATCAAAGAAAAATGGAAGAGAATAAAGAAAATAAGGATAAATCAAAGAAAAATGGGAGAGAATAAAGAAAATAAGGACAAATCACAGAAAAATGGAAGAGAATAAAGAAAATAAGGATAAATCAAAGAAAAATGGGAGAGAATAAAGAAAATAAGGACAAATTAAAGAAAAATGGAAGAGAATAAAGAAATAAGGACAAAAAAAGAAAAATGGAAGAGAATATTGAAAATAAGTATAAATCAAAGGAAAATGGGAGAGAATAAGAAAAATAAGGACAAATCAAAGAAAAATGGAAGAGAATAAAGAAAATAAGTATAAATCAAAGAATAATGGAAGAGAATAAAGAAAATAAGGCCAAATCAAAGAATAATGGAAGAGAATTAAGAAAATATAAAGCGTAAATAACAATTGAATGAAAAGGAGGAGCAAAGTTAGGAAAGTTAAGAAAGCAAATGAATTAAGTCTGTACGTTTCCTATGTTACGCCGCATACAGGAATTTATGAGATTGACTGGCAAGCGGGATGATGATGATGATGATGATGATGATGGTTATGACGGCGGCGTTGTTTCTTTATTGAAACATTAACAACGCGAATGCAATAATGGGCAAGCGGTGGCCGTAATTTGTTTAAGTGCCAACTAACGCGATTACCAGCAACAATAAACGGCCATTTGGGAGGTGGACACAACAATGGTCAGAATAGTCGCGGATAACACCAAGAAGTCGAAAATCAAAGAACATTTAAGTACGCGAAGTTGCGTAAACTCAATGAACACATTGGATTTTTACGTTCGAGACTGACGGTCGATGGAAAGGAAAGGGGCAATATTTTCCTTTGGATCACTAAACTTACGGGATAACAAATGAAACAAAATGTTCCTATCTAAAGTAATGAACACACTTCATGACATCATCATCATCATCATCATCAACAACAACAATAATAATGATAATAATAATGACAACAACAACAATGGATTGTCGGATTCCTAAGATTACATAACAGGAATTATTTTTGATTTTTTCACATATTTTTCATTTCTTTTCCACGATTGCAGGTGCTGTAGTTCCATTACTCTTGTTCAAGAAGATAAAATTTAAATTTAACGTCATTGATTAATGTAGCTTTCGAACCTACATGTGCTAATATATTCCGCTAGTAGAATGAAAAGTTTATTGCGTTGGAAGGAAGCCCTTGGAAAAGTTGAGAAAAAGATGAAAAAAAAAATAATACCTTTGAATAGAAACTAGTAAGATAATTATCGTAATTGTATCTATTTATTTTGTTTTTATATATTCTTCATGACCAAGGACGCTAAAATTCAATGCCGACTACGTGATTTTTTCTTTCTTCCGTGTACATGTTTGGGGACAATATTTCAATACGACATAATCGCCACCAGTTTTTGTGCTAAATTCTTTTATTATATTTTTTATTTTACCTAATTTTGTTTAATATAAGTTTATTTTAGTTTGTACTTAAAATGCAAATGCATCTAAACTATTAAAAAAATGAAATCTATAACTAACAGTGTTATAATAATTCCACTATAAATCCACGCGTAAATATGGAAGAGGAAGGTATCTTCAAATAATATCTTTAATTCAAATTAGAGTCACTGACTTATACTAAGTAAATATTGATGCCCATTTAATCCTTTTTTAATGGAGAGTAGATAATGCATTGTGGGTGCGTTATTGGCAGCTCCCGTCACTCTCGCTTCTCCTTATTTGTCCCTCAGTCCTCATTTTTTTCCGTATGTGATATTTCTGACAAAGGGAGAAGAAAAAGCTATATACTAGGTTGGCAGTACTTGCGTGAACAGTAGCCTTAGATGTCAGAAATTTTCTGTCTCTATGTCTATCCTTGTGGCCATGTCACTAGTAAGTGTGCTGGAGGTAAAAGTTTTAACTGGGCTAACGTTATCCGCCTGATAGTCAGGGACACGAACATTTGCTAACCACCAAGGAGGCTGTCAAATTAGCAGATGCAAAGTACTGGGGCTGCTGTATTGCCATTTGGTGAATGGATTATGGACCATGCAGTAGCTCCTGATGGCACATCTCAATGCCATATTAGTGGGTAATTGTTACGGCTTTACCTTATCATGGACTACATTAAAAAAATAATTCTTCGTTTCTTTTTCTCTTACTTTCCCCCTCTTCCCTGCTCTTAGCAAGTCTGTCGAGCTATTCCACAAATCTCAAATCTCAGTCATGAAAAATACTCGATTAAACCCAGATCTCCAACTTCCAAAGTAAACCCTCACTGCCATGTCTCCAACATCAGGGGTCTACGTTTCAACCGTCCAGGGGTTCAGACTCTATTACAGGAGACTAAACGAGACCTATTATTCCTAAGCAAAACTGGCATTGGACTGGTTATTTCCCTAGATGAGTTCATAATTAAAGGATACTCTAAATCCGACTCCAAGATGGCCATGGGCATGGAATATGTGCCTACATTAATGACGACTTTTCATGTTGCAGGGATATTTTCAGAAAAGATCCTAACTTACCATATAAGTGTTTGCGGGTTGCACTTGCTCACACTGCTGCATTTATATTTACTCTCTATCGCCCCCATAACAGCGGAGTTACTATCTTTAAAAGAATATGAGAAAATTTACCACGCCCTGTCTGCGTAGCGCTCAGCAAATAGTCACGACTGTGGAGACTTCAATGTTCACAATGTGAAATGGTTAACCCACTCAAACAAGACCGATGACGAGGGGAGGTTCTGTCATTTCTCCATTGCTTATGACCTCACGCAGATTGGTCATGAACCCACTCATGTCTCCAACACCGACGGCCAGTACGCAAGTCTTCTAGACCTTTTTCTCACAACTTGCCCTGAGCTATGTTCTTTTTTCCGTTCTGTCTCTACTCGGATGTTCCGACCACTCTGCTGTATCAGTAAAGATAAAAACGAAATGTTATAGGACCTCGGACGTACCTCTCCATCGTACAGTATATCGATACTGCTACCTGGAATAGCACATTAATATCAGATCTTCCTCTGCGTTCCATGTTTAAAAAGAATGTGTCCTCTATAGTATCAGACCTGACGGAATGGTTAATTGTAGGTATAGACCGTTTTATATCCTTGAAAAGTTCTAGCAAAAACTTAATTTTTTCCATTGCTTCCAACGTAATAGATGCACTGAGACTAAAGCTGCTTTGAGGACTTACCACTGTAAAAAAGTAATAAAGAATTGCATGCTCAGTCCATCAAGTCCAAAGTAGCTGAGCAGCGGCTTGCTTCCCATCAGTTTTGGCAAATACGAGACAAACCGAGCTCTTTGCCAATGTCTTTGCAGCTAGTTCTACCCTTTACGACCAAGGCCGTCAACCACAAATATTTCCTCGTGTATCTGGAAACACACTATGCGACATACAAATCTATGTACGTGATGTCGCCATGATAATCAAAAACCTTGATTCCAGTAAAGCAACTGACACTGACGGCATTCAAATTATAGCGCTCAAAAAGCTTCAATCAGAAATAGCGCTCATACTTACAAAGTTATTTAAGCGTTGTCTTAAGGAGAATTGCTTGTCAACACCTTGGAAAATCTTATCAGTGTCCCGTCTATTTAAGAATTCAATTGATCGCCCATCTTCCTCTCAGTACAGACCAATAAGTCTCCTCTGTGTCATGAGTAAGCTGCTGGAATCTGTGTAAAATAGAGAAGTAGTCAAACATCTCAGCAAAAATAACCTTCTTAATGACTTGCAATATGGTTTTCGTTATGCTAGATCTAGAGCAGACGTGCTTACATTTATATCTCATATAATATGCGAATCTCTCGACGAAGACTTCCTCTCTAGGGTAATTGCTCTTGGCATATCAAATGCCTTTGATAAGGTATGGCATAACAGTCTACTTCACGAGATCTCCATCTATTGTATAGCTGGAAATGTCTTCTCAATTATTAAATCATTTCTTCTGATAGGTTCATAAGAGTAGTGGTTGATGGGTAGAAATCAGAAGCTTTCAGTAATAATGCTGGAGTACCTCAGGAGTCCATCGTGAACCCAACTCTCTTCCTGATCTACATTAATGATCTTTTAAATCACACCCTTACATCATTTGTAGACGTTTATGCTGATGACACTACCATCTATGGTAACACATAAAAGACCATAAACGGCCAAGTTCCCTCTGATTCTCTCTCCTTTGATCTTTAGCACGTGGTACAATGGGGAAAGAGGTGGCTGGTTACTTTTAAAGCATCTAAAACCAAGCTACTATATTTCCATCATCAACGTTCTGATGTCCATCTGGCATTAACTGAAATGAACGGCTCTCGTCTTGGGAAGGATTCATATTTTGACAAGCTTCTGAGCTTGACCTTTACTCCTGATCTGAAATGGAACACGTATATCAAATCCATTGCCAAGGTCGCTGAAAAATGATGGGATCCTTCTACCACTCCAGTATATATTTCCCTTCTGATGTAATTCTCTACCTATATAAAAGCCAGGTACGGCCAACGATGGAGTACTGTTGCCACATCTGGGCAGTGGCTGCTAAAGCAGCTTATCCTGCATTGATAGAGTTCAAAATAGACTTCACTTCCCTGCAACCTCTTTCTCACAGAAGAGACGTTACGCGCCTGTTTCTGCTTTACCGTTATTTTCATGAAAGTGCTCATCTGAGCTTCAATCTACCCAAAATTTTACGAAAAACACTCGAATAGTCAAAATCACTATCAATGATTTCCCACACTCTTTATCTGTGCCTAAACCTAAATGAAGATTCCATGAACAAAGATTCTTTCTTAGAAGTGCACGCCTGTGGAATTCTCTTCCGATTGCCTGTTTTCCAGCTGACTACAATCTGATTGTCATCAAGTCCAACGTAAACAAGTTCTTGATGAACCATCCCCTAAGTAATCCAATTTACAAAATTTCCGCTACTTACGTTTACTACGCTATAATCACATTGACTAATGTATACCTAATAACCCTTATCCCTGACTGGCCTCAGGCGTTGATAAGTGGCGATTCCTGTGTTAAAAATATAATTATGCTGTAGAAATAAATTGAACAAGAATGTTATCGAAATAAGTATTTTTTTTCATAAGTCAAATTCAGGTCCAAATTATTTTGGAGCATCTGAATTGTCAATTTTTGGACGTTTTCTCTTTGAATCGTTATTTTGTGCCTCAAATAATCGTCAATAATGATATTTTCGTTTATACGTCTGTTTGTAGACTTCCGTTTATACGTCTGTTTGTAGACTTCCGTTTATACGTCTGTTTGTAGACTTCCGTTTATACGTCTGTTTGTAGACTTCCGTTTATAAGTCTGTTTGTAGACTTCCGTTTATAAGTCTGTTTGTAGGCTGGGAGGTTTTAAATAGCACGAAAGAAGTGGTGGTAAATCTACTTTGTATCTTTTGGTGCTCAATCTATTATATTCAGTTTATGCACTTTTCTCACAGGCGGTCAATTTCTGAGAGTCAAAGTCAATCAAATAGACATCTTTCTAGCACGTTACAAAGATACATAGGTCATTTTGTCTGAAAATACATCAAATCCCAAGCCAACAATGATACCATCGACTGAAATACCTTGTGGTTTTTGGGCAGTCTAAGCATAGCTGAGTGAGAAAGGTATTTAAGATCTAGTCACAAAGAGTCCATGAGAAAGCTCATAGTTAGCTTTCACAAATTCACTATTGCATGATCTGTATGTAATTCAATTTTACAACTTTGTCATTCTTCATTTGTATTTCAGTGATTTTAACGCGAGTGAATTTTGCTTCGACACAACATTTTGTTGAGTCTTGCAGTTCCTTGTTCGACTGATATTCCAGCGTGATGGAAATGATTTTCGTTTAAGCCAGTTACAATGCAGTGGTATAATTTTTAATAACATTTCAAGTTTATAGATTATTCAAGCTGTTATTTTCATTGGGTTTATTGTAATCTCACGTTTGCAGTGATGTAACATTCGGCGTTGGTAGAGTGTGTCTTTCTGAACTTGATAATATTTATTATAACTGGAGAATCTATAGTGAATTGAATCCGAATAATGGAATTGATTCAAATGATTCTCAAATATTTTGGAACTTAAAAAAGATATTTATTTTATGTTTTTGCGATTAATTTATCTGTATATATGTATGTATATAGAAACAAGAGGGTTTGGAAACTGAATATAAAAACAAAAATTGAATCGAAGAGCCCGCGACCTTCTATGTGTTAATCAGGCGTGATACCCACTACACCACAGATTTAACGCCAGCTAAATATGCTATTATCATTATTAATGTATATTTAACGTCGCTATATTTTGTGTGCAGATTGCAAAATTATATTTTTTCTAAAAAATCGATAGTTAAAACAAAATATATAAAATAATATCTCAAATGAATCAGAGGAATATGTAGAGTATTATTATCACTTTTAAAAGAATGCATTTAATATTAGAGTAAATTTTAACTTTGTTTTTATATAGTATACCCGAAGATTAGGCGACAGTAGTCATCGCATTGAACTTTGTTGAGTCTCGCAGTTGCTTGCTAGACTAATTTATTTTGATTTCAATTTTTTTCACATTTTTACTAATATAATTTATTCTAGAGTCACGCCAAGTACTCATTGCCCTTTCCTTTCTTTTTTCTGATTGCTCGATAGTATACGCAACATATTCTCGCAGATGTCATATTATTTTAATTCATAAATACATGAATACGATACATGAATAGACGATTTGTTCATTTATAAAAAATATATTTTATTTCAATATTTGATATTTATCTAGCCGGACAGCAGTTGCTTACATTTTCTACATAAAAAATATGTTGGTTTATTGAAAATATTACTTTCACTTCCTCGTGGTGCTTAAACAACAAAATAGAATTTGCAAAAGAAATTTAGGTCATTCTAATGCATTGTTTTTCTATATTTTTTTAGCAATCTTTGTTTACAAAATTGCATGCTTATTTGATATATTTCATCTATTTTTATAATAGTCTAGCAGTAGTATTTACTTTCGCCACAATTAAAATTTAAAACGAAATCTGGTCAAAGGTTGGTGATCATTTTATGTTAAATGTATCAGAAACTGGACTAATAATGGAAATGCTTAAACCATTTCTTTTTGTAACTCAAAACTTGTTCAGGGTGTTCACACGTAATCGCCTTATAAAAACGTAACGTAGAAAACGTAGAAAAGACTAAAATAATAGCGATGTATTTTGTATTATTTTTCTGTCACACTTATTTTTACTTACTATTTAACATATTGGAAGGTGAAGGTTTAGGCATTTTTGTTTTTAAAATGCACTTTCTTTTCGTCTCTTACGCCATAGTTTTAAATAGGATTTACATTGATAAGCGCGCAGATTAAATGGACATATGGTCATTTTTTACACCTATTTTTTTTTCATTCTCTCCTTTATTTTTTCTTTCGCCAGCGATTAAATAATTTTTGGCAAGTAGATTTTATAAATATTAATAATAAATATGTTTCAATTAGTATCTGAACCGTTATATATTTTAAATTTCTATGTATTCAAACAGCAGAAATACTAATATAACTTACTCGCATAAAGCCACTAGGGCTTCTCAAATAAAAATCTCGATCTTCAATAAGAACGGAAGACTACGTACAGCTTAATAACAGCATGCTGCAAAAATACACGTCTCAATTTTTCATGATGAAATCTCTTATATGGGTAGGAAAATAAAATTTCAATAAATAGATAGGTTTATTTTTTATCTGTATTTTGATTGGTCTCGAAACAGTCATATATAACTTAATAAGTTGCTACAAAACAAAAATTCACAAAAATTCTAAATAAAAATAAGCATAGGAAAGCTATTATATATATTAGCATAATGAAAAGAACCAGAAATATTATCACCGCATTTAAGCCCTACATTACATTTTCTACGACAGAAATGCGTATGTACTTTGCACGAGTCGTTCAACGGAAATGTATATCTATAAATGTATAAATGTATATATATATATATATATATATATATATATATATATATATATATAAATTATAAAATTATATATATAAATTGAAATATATATATAAATGTATAAAATTATATATATATAAATGTATAAATGTATATATATAAATGTATAAATGTAGATATATAAATGTATAAATGTATATAAATAAATATATAGATATACATATAACTCGAAAGTTTAGTTTTTATTTACTTTTCTGATTACTGTGTCACATTGACGGCGTTGGGCCAACATAATTGCAAGACAACCGTAAGCAGCAAATTATTTAATAGTTTAAGGGTGGGCATGGAATTTCTTGAGTTATTTTAGTTTCTCGCACAACACTAGGACACGGGTCAGTTTGTCTGTAATAAAATTTGTTTCACCAAATACAAATACAAATTCATAATTGGCCTTTATTTCTCTATAAAAATATCGTTGTTTTATAATTTAATTGTACAATACTTACTTTTGTCATGATCAATACTATTAAATAGACACTTCTTCTCAGAGATAATTTGTTGTGTAGAAAATTACCCAATAGAATATTTAATAATTTTGTAATAAACTTGTTCGTTCTTCTAATTTTATTATTCATTTATTCTCTCTAATTTTTTAAGGAAATCTTTATGTTTGAATTTGCTTAATTTTGCTTCTTAATAACTCGACAAATTTCAATACATAGCTTTGTCAACATTGACGGGTTGTTATGCCTATAAACATAGATTCTCTTATTTAAATAGAATCGATGATGGAGTAATTTTGTTCTTTCTTTGTCAATTACAGATTTAAATTGAAATAATATTACATTATTTATACTTAAAAATGATGTGGACAATAACTTATTCACAATATAAGAGACAACAAAACATGACCATGTTCGAGCTAAAGAGAGGTAGTTTATAAAATACGCTTGTCGATCTTGAATTACAAAATCGTAACGATCATTTGAAACGTTAAAAATTGAAAATAAATAGATGTGATTGCACAAAATATAAAAAAGCGTTTCTGTAAAATCGTTGAAATATTTTCCTTATTTATTATTTTAATTCGAGATTCTCGTTTAATATTATTTATTTTTCAGACAATTAAGTTATGCTAATTTATCAAGGCCCAGAAGCCACTTGAAGATAAAGAAGTTTGTCAGGTTAACGGTGGAATAATACCGTGATTATTAGTAACTATAGTCGAAACCTATTAGAATGTTTACTATTTAAGATACGGCTTCACATGAATTTGTTTACGTTGAACTTGAAAAACCAATATATTGTAATAATATGGTATTGTGTTCCAAAGACGAGTAGTTCTAATAAAAGAAACTTTTCTCATGGAAGTTCCACTTAGTTTTTGGTTAGATATACGGTGGAAATTTATTAAAAGTGCTTGCAAGTAGAAAAGATATTGTCGTGAATGTTTTACATTGGAAACCATAGATTGAAGCTCAGTTGAGAAATTACCATTAAAAACTAGAAACTAAAAAAGACTCTTCTGTGACTACTGAAAGGAGAAAAGAACACCCACTAAATTTCGAAGTTATCTTGGCAGAAAAGGGTGAACATAGTAGCACCTCCCGAGATGTGGCAACAGTTCTCCATCTTACAATCTTATTGTTTCTGTATAGGTAGCAGGGTGTGTCATGCGTTACATAATTTATAGCGGAAAATAAAGCAATTTTTTGGTTACCTTTTTTGCAATTTTGCAATGGTTATTCTTATTTTTAGTGGTGGTTTTAGCAGATTTTTTTTTCTCTTCCAATATCTAGATCAATCCTTTGTACGCCACACATTTATTAGTATAGTGCTACATGTCAAAACACGCATACATATATGAATAAGTATATACATCCGCTTACCTAATATATATATATAATATATATAATATATATATATATATATATACTAGTAGTTCAGCCAGCTTTGCTCGGGCCCTATAACTTTATGTGCATATATATATATATATATATATATATATATATATATATATATATATATATATATATATATAAAGAAGTTTGACTCATGTCCAGGTAACTATTTCTAAAATTACAAGTGTTTAGACCCAAAATTGGTAGAGAAGTTTTGTAGAGTCTGCAAACGTCAACTTTTTCAACTTAGACATCTTGGCAGCCAAATTTACGCCAAAAAACTGACTAAAAAGCTTGCTGCATATCTGAATACCCTTTATGTAAATTTTCAAATGTTTAGACTCAGAATTGGTAGAATAGCTTGCTAGAAACCGCAAAGGTGAAATATTTTGAACTTTGACTCTTTGGCAGACAAATTTTCGGCAAAAAAAACTGATAAAAAGCTTGCCCTATGTCTAAATACACTATATGTAAAATTTAAAATGTTTAGACAAAAAATTGGCTGATTAATCGCCAGGGTCAAATTTTAAAAACTTTGACCACAAATTTGTTCCCTTTACATTTATTGTTTTGGGCTCAAATAAATTAAAATTTTGATCCATTTCCAAGTAAAACATCTAAAATTTCAAATGTTTAGACCCAAAATTGGCGGAGGAGTTTGTTAGAGATTTTAAAGGTCAAATCCTTGAACTTTGACCATTTGACAGCCAAATTTTAGACCGAAAACTGATTTAAAAATATATTTCTAAATCTCAATACCCGTTATATCAAATCTTGAGTCCGTAGACTGAAAATTGACAGAGTAGTTTGGTTGGGAAATGTACGCACACACACACAGACAATTCCACTTACATACACACACATACATATATATATATGTGTGTGTGTGTATGTGTGTGTGTGTGTGTGTGAGAGAGAGAGAGAGCTATGTCCATCTTCTTATTCTGTCTCCACTGGGATCTTCCGACCACTAGGTTGTATCAGTAAAGATAAAAACGAAATGTAATAAGTCCTCAGACGTACCTCTCCATCGTACAGTATATCAATACTCTATGGCTGACTAGGAGAGCATTTATTTGTGATCTACGTATGCGTTCCATGTTTAAAAAAGGATGTGTCCTCCATAGTATCAGACCTGAGGAAATGATTAATTGTAGGTATAGACCGTTTCATACCTTTCAAAACAATTTCAGTAAAAACTTAACAGCTAGAAGTGGTTCTCTCCAGAATGTGCTACTGCCATTGCACACAGAAATCACTTTTTCAATTGCTTCCAATGTAATAGATGTACTGAGACTAAATCCGCCTTTAAGACTGCTAACAACCAATGTAAAAGAGTAATAAAAATGCAAGAGAGTTTGTATGCTCAGTCCTTAAAATCCAAAGTAGCTGAGCAGCGGCTTGGTTTACACTAGTTTTGGCAAATAGCAAACAGGGTCCTGAACAGAAGCGTGTGTTCTATCCCAACTATCATCAATGGGCCTGGGGTAATCTCGTCGGTATCAGACAAATATCTGTCCGTAATGTTGCCAAGCTAATCAAGAACATTGATTCCAGTAAAACAACTGGTCCTGACGGCATTCCAATTATAGTATTGAAAAAGCTTCGACCAGAACTAGTATTCATACTTACAAAGTTGCTGAAGAGAATTGCTTCCCAACACCCTGGAACATCTCATCAGTATGCATTGTATTTAAGAATTTCGGGTGATAGGTCATCTCCCTCTCAGTACAAACCAATAAATCTTCTGTGTAAGTTACTGGAATCTGTGTTAAATATAGAAGTAGTCAACCACTTCAGCAGAAATAGCCTTCTTAGTGACACGGAATATGGTTTCCGCTCTGCTAGGTCTACAGCAGATGTGTTTACGGTTATATCTCATAGAATTAGTGACTCTCTCGACAAAGGCTTCCTTACGGGGGCAATTGCTCCTGACATATCAAAGGCTTTTGATAGGGTATGGCATATAAGCCTACTTCACAAGATTTCAGGCTACAGTATAGCTGAAAATGTCTACTCAATTATTAAATCATTTCCTTCTGATAGGTTTATAAAAGTAGTGGTCTATGGGCAGAAATAAGAAGCTCACAGTATTAATGCTAGAGTTGTTCAAGAGTCCATCCTAAGCCCAACTCTCTTCCTGATCTGCATCCATGATCTCCCAAAACACATCCTTAGATCATTTGTAGATTTTTTTATGCTTACGACAGTACCATCTATGGAAAAACATCAAAGGCTTTAAACGACGAAAATCCCCTTAATTCTCTCTCCTTTGATCTTAAGCACGTGGTACAATGGAGAAAGAGGTGGCTCGTTGATTTTAATGCATCTATAACCAAGCTTCTATATTTATATCATCAACGCTCTGATGCCCATCTGGCATCAATTGAAATGAATGGCTCTCGTCTTGGGGAGGCTCCATATTTTGACAGGCTTCTGGCTTGACCTTTACTCCTGATCTGAAATGGAACACGTACATCAAATCTGTTGCCAAGGTCGCTGGGAAAATGGTGGGACCCTTCTACCGCTCCAGTAGATATCTCACTGCTCATGCGATTCTCTACCTATATAAAAGCCAGGTACGTCCAATGATAGAGTGCTGTTGCCACATTTTGCTAGAAGCAGATATCCTGCCTTGACAGGTCGTTGATCCGGTCTTTGATCTCGCGAGAATTTAAAGTTAAGGACTACGGACAAGGGGAGGCCACTTTGCCCAAAGAAGGAAAGAATTACTGCCCTTGCATTATAATTTTTGATCGTCCTAAGATCTCCCCTTTAAATTTTGTCGCTGGTACGACTTAAGTTGGGATCCACCTGCAAATGTTGTGTTGGACATTTACCCCGTACGTTACATTTTAGGTTTGGAGCCTCTTTGTTGTTCTAGTAGTCTTTTGTTAGAACTTGTTGCCCTGGCAAGAATGTTCTTGTAACTTAAGCACGGTGGCGGTTGTACTGCCTTTCCATTTTTGTGTATCTTTTGATGGAATGATGCAGTTTTGGACGTATGTAAGCGTATTTTCCGATTAATCAAGCATTCGGCTGGTGAGCTACCGTTTGGTGTGTTAGGGTTTGGTGTTGCTCTATAGCTTATCAAGAAAGTTTCAAGTATCTCTGATGTTGTCTCCACTGATTTTTAAAAGGGGGCTTTTAAAGGTGTCCACAAGACGTTCAACTTGACCGTTCGACTGTGGATGAAGTAGTTGTGAGCGAATGTGGTTGATACCATTTTGTTGACTGAGCTAAAAGCGGTGCCGTTGTCAGAGACCAAAATCTCAGGAAATCCAAATCTGCTGAAAATCTTCTGAAGTTTGGAAATTGTTTCGTCAAAAATTATGTGGTTAATTTGGAATATCCCGAGTCACTTGCTGTAGGCATCTACAACAATGAGAAAAGATTGTTCATTTATGGGGCCTGCAAAATCTATGTGAAGGCGTGACCTGGGAGAATCTGGAATAAGCCATGGAGAAAGTGTAGATTTTCGAGGGGAGGTAGCTGCTAGCTGACATTTAATACAAGTGCGTGCAAGATCTTTAAGCTGCTTATCCATTTTTGGCCAATAAACGTAACCACGTGCTAACGCCTTCATGCGACAGATGCCTTGGTGTCCGAAATGAAATTGTTTTAGAATTCTGTTATGCAATGATGAGGGAATGATAACCCGTTCGGCAAGGAGAAGTATATCATCAACCTCTGATAAGGAAGGTTTCCGTTGAAAGAATGGTAGTAACTGTTTGTTTGAGGGTACTGCTGGCCATTTGGTACGGTGGTAGTGGATGACTTCTTGTAGTAGAGTGTCAGAAGCTGCGGCTTCTTAAATCATGTCAGAAGTAACCGGTAGTTCTCTTATCGTAGCTGTGAGCGTTGAAGAGATTTCTGGCCTCAGGAGTATTGCTGCAACAACAGAGTCTTCAGGTGTGTACTAATTAATCTTGACATGTCCAATCGAATTAGTTTAGGCTTTATGGTCTGTAACCAAAGTAAAGTTGCGTACGTAGATATTTTTATGGATTTTTTTTACAGCATATATTATCGGCAAAGCTTCTTTCTCGATTTGACTGTAATTCCTTTCTGCAGGTGCCAATGACATAGATGCATGAGCGATAGCTTTCTAACTGCCATCAGGAAAAAAGTGAGAGATCACGGCTCCAACTCCATAGTCAGAAGCGTCGGAATCCACAATAATGTCCAAAGATGGATTAAAATGGATCAGGAAAAGATCTGAAGAGAATAAAACTTTGATTTTGGCAAAAGCAGCTTTGCATTCAAATGGCCAGTTCCATGCAATCTCTTTTTTCAGGAGATTATTCAGAGGAGATCGGATGCGGTGTAACTCTGGTAAAAATTATCTGTAATGGCTTGCCAACCCAAGGAAAGAACGTAAATTTTTGACTCTGTTGGAGCTGGCATGTTTTTGATGGCTGTTCTCTGGGTCGGTTCGTCGACCTGTTTATAAAAATGAAACCCAGATATTTTATTGACGTTCGGTATAACTGACATTTTTGCAACTGAAATGTTTGGGTTAATGTCCTTATTAGATTTAGTTGTGCTTTTTCAAATTGTTCCTGTTGCTTGGCCAAAATTTGTTTGAGAACTTCTGCGGAGATAGACATTTATTTTGTTTATTTTATTTCCAAATCTTCGTCGCCAGTTTTTATATAGTAGGATGCGTTAGGATCAATATAACATAAAATATCTTACGGCAGGGTGTGCAGCCTTCACGCGGATATATTTGCAGCACACGATTAAAGAATGAAATAATTATGAACACGTAATAAAACACTCGCTATTACATAACGATATACGTTTATTATGGAGACACATACACACACTTAATGATAATTCAAACATAGTACATGAAAGGTTAGAATCCGAGTATGATAACTGGAACAAATAGGAAAAGATGCTCAATTCTCAATTTTTAAAGTCACACTGTTTTTCATCCATTCTGTATTTCCGGTCGTTGATCTCGCGAGAAGTCGCGAGAATTTAAAGTCTACAGACAAAGGGAGGCAACTTTGCACAAAGAAGTAAATAATTACTCCACTTGCATTATACTTTTGTATCGTCCTAACAGGTTATTAGCTGGTTGGATGACCGCATCCCTTGTCAAGACGAAGAAGGTCCATTTCACGGTCGGATTTCGGCACGGTTTGCATTATCTGTGTTGGTTAATAGAATTTCTTGTGTGCGAGGCGTTTGCTCAGTTGGCAGAATGCTTGCCTTGCATGCAGGAGGCTCGGGTGACTAATCCTGAGTTCGGATGTGTCTAATTGATGAGCCCAAGTGAGGGCGAAACTGTCATGCTTCTTGTGGGATGCGACGTTTGGCATTGCTTGGCGAAACTTTCATGGCTCTTGTGGGCTGTAACGTTGTTTGGCTGTGGAATTTATTATATATAATCTCTCACATTCTGAAAGAGTATATATATATGTGTGTGTGTTTGTGTGTGTGAGTATGTGAGAGAGAGAAATAAATAAAAATGAAACCCAAGGGGGAATGAATTAGGATAAAAATGAAAAATAATTGCGTTAAAACATTATTTATTGGCATATTTTTTGGTGTCCATTCTCTTGATGAAAATGTTTATCATGACATTTATCATGAGTCGCATCTTCCGCTTAGTGCGAATTACGAACCCACGCGATTTATTTTTCGGCATCCCTTATGATCCAGGACAAATTGGTTAATGGAAACAGCTGTTGAGAGATGTCCAATCCAAAACATTTCCTTTCCACTTTCTCCTTGGCTTTCCTCTGTTTATTTTACCTTCTAACATACCCTCAAAGCATAACTTTGACAGGTCAGTAATTAATCGTTTGACATGGCCAAAAAGTTTAAGGGTTTTTCTTTTGATTTTATCAAATAGAAAGACTATGGAAGCAGTTTGATAGGGGTGGATGTTTTTTTTTGGGGGGGGGTCGATCAGTCGGTGTCCCGTAACGAAACGCATAACGTGATTTTGAAACAACTCAGTGCGATTTGCTGGTTGTTTAGTCCATGTGATTTGCTAGTTGTTTAGTCCATGTGATACAGTCAGTGGCATAAATTAAAGAAACGTTCACTTTAACACTTATCGGCACACTTTTTGATTTTAGAATGGTGTTGCGTTTTTGGAAAGCCGCCCAACTCAGCCAGATTCTGTGTTTCAATGTCGTCTCACGATCACTGGAGAAAGTCAGTTCATGCCCTAAATTAAAGAATTGGGTTACATTATGAAAGAAAATAACATTTTTTTCAATTGTTTTGGTTATTTATCTACATAAGAATCCAACTCGAAATATTTCCATCTGTCTGCTTTAGAAAATGAATAAATACATGAGAATAACATTCATGTTAAAATTCTGTGGATTTTGATGAAAGAGACGTCATCAAATCTTTAAAAATATCGTGAATTCATTATCAAGAGAAATATGTTTTCAAAAAAAGCTGAAACAATTGTATTAAATTAAAAAAGCTATTTTGAAACAAATTAGGTAAATTTATTGAATTATATATTTATATTAGTGAAGTTCAGATGAACATAATAACCTAGGTTTCAAGCCGGGATATTTGATTCAGAAGAAAATACGTATTGTTTAGTTTTAATTATCAACGGTTCACTGGATTTCTTCAACCTTATTTGATCCATGAGCAAATGGGTCGTTTTTCAATACCTTTCATTTTCTATGAGCTAATTGGTTGGGTTCCTCCTGAAATAAAACGTAAGAAAGCAATAATAATTCAAAAAAAACAGAATAAAATATAAATATATTTAGTCGTCGAATACATTCTATGAAATATTTCTGTTGTCCTAAGTCTTTTTCTTTAATTTTATTATTGTTTTTCTCAGTATGTCTCCAGCAGATAGTCTTTGTAGACTTTCCTATGAAAAACAACTTTACCGGAATATACGATGGTCTGTTCTTGCCAACACCTAGAGAGTAATTTGAATCATGAACCCTTACTCGCAATAACTATTATAGTTTTTTTTATGCTGTACCTACATTATATACCTGGTTGCTTAGAATGCTAATTCCATAATTCATAAAAAGTTTAATACATTTCCCAAATACATACATATTACTGATACTTGTGTCCACCGTTTTTTACAATATTGTTCTTGCAAAGAAAAATAGTACACAGAACCTCAGCTCACTGCAGCAGCTTCGTCCGTCAGTACTTTCTGTAGACTCGTTTTGACCTCTATCCCATCTGCTCCAGTGGCCTGCTTTTATAAAAGACAGAGTTCTCCAAATTTGCATACGTGCGCGAGAGCACACGAGATTCTGCGAGATTGCATTGTTATATAAGGCAGCAGGCGCCATCTTGGACCGTTTTCAGCATCATGACGCTGCGTCCGTTTAAGATGTAAGCCTGTTTTCCCACAATTCAAATCATTCCTACCATTACATAACATCTAATAACTGTCCGTTGGAACTATTACTGTTACTACTACTCTTTATTTCTAACATCAGACTGACTGCTAACTAGAACTGTTGATGCTATTTCAAGCGGTTTATATTTTCTTATCGCTTGCAAATTGATTTTTACGTGTGTATATATATATATATATATATATATATATATATATATATATTCCCAACCAGTGAAAAAAAAATTAGATAAAATAAAAATAAATTCCAGAATAAAAGCAAAATCTATAGCTACTTATGATTTTAGTACGCTATATACTAAAATTCCGCACGAAAAACTTATAAAAGAATTAAATGATACTGTAGATTTAGCTTTTGAAGGTGGAAAAGGTAAATATATACTTATAATTTTCAAACTCTAAAGCTTTTTGGTGTAAAAATAAAAATATCAAAACTAGTGTTTCTAAAGGTATTTTAAAAATACTTGTAAGTCATCTTATTAAAGAATGTTATTTTCAAATAGGAAATAAAATATTACTCCAAACGATAGGTTTCCAAATGGGTTGGATCCTGCAACATTTTGGGCAAATTTGTATTTACATAGACTCGAGTATATATATATATATGTAATCACTATTAAAAACAGATATATCTAAAACATATAACTTTCATGGATGTAGGAGATTTTTAGATGACCTTATATGTATAAACGATAATGATGAATTCGAAAAAAATAAACATCTTATATATCCAAACGAATTAAAATTGAATTGTGAACATAGAGGACAACAGGCTACATTTCTGGATTTAGATATAAAAATTGAGGATGGGATTTTTCTTTATAAAATATTTGATAAAAGAAACGCTTTCCCCTTTAAAATAGTACGTATGCCCCATAAAGATAGCACCTGCCCTGTTTTTATGTTTTATGGAACCATTATGTCAGAGTTTTTGAGAATAGCTCGCGTTACTTTAAAACTAACAGATTTTATACCACCAGTTTCTAGTTTAGTAATAAGGATGATAAAACAAGGTGGGGATAAAAATAAAATATTTAAACAGTTAAATAAAGCATTCGTTCGTTATCCTGATGCTTTTGAATCGTTTAAGATAAATCAGACTATATTAATAAAGGAAATCCAAAACTATATTAGCAATGTATAAAATGTATTTATAATTACATATAATAAATTTATATTATAAAAAGAAAAAATTGTATATATGTAAAAATATTTTTAACCTTTATATATCTAATTTTAAATAAGAATGTAAATATACTAAATACTAATCATAGTGGGGGTGATAAGTAGTTAAATGGATTAATCCTAACCTTATAAATACAAGACTGATAAATTAAAAAATGTATCCATTTTAAATGTGGAAATTGATGAATCGCACAGGTAAGAAATTCATTTTTATAGTATGAAAAGGTTAGTAAGAATAGGAAATTGAATCAAATGTTTGTAACATGTCTTCTTCCTAAGGTTAAGGGTGGTGGTGTTTGATCAACACTGCTGGGGAGCCATGATGTAATATACTGTTTTGTTTTTAAATCCCTGAAACAGTGTTTCATGGTAAACAACTGATGATCCCTTGAAAAATAAATTATTGGTATTATAGTAAATTCGAGAGCGAGTTGATGCAGTGATTGCAGGTGATTAAATTACTTACTGACTAGATGGTTTTCTAACAAATGATAAAAAATATTTTTTGTATAGTTTTAAAGGTTAAAAATTTGCAAGACTATATATATATATATATATATATATATATATATATATTACAAAGGCATCACCACATTATTAAGGCCAAGAGGCCACTCGATGATAAGAGTTAGAGTGTTTACAGTAGAAATTGGACAATATAGTAATCATTAGTAATGAAAATTCTGTAAATTTGTTAACTTATATGGAACGGCTCATCAAGAACTAATTTACGTTGGACTTGAAGACAACCATATGTCAGTCAGCCGGAAATCAGGAAAACGGAAGACAATTCCACAGGCGTGCAGTTCTAAGAAAGAAGCTTTGTTCATGGAATCTACGTTTAGGTTAAGGCATAGATAAAGAGTGGGGGTGGATTATTGATAGTGTTTTCAGCTGGACGAGTGTTTCTTGTGAAAGTTTGGCGAGGGGGTACCAATAACGATACATCAGAGACAAACTCGCAACATCTCTTCTGTGGGATAGAGGTTGCAGGGAAGAGAAAAGAACATCTCCTATGAGGCTATGAAGTCTATTTTGAACTCTGTCAAGGCAGGACAAGTTCTTTCTACCTGGCTCTTATATAGATAGAGAATTGCATCAGCAGTGAGATATCTACTGGATTGATAGAAATATCCCACCATTTTTTCCAGCGGTCTTGGCAACAGATTTGATGTACGTGTTCCATTTAAGATCAGGAGTAACGGTCAAGCCCAGAAGCCTGTCAAAACTTGAGGCCTTCTAAAGACGAGAGCCATTCATTTCAATTGATGCCAGATGTAGACCAGAATGTTGATGATGTAAAGAGAGAAGCTTGGTTATAGATGCATTAAAAGTAAATAGCCACTTCTTTCCCCATTGTACAACGTGCTCAAGATCAGAGGAGATAGAATCGGAGAGAACTTGGTCGTTTACTGTCTTGGATGTGCTACCATAAATGGTAGTGTCATCAGCATAAATGTCTACAAATGATGTAAGGATGTGATTTGGAAGATCATTAATGTAGACCAGGAATAGAATTGGGCCCAGGATGGACCCCTGAGGAACTCCAGCATTAATACTGCGAGTTTCTGGTTTTTGCCCCTCAACTGCTACTCTTATGAATCTATCAGAAAGAAATGATTTAATAATTGTGAATACATTTTCAGCTATAGCATAGCTAGAGATCTTGTGAAGTAAACCTTTATGCCATACCCTATCAAAGGCCTTACATATGTCAAGAGCAATTGCCCTAGAAAGGTTGCCTCCGTCGAGAGATTTGTTAATCCTATGAGATATAACTGTAAGCAAATCTTCTGTAGATCTAGCAGAACGGAAACCATATTGAGTGTCACTAAAAAGGTTATTTTTGTTGAGATGATTGATTACTTCTGTATTTAACACAGATTCCAGCAACTTACTCATGATGCACAGGAGACTTATTGGCCTGTACTGAGTGGGAGATGAGCGATCACCTGAATTCTTAAATACAGGGCATACTGATGAGATTTTCCAGGGTGATGGGAAGCTATTCTCATTAAGACAACGTTTAAACAGTTTTGTAAGTATGGGCGCTAGTTCTGGTTGAGTTTTTTTGCGACCTATAATTGGAATACCGTCAGGGTCAGTTGCTTTACTGGAATCAAAGTTTTTTATTAGCTTGGCAACATCATGTACATATATATGTATATCACATAGCGTGTTTTCTGAAGGAAGAAGTATGGGGGTTGGCGGCCTTGGTCGCAAAGGGTAGAATTAACTGCAAAGTTCTTGGCAAAGAGTTTGGTTTTGTCTGGTGCTGACGAGATTACCTCAGGTCCATTGATGATAGTTGGGATAGAGCACACGTTTCTGTTCAGGATTCTGTTTGCTATTTGCCGAAACTGGTGGGAACCAAACCGCTGCTCAGCTACTTTGGACTTGACGGATTGAGCATACAACTCTCTTGCGTTCTTTATTACTTTCTTACAATGGTTGCTGGCAGTTCTGAAAGCTGCTTTAGTTTTCATACATCTATTACGTTGGAAGTAGTGGAAAAAGTTATTTCTGTGCGCAATGGCAGCAGCACATTCTGGAGAGAACCACGGCTGGCTGTTAGGTTTTTGCTGGAACTTTTTCGAGGGTATGAAACGGTCTATACCTAAAATTAACCACTCCGTCAGGTCTGATACTATAGAGGACACATCCTGTTTAAATATGGAACGCAGAGGTAGATCCAATATAAATGTATGGAAGCTATCCCAGCCAGCCTTAATGTATCGATATACTGCACGATGGAGAGGTACGTCTGGGGACTTATTACATTTTATATAATATATATATATGTGTGTGTGTGTGTGTGTGTGTGTGTGTGTGTGTGTGTGTGTGTGTGTGTGTGTGTGTGTGTGTGAGAGAAAGGGGGTGAGCGAGAATAAGGAATGAAGCCGTGGGTATACCATAAAAACAAATTTTTAATTTCTTCACCAAATATTTAATGAATTCCTTTAGAATAGTGATTTTTCTTATCGCTTGCACATTTATTTATAGAGAGAGATAGAGGGAGAGAGAGATGAAGCGAGAATAAGGAACGAAGCAGTCGTTATAGCATGAAAAACAAATTTTAAATTTCTTCACCAAATATTTAATGAATTCCTTTGGAATAGTTATAATAATAATGCTCATGCTATTCTGCTTAATTTGAGTTTTTTTTATATATTTTGATATAATATTGATTTAAAAGAAAAATATCCTTTACAAATTTGGATATTACGGTTTTTCCACTATAACTATTTATACTAACCTTTCTGTCAACCCACGCTAAATTACTATTAATACTAACTGTACACAATAGCTGCCGGCTGCAACTAAGCGTATACTTACTGATCGCTTGTTAGGACTATTGATGTTATATTTTCGTTTTGATAAAAGCTGCTTGAGTGTACCTATTTACTATGCCTCCCCACGGGACAGAGTTAGACACCAGGGTCGTTTTTTAAAGTGGAGAAAAGGTACAAAAATAAAAACTGTCTCAGTCGTGAAGGATTTCTCCTCCACAAGAAAATATATATATATATATATATATTAATAATAATATATAAAATAATTAATTACAGATACAGAGCTATAACATATCATAAACTACTTGAAATAAAGAATAAAATAATCGATCATAAATTTTACAAGAAGTAATATAAAGTATTTTATTTAAAATCTATGTTTTACCGAGACTATTTTATAAACCGGCGTTTCGTTGGTTTAGACACGTCGTTTTAGGGGTAGAAACCGTATAATATTGTCAGGGCGAATCCTCAGCATCCTTCAGCTTATCCAAGTGCTAACAATTCAATTTTGTGCTTTTGAAACAACTTGCTAAAACCTATACAACAGACATTGTAATGTATAGCTTTTAAAGAAAATACATTTTTATATCTGTGTTTGTGTGTGCGTTTGTCTTTCAATGTAATGCATGATATTATTTCAGCTTTAGATGAGTGTAGCTATTTCTGTAAAGTTCATTAAGTTTCCACACGAATTTAGAAACCCGATTCTGTTTTAAATGAAACGCTTTCAACACGTCAATTGAAATGAGTATTCGCAGTTATACATTGAAACATTATAATAACGTTAAATATCGTCGTCAGTAGATGAGTCGTGAATAATAAAGAAGATATATTTATCTTATGATATCATGCCGAGTAGATAGTTCGATATGCAAGGAATTCTTTATGAATTGTGGTAGGGTAGTCAGAAATGTTGGCGTTTGAAAAATCCATACGTTGAGCATTTATTTAACATAAAAAATTAAAATTTTTGAAACTTTGAATCATGAAATGTAGGGTGAGAATCTTTCTTAATACCAGCGTGGTATAAGTGCAAAATAGTCTGTAACTATTTATAGACTATTTTTTATGTATTTCTTATTTGTAACAGTGTGATACTATGACCTATGTTACTAAGTGCTGAGAAGGGGGAATAGACGATTAGAAAGGGTTTACCATAAACAAAGAGATAGAAAATGACCAGCAATAAATCTGTAGGTATTTTTAGATACAGCTTTTAGATTTGACAAATGAAAATAGAAATCTACAGAACAGATAAAAAAGAGAACCAACGACACTTGACTGGAGGGATCAATGAGATGCTTAGAGAGAGAAAGGATGCTTCCGGTTAGCTAGGGAAGGGGATTTTGAGATCGCGACGTCGGGTAGTTTACAGTTGATAGTGGCAGCCGTTGCTATGGATGGACAGTTGATAGCGACAGCCGTTGGCGACGGATAGACAGTGGATTACGACAGTCGCTGACGACGCATGGACAGTTTTTAGAGACGGGTGTAACATCGATATTAGAAGTACACACACTCACAGGCCCAATTGTCAAATACATGTAAAGTATTGGTGTTGTGCTTTTCTTATTGTGTTATTTTATTTTTATACTTGTGGGCCCGCCATAAGAAGTTTAACGAATAGACCACGGCACACACAGCGTTTTGGGTGTCGACGACGCTGAATCCCACCCCTTCACTGTGGAGGTTCCTAGATGCCGAATTGTGTTCTTTTCTATTAGTTTATTTTTTCCGACTGTTAACTTTAGCAATTTCATCTCTGTTCTCTGGGTTTTTTTCGACTGTGCCAACATGCTAAAATTTAAATGTAAACATAATGTCTATGATTCCTAACCCAAGGATCCATATTGGAAACCTGACTCGTAATTTTCAGTAGTCCCTTGCCTCTAAGTTGTAGTGTGCTGTTTGGGATGTACAAAAGTTTAAATGTGCTCAATGCTATAAATTCACGAGGGAAAAAAGACGGAACCAATTCAATATATATATATATATATATATATATATATATATATATATATATATATATATATATATATATAGATAATTAAAGGAATACTTTTTGTCATTGGAAAAGAGGTACATTTTTTTTTGATTCCGATAATCTAAAAGTTCCGATTTTTCTTATTCCCGATTATTATTTCGTTTAATCGTCCTAACACAAATAGTGAGATTGAAAAGAAAACTGTCTTCATGGAGAATTCCTTGTTAGCTGCTTGGTACTGTATTTTTCCTTGCACTTGATGTAGCGTAATCTACGATTACCATCAGAATACTTGACTCTAGAATGAGATATATGTCTCTATGGACATCGTAGAATTCTAAATAACTTAATATTATAATGTCAAACGTAAACTAAGAGGTTTCTTTGGTTGTTTTTGTAGTCCGTCAGTATGGTTTTATTAACAGGTGGTTGTATTTTTCTATTGTGTGACAAGCTTTTTCTCTGCTACATGTCCTCTGCTTATTCCCAAGATAATTTCAGCCAGCCGGGTGTGTATTGTCAACAACTACTTATTTTATTAAAGGCATCAGATAGGCATGTATTCGTAGCATTCTGAAGCAGAAAAGTCGCCGACACTCAGCCATTCATATGTCTATTCATAATGAAGCGGCATTCACCATAGGCAGGTTGAATCGGTTTCCCACACAGGGGGAAGTTTCTAATTCAAAAGCCACCCCAGTCGTATGTATATCTCGGTCGCAGAAGATGACAACATTAAGTTCTTTTTTCAATACTTGTTGAAAGGGGCCGACGATATATATGGACTGATATTCCAAAAATAGTCACTTATCTGATACTAACCATGCTTAACGTTGCATAACTTTGATTAAACGAGAACATGTGCGTCAACGTGATTATATCGTAGTGGCTCATTACTCTTCAGCACCAGTAAAAGTAAAGTGCTGTAAGTTATGTCAGCAAGAAAATTTGAGATTTTGACTACTCCTATTGGAATTATTAAAACGAGTTATATTTCTGAGAACATTAATAATGTAATAAATAATGTAATAAATAATGTAATAAATCGACTTATTTCCTGGATTCTTATTCCTTACCATTTTGTTATTTATCCAACTATGGTTTTCATTTCGGTTGGTGATCTATTATTTTAACTCTTAGTTTGTTTGATTTTTATTTATCATTCACTTCTTTAGCTCTTACTGAGATATTATTTCGATTAGGGATCAATTATTTTAGCTTTTAGTTAGTTTTGCTTGCAATTGTGGATTCATTATTTTAATTTTTAGTTAGTTTTGATTTCGATTGTTGATCGATTACTCTGAGCAACAAAAAATTGTCATAGTGTCTGAGACGTTTCAACTGTTTAACCCAATCTGAGGGTGCTCATTCCAGAAATGCTCTCACTTTTTCTATCTGCTATTGTATATCTTCTTTAGCCGATAGCTACAATAAAATCAGGCAACAATATATTTATGTAACTTTAAGACACATATTCATGAAATCACCCGAAAATATTCACAATTAAAAAATATTCACAATTAAAAAATATTCACAATTAAAAAATATTCACAATTAAAAAATATTCACAATTAAAAAATATTCACAATTAAAAAATATTCACAATTAAAGTTTGAAGTTGTAAACAAATGCTAAGCATAGACATCATCATCCATAAATTGATGTTTTATTGATTTTCTAGAATTGCATCATCGCGCTTGATAGACCAACAGTAGTCTGCAAGCATGATGGCATCCTAACGACCTTGATAGTGAACTTCCGTGTCACTGATGTCTTGATGGAAGCGCTCTCCTTGCTCATCGCTCACATCACCTAGATGTTTTGGAAAACGGACAAGATTGCTGTGAAAAGATGTAACTTGATGCTTATATTTGCACCCAGTTGATGGAGACTTATGTGTAATGTTTCAACAAGCCCATTGTAGTTGGATGTCTTTATTTTTCCCTAAAAGAATTTTACTACATGTACTAAATTCTGCAGCATTCATAAAATTACAGTAATTTACGTCATTCATAAAATTTCGAATCTGGGATCCATTAAAAATTCCAGCTTTTTAATTTCATTATGGTTAGGCCTGGAAATTTCATATAAATATATTTAAAACAGTCTCTATCTTTCTCAATAGCTATCACAAATTGTTTAATGATGCCAAGCTTTGTGTGAAGAGAAGGAAACACAATTTTAGAACGCTCCACCAAAGAAGAAACCAAAATATTGAGAGAGCCAGTTCACTGCGCATAGGCCAATCTTTTTTTATCCAGTGATCTGTTCTTACACTGCTACCCCACAAACACGAAAAGCAAGGAAATTTTGCGTAGGCACCTTGTAGCCCAAGGAGAAAGCCAACCGTTTTCAAATCAACACATATGATTCATTGGTGCTGTCTTTATGAAATGTTTTCCAGAAAAAATTTTATGTCATCATATTTTTCTTTGAAGTTCGTTAAATCGCCGAGAGGGATTGAGCTGCAATTGTGGAGAAGAATACGTTTTAAACTTCTTTTGAAACTGTCTATAAAAAGGCACCAATATTGAGACTAATACTGCAGCAGGCAACGTCGTTGCAATATACTATGTCATTTTCCTGGCTGAAATATGGAAAGAATTCAATATGGCGTTTTCTATCGAAGGTAATGTGAGTTCCGGGCTAAAGTAGATTTTTTTCTTTGAGTCTTAAAGCTAAAAGTTCCGTTTAAAATATATGCTGACAAATATATGTTTACAAATCAGAATATCTGATCAGTAAAGATTTGTATAATATTATTAATGTTATTATTGATATTGATGGACTAGAAAACAAATTCGTACACATGGTCGAAGCTTTCGCCAGCTTTTACCTTCTATACGTTGACAACTGCTATCTCATATAAACTAGTGAAATTTACGATTGCATATATAAGAGCTAACAGTCTCTTTTGAACACACTCTTTGGACACATAATGACTTTATTATTTATTTTAGCTGCCCAGTGTCCGGCAATTGATCTCACATTAGCTTTACATGGACAATCGGTCAGTTCATCAGTATTCGTCCATTATCGCCGACAACAGGGAGCGAAATTGAATTTAGTCACCGAATTGTTACTAATATCGTCGTAGTTGTAATGTTTATTACTGGATAGGAGTGTATGAAGAAGGAGGGAGGTGAATGGTGATAAATGAAGATCGCGTTGATTTAATGCTTAGCAAAGTCTCCAATCTAATTATTAGTCAAGTGCAAATAACAATTACTGACATTGATCGAGCGAATCAATGAAAGCGGGAAGTTTCGTTCCATCTTATTTCCTTTTCCATTGTCTCTTTGTTTATTCTCTTTTAATTACTTCGATTATTTATTTATTTCCATGTGATTCAACCGTTGTACACGACGCACGGGAGTGTTAATCGTAATTTTATCTGGAACGATTAAATAAAACATAAATATTTTATGTTAATTAAATATTTAAAAATGGCACATCGATCCAACTTAATTTTATCTTAATTTTTACATACACAAACATAGATATGTTTCCAGGTATTGCATCAATAACTGGTGAAGACTAGCAGATTATCACTGTATCTACTGAACTACCCAAGTCGAAAAACAGCCAGTCATCATGCGACATCTAGAAAATTTGATTTACACATCCGTATCACCTATATCTAAGTGCTTTATTATGAATAGCAAATGATATATATATATATATATATATATATATATGAGCAAATAGTTAATAAAATATGTTAAAAAACACTTTGAAATGAGTTAAAAATATATTTAATCTGAAAAGGAAACACTAGATAAATGGATAGTCCTTAATCCGCGGAGTTTCGAAAAATACTTTCCTTCTCATCAGAGGAATTAGCAAAATGCGGGATCGGATTTTGCATGCAGTAGTATTTGATGAAACAACAAGTAAGTCAAAAATCTTACTTGAAAACAAAAAAAAGTGAAGCAGAGGGAATATAGTGAAGAAAAAGGTGATTACACATGAATGGATAGTTTGGTGGAAAATAAAAAATCCAGTGATGGTAAAATCCAAATGTGAATCTTCAAGAAAGTTAAAAGAATTTCCATTTATACAAATAAACTCACAGGAAATCCCATATTTGGAAGAAGATGGTCCATAATAATCCAAAGGCAGAAATCCATCGAATAATTCACAAAAACGTGTACAAGGAATAAAGAAAAGATTCCAATAATATTAATAAAAGAAAAATAAGTTATGCTTTTCACTCTACTCCCGAGACATAAATATAAATAAGAAAGATCAGGGAAGAGAGAGGGGAAAAAATGATAAAGTTAAATATAAAATATAAAATAAAGGGAAACAAAAGTCAAAATGACCCAGACAGGAAATGTTAAAGGCGCGAAAAAATACATAGGGCAAAATAATATAGGTCAACTGAAATGTACAGGTCATCAATTAAAAAATGTCAGCAAGACTTGTTAGACGAAACTAAATGGATAATAAATAAATAAATAAATAAATTAATAAATAAATAGAAAAAAACTAAATAAAAATTATTTAAAAGGAGAGGATGGCCGGTATCTGCAAATTCAAGAAAAAATATATATATATTGTGCGTGTGTATGTGTTTATGTGTGTGTGTGTGTGTGTGTAAGTAAAGAGAAAGAGTAAAGAAAGTGAGAGAAAATATGTTTTTTAAGTAAAATATACTATTAATTGTAAATTGTTGTAAAAATCATTTTGCGTTTTTCACATAAAATAGATACGTAAGCCTTTGAAAAATGAAAATTCAATTCCTTGTGAATGTATAAAAAAAATCACACTACCGAGCGAGGTAACAGTTATCTTCGCCATTGAACAACTTTCAGGCTGACTGATGATGATGGGTTAGAAACAGAAATTTTTTAATGAATCGTTTACTTTAGCCGCAAGTATGTGTCAAAAATCAAATAATGATCTTACTGAATCCTGACTGTCGAATTGACAGGAAAAACACACGCATAATCTTAGAAAATAGTTATTCCCATACTTTATCCAATCTTATCCTCTTAAAATACTTAAAATATTTCATGACAATATGAATGATGAAAAGTAGAGATATTTCTACACAAGGAAGCAATTTATTCTTATAACAGCTTTCGTTGCATATATTGGGGATTTCAGAAGAACGGTATTTCGTGAATAGTGTGAATATTCATGCAGCAACGTGTCACAATATGACGAAATGAACGAGGCAACTTTTGATGGCTGTCAGAATAAGAAGACCCAAGAAGAATTTACGACCAGACCAAGTATCATTAGAGACTTTGATATGTTGAGCAAAGGAGAGTAGCGAATTGGTTCTAGTTTGATTAGATATGTTTCCAGAGTTGAGTAAAACGAAAGGGAAATATAAATAGGAGGAGAAGAGAGAGTGGAGAAAGAGAGGCTGTCCAAAGACTAGTGGACAAGTGAAATAACTTGGGGAATGGCTTAGTTGCTCATAGGAATGGCTAAAATGCTCTTCGGATAGAAAACTTTAGGGCGGCGTTAGATTTAACTACGCTATTTCCTCTTTTTATATTGTAGAGGCTATTGCTTCCAGAATTTATATATATATATATATATATATATATATATATATATATATATATATATATATATATATATACATATATATACTAGCAAAGATACCCGCGCTTTGCGCGGGACTTTGATGTACGCTGAAGTATCTGCTTCACGGAGAACTGAGGTCAAATGTTAAAGTCAAATGTTAAGGTCGGGACATTGTCAAATGTTAAGGTCGGGACATTGTCAAATGTTAAGGTCGGGACATTGTCAAATGTTAAGGTCGGGACATTGTCAAATGTTAAGGTCGGGACATTGTCAAATGTTAAGGTCGGGACATTGTCAAATGTTAAGGTCGGGACATTGTCAAATGTTAAGGTCGGGACATTGTCAAATGTTAAGGTCGGGACATTGTCAAATGTTAAGGTCGGGACATTGTCAAATGTTAAGGTCGGGACATTGCGGTATGATCAGGTACCCATGAAGCGGGTATCTGACCTAGCAGAAATTCCCGACCTTAACATTTGACTTGTGGTATTTTACTAATTAGAATGCTAATTATAAAGAACATAATCCCTTAAACATATTATTAATCCCTTAAAGTTTACTAGTTTTTATAATTCAATCTGAAGGACACGTCTTCGACGTCCTATGTTAAATCTCGCCCAAGGTAAATAATAATAATAATAATAATAATAATAATAATAATAATAATAATAATAATAATAATAATAATAATAATAATAATAATAATGAATAAGTAAATGTTTAAAGAATAGGTCCTCAAAACTTTTTCTTTTCTTTCTATTTTTCTATTTTTTTAATTCTGTCTCCATATTTTATTAGTTATATTCGGTTTCGATTTTCATTAAATGAATAAGACAAGCGGTGCTTTGTCGGCTTACGATGTCTTTTAAGACTGAAACAGTAATTTATTGTAGCGGCTTATGATAATTTTGTTTATCTAAATTGAATAAAATAATATCTTGCTCTTTTTTAATAGAACACTATCAACAAGCTCGTTAAAATGGGTTTTACTTTTGGTTTTTGTTAAGCTTGATATATATATATATATATATATATATATATATATATATATATATATATAAATATATATATAAATATATATATATATATATATATATATATATATATTTATATACTGTACATAAAAAGTGTGAGAAAGTATAAGTTGGGATTAAGGAAAGTATGTTAATAAATGGAAATAGGTGAAGAGGCTGTGGATGAGGATGCCAAAATGTGTGATCTGCGTTCCTCTTGTTAGCTGAGCTTTAAGATTACCGAAACCTTATCTCGTTCATTTTCAAAACAAAGAAGAACAACTAAATGCGAAGACATGAACTACAAAGACGCGAGCATTAAATGGCGAGATTGAATTTCACAAGAATCAGTTCAGGAATTTCCTGTTGTGTCTTTCGTCGATTCGAAATATTTCAAATGCTACTATAGTGATTAACGAATGTAGAATAACTGCTGCAATTAAACACAGAAGTTGTAACAGTACACTAACAGAACATATTAACACTTAACAACATCTATCGATAATATGGATACATACGCACACACACACACACATGTATATATATATATATA
Source organism: Euprymna scolopes (assembly GCF_053919585.1). NCBI lineage: Eukaryota > Metazoa > Mollusca > Cephalopoda > Sepiida > Sepiolidae > Euprymna > Euprymna scolopes. Next base: position 105,494,429 of record NC_136500.1, on the reverse strand, counting down.
TATATATATATATATATACATATATAGTTGTTCCTCTTTGTTTTTAAAAAAGAGCAAGATATTTTATTCAATGTAGATAAACAAAATTACCATAAGTCGCTACAATAAATTACTTTGTAATATATATATATATATATATATATATATATATATGTATATTTATATATATTAGTATATACATATGCATATATATACAACTGTCAAAATTTCAACGAAAACCAATATTAATATCAAATTCGATGCAACTTGTATATATTTGAATTTTCAAATGAGAGCGTTGTGCCTTAAATTAACTTATTTTAAAAACTACCAAATTACTTAATTTCGGAGAATAATTATTCGTATAATCGTTCCTATTATTAAAATTTTACAAAAGTCGTAAGGATCTTGAATTTAACCCCGCTAACATAAACCTAAACTGAACTAAATATAGTCCACATTTGAACCGCTGAAACCTAGTAGGTTTTATCTTAAATTCATAATGATGTGTAAATAATATTACAAATGAATTTTGTAAATTTGTTTTTACTGTTAATTTTTATATTTCACATAAATTCATTTTCAATAGCCTGATCACATCGACTAGTAGTAAAATCCCAACCGTTATTGTGGTTTCTACTCTAATAGTTTCTTTCCTCTGACAATTTGTTTTGGGCATTTTCTCTCCGCTCCTTTTTCGGACTGTACATAAATTCGACATGTTTAATGTAATGTAGTGAAACATCTTGCATCACTTATAACTAAGGATACCCTTTATAAGTTTGGTAATCACTCTTTGGTTGTTTTTTGTTTCCGGTGAATAAAATTATTAAACTTGTTTCGAAAATTCACTTTTTTCTTCAAAAACATTTTTCGCCTTTAAGCAAATTTTCGTCTTTATACTAGCTGGCCACCTAGCGTTACCTGGTCGTAAAATACGCTTAAATATTATATTTTAATTTATGCAGATTTCGTATTTATTATGAAAGAACTAATTTACTATTGATTATTATATTGTACCTAATATATAGCAGTGCTTTAAAAAAGTAACAAAAAATGACTTGTGTGACATCAGCTAAAATTGAAACCTATAGATCTCCAACTGTAACCATTAGCTATGTCCTAAATTCATACGTACACAAAAACTGCAAAATATAACATTGTTTAATCTGTACTTTTTAATTAGCGCGTGCGCAAAAAAAAACTGGTATAGTGGATTACACAATGGCAAAGTCATTTTTTCCAATTTTTACCCTTAGCAACTATTTTATGGGCTAAAAACCAAATCCAAAGTATCTTACAAGTTAAAATACTTTATATATATATCACATTTTTACTCTGTATAAAATATATATGGCAATTAAGCTACACAGAGTATTCCGCGTTTCATTCTCGAGAGAAATCGTCAGGCTTATGCAAAGAGTTGTGGTTAACTCGCGTTTTTTATATGCGCACAATCTTTTTGCGCAGTGTTTATTTCATTTTATTTATTTAATTATTTTCTATTGTATTTGTCATTTTTTTAAATTATTTTGTATCGCTATCCTAGTTTATCCTGTGCACACACTTGTTCGCTATTTCTCTCCTACAGTGTAATAGATGTTGGGGTTCTTTAAAGTATAGGATAGCAAATTTTCCATTCAAGCACAATCTTCATGGATCGTCTAGGTCCCTACATGTGCTTGCTTGTTTTACTATTTTCCATTCGACTATCGACGAACGTCCGCTTTCTTTCAGTTCCGCAGTTGAAAATAGGTCAGCTTACTTGGATAGCTACTCTTCCCATAAAAACAAGTACAAAAGAAAGGGTGTGCCTAAGGTCAATTGTACCTTTGTCTTTAAAGTTGCCCACCCATGGGCTGGTTAGGATGAGCGCAGTGGAAACTAGGAAGCTGATTGACTAGCTAAAATTTCAATAGGCTGTGCGTATATAAAAAAGCGAGGTAATCAAAACTCTTTGCATAAGCCTGACGATTTCTCTCGAGAATGAAACGCGAAATCTTCTGTGTAGCTTAATTGGCATATATATTTTTATAACTTACTACCTAGCTCTACATATGTATTGAGCACTGTTGAAGTGAATACTAAAAAAATTCACGCATAAAATTATATGTTCGTATATTAATTTATGTGATTAAATGAAGTAGTAATTCATATATATATATATATATATATGTATATATATATATATCCATGTACTAGAACGTATTCCTCTTAAATTATGCGCAATCATGCAGAATGTAGAAGCTATGTATGATTAAAATTTAATTAATAGTGAATGGAAACCAATCATCAAATAAGTAACCATAAAAATTAATGAGGAATTAATTTAGGCTCGTTTTTCAAAGGAATATACAAATTAGTTAACCTTCATGTAGTCGCTCGTATATACAAGGCTGAGTATTTTTAAAAGTTTGTTATAATAATTTTAAAATGAAAAAGTATGATTTTAACATAAATATCAAAACGACAAAAAAACTAAACTTTATGTATATATATATAAATCCATTATTATATTGTACCTAAGACACTAAAAATAACGGATATAAAGCTGCCGACATTAAATACAATAGAAGCAACATAAATACGAGTGGATCTAATAATTGAGGTGAAACAATTATCTGGTTCACCCTCAATGGCAGAAATAAATCTTGGGAATAGGTTCCTACATTTTATGAATAAAGACTTCCCACGAGGTTGTACAAAAAATCTTTAACAAAAAACTAAAAACTTAGCTACAGCTGTACTGAAAACCTAGAAAGAATCATAGAAAAGCGCATAAAAATATTAAAGAGATATAATCCAACTACTGACACTAATAATAGTGATAACAGAAAGACGCGCAATAACCAGAGACTGACCGAATGCCCACTAAGCAATAATTGCCTTACATCTTCGGTTGTATACCAGGCTGGAATATGCACCGCAGAGAACCCAAAAATAGAAACATTCTACATAGGTAGCACCTCAATGACTTTAGAACACATGCTGTAGTCATATGCTGTCAATAAATAACAAAGCATATAATAATATGCTACGGACACCTCACTCTTCGTACATTACTGGAAGTAAATCGCTGCGAACAAAACACCGTTAGTCGAATGGGAAATAATTAGGAATGCTTAAATATTTTGTTCATTAACTTCACCTTGTTATTTATGTTTAGCGGTGATCATGAAATTATTAGCTTTAAGAACCGTCAAAAATTAATAAATACAAAAGTAGAATAGGCTAGAAGCTGCAAACACGTTGGAGGATACGCTTTAAATAAGATGTAAAAAAATAGCGATTCTCTCATAATAGTAATACTACAATTCATAACCCTTCACTCCCAATATCTTTATTAATAAATGTCCCAAGCGAAGAATTGAAAGGATACAATGTAGTCCCGATACACCACAAATTAATAACTATAATTACTAAAACCCGACACCCCTGTTAATTAATAACGCTACTCGCCGAAGTGCGTCGAAGAATAGGTTAGCGTAAATAACTTAGCTAAATCAAAGAAGACGCCATCTCCTTTTTACCCCCTCAAGACAATCTCAAGTAATACCGTTTAATACTAAACTAAACGAGCAGAAACACAATATGTTACCAACTGGATAAAAGTGAGTGCATTTTGCATACGTATTAATTAAACACCTGAAAACTATTAACTAAAATAATCCATGGGTCTAGCACGTTTCTAATTGGAATGTTTATATATACCTTCGAGAAATATTATTGTAACGCAGCGTTACATAAAAGACCAACCGCATAACTGATCCCAAACGATAATTAAGTACTCTAACTTGGGGAACGGGACGCTGCATATATATATATATATATACGAATATATGATATTATGTCTCTGTTTGCATGTATATGGTCTGGAAAACATATCTCTATAGCGAAGCATATAAACTTATAAAATATATTTATATTCTAGAATTGAGGAAAAGATAAATAACCCTAATGAAAGAATGACAACTATCAAAATTATGTTTATGTATAGATATGAAAACCTTTACCTGTGTAATTACTTCAGACGGTGGTAGAGTGGGAAATATAACTCCCAGTATATTATCACCTTTATTTAAATCATATAAATAAGCCTTTATATATGTCAACTGACTGTTAATGACCATATGGACATATATTTTAGAAATAAATAAACAAATAAATAAATAAACAATTTAAAATCGAGAAACACATGAAAAGATAAAAAAGCAAGGAATAAAATAAATAGAGTTTATCAATAAAATAGATCGATAATGAAGTTGCCACCAGAAAAGTAAAACAACCGTAAAGACCGAAGATACGGAAATAACAGCGATTAGGGTATAATATTACTTCAGATCAAAGCGAAAACGTAACCGGTAAGTTAAAATAATACCAATACCTCCCTGCTGCGACATCTTGACCACAAGAAATCATACTTCCCCCTCTTTCTTCACCTTCGCATCCACCTACTCCCTTTTTACGACACCTTCCTTCAAAACCTCTACTGGTCACAAAGTATACACCCAACTTTCTTTCAGCACGTAAACCACACGCGAATATATTTTATAAAAAACGAATGTAATCTTTACTCTCGTTTCAATATCGCCCAATTTTGAGTCTGATGAAGTGCTCTTTTTAGAATGGGGATTCCACTGAAACATGTGTGCACATATGTAAGCAATAATGTTTGTATTATAAACATACTATATATATATATATATGTGTGTGTATATATATATATATTGCATGAGTGCACGTGCGTGTGTAGTTTGTGAATATTTTATCATATTTAAATTTAATAATGTGAGTCTATTTAACCTGTTGGTCATTCATTTTGAGATTCTAATTCACATGTCTTATATTTAAATTATTTGGATGCAACTTATATCAAAGCAGAACAACTGCCAATCAACAAAATTATTAATAGTTATATTATTATATTATTAGTTATATTATTATATTATTTGTTATATGATTATATTATTAACTATATTATTATATCATTAGTTATAGTTTACAATTGTTAACTCTGCAATGCTTGTTATGCACAATAATATTAGGTACATGTGATGTCAACTGAGTTGTGTTGTAATCATTATCAAAGGGAGTCGTTTTTCTGTTAAACGTCAAAAATTCTGATATTTTTATACAAATTACAAAATTAAAAGTAAAATGTATTAAATTGATAAACTCTAGCAAATGTATTCTAATATAAAATATATTTTTGAACATGAATTGAAAACAAATAATAGATATATTTTCGAGGTCCATTGATCGTTAAGTATATTTAACGAGGAAATATTATTAACATTCTAGTAACTAACAAATATAATTGTAACAAATAAAAAATGCAATTTCAATTACATTCTCGTCATTTCTTTTATCATCATCTTTAATCAAACATTTTCTGCCATTGAAAAGTCATATTTGATATATTCTTTATTTATTTTGGTTCTACTTTGCAGGAAGGGTTAATTTTATTTCAGTTGGTTTGTTTTGCTGACCGTTCTTTTAGCGAGTAAAAAGAATCGGTATCTACTTGGGTTATTAGAGTTTTTCCAAAAAAAGCATTTAAATAAAAATAATTTAAACAAAAACATTTAAACAAAAACATTTAAACAATAACATAAAAAATTAAACAAAACATTTAAACAAAAACATTAAAAACCATTTAAACAAGAACATAAAAACAAAACTATTTAAAAAAACATTTCAACAAAACACATTGAAAAAACATTTAAACAAAAACACTTAAAAACATTTAAACAAATACATTTAAACAAGAATATTTATACAAACACATCTAAACTAAAATATTTGAACAAAAAGATTTAAACAAAAAAATTTAAACAAAAACATAGAAAACATTAAAACAAAAGCCTACAAATAAAAACATTAAACCCAATACATTTAAAAACATATAAACAAAAACATTTAAACAAAAACATAAAAACATATACGCGAAAACATTTAAACAAAAACATTTAAACAAAAACATTTAAATAAAAACATTTAAATAAAAACATTTAAATAAAAACATTTAAATAAAAACATTTAAACAAAAACATTTAAACAAAAACATTTAAACAAAAACATTTAAACAAAAACATTTAAATAAAAACATTTAAACAAAAACATTTAAATAAAAACATTTAAATAAAAACATTTAAATAAAAACATTTAAATAAAAACATTTAAATAAAAACATTTAAACAAAAACATTTAAACAAAAACATTTAAATAAAAACATTTAAATAAAAACATTTAAATAAAAACATTTAAACAAAAATATTTAAACGAAAACATGGAAAATATTTAAACGAAAATATTTAAATAAAAAGGCTTAAAGTTAAATAAAAAAAATTATAAACGAAAACATTCAAACAAAAACATTTAAACAAAAACATTCAGATAAAAACTTACAAACAAAAACATTTAAATAAAAACTCATAAACAAAAATATTTAAACAACATCATTTGAACAAAGGCATTTAAATTGAAACATTTCAACAAAAACATTTAAACGGAAACATTTAAACAGCAACATTTAAACAAAAACATATAAAACCAATCAAACAAAAACAATTTAAGAAAACATTTAAAGCAAAATATAACAACATTTAAAAAAAACATTTAAACAAAATCATTTAAACAAAATTTCTAAACAAAACTATTTAAACAAAAACATTTAAACAAAAACATTTAAACTAAAACATTTAGACTAAGACATTTAAACTAAGACACTTAAATAGAAATATTTAAGCAAAAACATTTAAACAAACACATTTAAACAAAAACTTTTAAACAAAACCTTATAAACAAAACCATTTAAACTAAAACATTTAAACAAAAACATTTAGACTAGGACATTTAAACTAAGACACTTAAATAGAAATATTTAAGCAAAAACATTTAAACAAACACATTTAAACAAAAACTTTTAAACAAAACCTTATAAACAAAACCATTTAAACTAAAACATTTAAACAAAAACATTTAGACTAAGACATTTAAACTAAGACACTTAAATAGAAATATTTAAGCAAAAACATTTAAACAAACACATTTAAACAAAAACTTTTAAACAAAACCTTATAAACAAAACCATTTAAACAAAAACATTTAAACAAACACATTTAAACCAAATACATAAAGAATAATTACACAAAAACATTGCAGCAAAATCATTTACACAAACACATTTAAACAAAAACATTTCAACAAAGCATATAAAAATAATTAAACAAAAACATTGCAACAAAATCACTTAAACAAACACATTTAAACATAAACATTTAAACAAAAAATATAAAAATAATTAAACAAAAAAATTGAAACAAAATCACTTAAACAAACACATTTAAACAAAAACATTTCAACAAAAACATATAAAAATAATTAAACAAAAACATTGCAACAAAATCACTTAAACAAACACATTTAAACAAAAACATTTCAACAAAACATATAAAAATAATTAAACAAAAACATTTCAACAAAACATATAAAAATAATTAAACAAAAACATTTCAACAAAATCATTTAAACAAACACATTAAAAAAAACATTTCAACAAACCATATAAAAATAATTAAACAAAAACATTGCAACAAAATCATTTAAACAAACACATTTAAACAAAAACATTTCAACGAAAACATATAAAAATAATTAAACAAAAACATTGAAACAAAATCACTTAAACAAACACATTTAAACAAAAACATTTCAACAAAACATATAAAAATAATTAAACAAAAACATTGAAACAAAATCACTTAAACAAACACATTTAAACAAAAACATTTCAACAAAACATATAAAAATAATTAAGCATAAACATTTCAACAAAACATATAAAAATAATTAAACAAAAACATTTCAACAAAATCATTTAAACAAACACATTTAAACAAAAACATTTCAACAAAAACATATAAAAATAATTAAACAAAAACATTTCAACAAAATCACTTAAACAAACACATTTAAACAAAAACATTTCAACAAAACATATAAAAATAATTAAACAAAAACATTGCAACAAAATCACTTAAACAAACACATTTAAACAAAAACATTTCAACAAAACATATAAAAATAATTAAACAAAAACATTTCAACAAAATCATTTAAACAAACACATTTAAACAAAAACATTTCAACAAAACATATAAAAATAATTAAACAAAAACATTTCAACAAAACATATAAAAATAATTAAACAAAAACATTGAAACAAAATCATTTAAACAAACACATTTAAACAAAAAACATTTCAACAAAAACATATAAAAATAATTAAACAGAAACATTGCAATAAAAATCATTTAAACAAAAACATTTAAACAAGACACAGCAATTGTTTTAAAAATTTTGCATTAGACGGAATACAGCGCCTCATTTTTCCTAAACCACCATATTGGAAGACCATCGATAGGTTTAACAACCCACACGAGCCAGATATGACGTTTGACGAATTTTATAGGAGATACAAGGACTTATTCACTGTTGACTGCCAAGAGTGGAGAGATACGAAAAAGGTCTACCTACTTCTACAGAAGCTAGAGACCACGGAAGACAGTAAGTTCGTTTACTATATTTTACGCAAGAATGATGTAACTTCCGGGTAACGAGGACTGCTTGGTGCTAATGCAGAGAATGATCCTCGCTATTTTTTAAATCGTATTTCCACATTTAATTAAAGTTTTATGATATGTTTTTTTATTCAATTGTAAGGTTAAAGTACAGAATAGGTACAAAACACCCTCCCCTCCCCATGTTAAGAATGGCTTTTTAAATAATAACGTTGTTATTTCAGCACGGATCACTCTCTGCATGAGTACCGACTGCTTTATAAAGGCATTCAGAGACGGACAGGCGGAGAGTATTGTTGTTACCAACTAGTTCGGCAGCTAAGCAAAGATATTGCTCAATTTACCTTTTTCATGCATTTTCATTAATACATAATTATTTAACTGCTACTGGTTCTCCATCAATAATTAATGAAAGCAGAAAAGGAAAAAAGTTAAAAAAGAAGTGTCCATCGTGTAAATGCGGAAAAATATATGCACAATCGTAAACTGACATGTAATGATGTAAGGTGAAATCTAAAATCTTTTAATTTTTTTATTTCAAAGCGTATAAAGTATATGAAGCATATAAAGCATATAAAGTATATGAAGCATATAAAGCGTATAAATCATATAAAGCAGTCCATACAACAATTCACAAACGTACCGTATGAAAGGTTTTTTTGGGGGAAAATTGTTTGATTAAGTTTACAAAAAAATTTTCATAACTCAATATATTCAAAATCAATATATTTTAAAATTAATAGTTTAAATTAATATATAGAAAGCGTACTATTAAAATCCAAACCAAAGTTAAGCCACAACTAAAGAAGAAAAATCCGCATGATCTATCAAAATTCAAATCAAAAATCAAATCAAATCAAAAAATGTATGAAATAGACTAATTTGTAGGTTACTTAAGTTATCCATTTCATAGCTGAACCAGACATTTATATTCAGTAGCAAGTTAAGCCTTAAAATTTGACAAAGATGGGGAGATTAAAAAATTACAGGGAGAGGGAAAGAAAACAAGTGACAGAGAGAGGAGGAAGGAAAAGGTATAGCGATATACTGTGAAACAGAACGGGAATCATTAATACAAACTTGAATGTGAAAAATATATATTGAAATAGGGAGAAGTGTTAAATTCAATCATGTCGAAACACGAATTAACATATTGAATGGTACAAAATGTGACAACTAATTTAAATATGTAAGCATTTTCACCGTTTGAAATATTACAATACGCATATCATTCAACCGATCCACTAAAGATGGTATTTACCTAAGTTGCTTTTTTGATATAAGTGACTAACGGAAATATTTATATATTAATATTTTAATTGCAGTAAATTGAGATTGATAATTTAAAATAAATTTAATGCTGTAAATTTAAATCTCCTAGAATAGATTTATATTTGATCTATATTGCATGACAATTTTGTAAGAGGATACTGAAGATGAAAATAAAAATAAATCTAAATATTTCGGTATATTCAAGCCTATAATTATAAAAGGATTGTTATATTTATAAAGGACAGTATATTCAAGGGTATCTCAATGTAATTTAATATTATAACTCAGTTAATATAAGATAAACTAACTTATTTTTTTTAATTCATTGTAATAGACATTGATATGGGGAAATGTGCGTGTAATTCTTACAATAAAATGAAATGTTTTCACATGACTTTGATGCAGCTAAAAGAAAAACTTTTAAACTATATAGGATTTGTTCTATACAACTGGATAAGACTAGACCTTAATTATGAAATCTACTTAGTAAATAACTAATAAGCTCTATAAATCTATATTAATTAATACAATGTAAAGGAAAGATATTAATGTAAGAGGGATCGTAGAGGGCAGTCAAAATATGGGTGGAAATGAGTTTATAACTAATCTACAAATAGAATGATAAAAATTTATAATAAGCACTGAACAAGAAAACATACTCCTAACAATTAATTGACAGACTCAGTGTGACTATTTCTATTGAAGGAAATTAAGGGGATTTTATGGGGACGATGCACTGCTCGTTACAAGGGGCAGACCAGGAGAATATAATAATACGATCAAGAAACCTCATAATTTCTTCCAAAACTTCGTCCTCTCTATTACGTTGATCCTAATAAAAAGAGGTTCATTTTCTTAGATAGTTCACTTAATTTCAATTCCGAATCTTATAGTCCTTACCATGAACCTAATTTGACACTATTTTAGTAATCATTCTTTTAACAGTGGATACTCCTGCTGTTTCCAGGACATTTCCGTGACTGACTCCCCATACCTCTTCCGTTCCCTCCACCCGATTTCATGAGGATAAATAATATACTAGTACAGTACTATATGAAAAAAACAATGAAAAGTCATACTACTCGATTATTTTGCGTAATTGTCGGCAGTGCTAACTGTTCCGTACGTCACGGCTAGTTTGTTTTTCATATAAGTACTATACCGTATAAGCACCTTATTTATTATTTAAACGTCAAACTTGATGATTTTACATGATTTTCAGTTTTAATAACTTTTATCTACGTCACGGCTAAGATTTTCTTTGTTTTTCATGAGTACTATGTGTGCAAGTACGTTATTTCTTGGGTCAATTACTGTGCAAGTAACTGTTTTCTTATTTAAAAATGAAACTCTTCCATAATTTTATGCAATTAAATTATCTATTGTTCTTACTTTTCTGTAAGTTACGGCTAAGAGTTTACTTATATTTTAGAAGAACCTTATTTATTATTTAAAATTTAATTTAATTGATTTTCGGTTTTAATAATTAAATAATTAATTTATTTATTTTAACCTGAGTTTCGAGTTTAATAACTTTTATGCACCTCACAGGTAAGATTTTTGTTTTCATTTCGGCTAAGAGTGTTTTTCACATAGGTACGGATATCATATATTAACTATCACTAAACAAAGGTAAAAAAAATAATGCTTGAGATACAAAACGAACCCTATTCCCCCCACCTTCGCATAAACAAAACTCGAGGAAATAATGCCTGGGAGATTACCTTCTGACAATTAACTAGATACTACTTCACCTACCCCTGCCTAAAAAAGAAGGTTTGGTAATTCCTGGAAGTTTCCAGAACACTTTTTAAAGCAACATAAGCATGCTTTGTTCCCTTCAGCACCATTATCGTAACGTCATTTCGAGAAGATGACTCTGCAGTTGTTCCAAAATGTATACAGAAATACACTGTCTTATTACAAAATATTTACATAACATCGAAAATCCAGCAAAAAACGGACACCGCCCAAGACAAATGGGTCTAGTCGACCCTCACTAAACATCAACTACTAATTGATGTGGTGCTGGTAGCGGTGGAGGTAGTGGTGGTGGTGGTGGTGGTGGTGATGGTGGTGGTGATGAAGGTGAGTGTGAAGGTGGCGGAGTGGTTGCTGCAGGCAGCCTTGGGGTGAAGGTGGGAGTAGTGGTGGTGGCGGCAGTGGTGGTTAGTGGTTGGAGTAGTGGTAGTTACAGTGGAGATGGAGGCGGAGGTAGTGGTAGTGGTAGAGGCTGTGGTGATGGTGGTGCTGCTCGTAGTGGTGGCATTGTTAGTAAAAGTTGCATTAGTGGTGGAAATTGCAGTGGCCGTGACTGATGTTGTAGTGGAAATGTAGGTTGTAGCAGTATTGGAAGTGGTGGTAGTGGTAATGGTGGTGGCAGGGGTTGTGATGACAGTTGTGTAGTAGTTTCAGTGGAAATAGAGGTGGCGGTAGTGGCGGCTGTTGTAGTGGCTATAGTGGTGGCGATAGAGGCGGTGGTAGTAGTTGTGGTGGCAGTTTTGTGGTGGTGATCGTCATTATCGTCCTGTTAGTAGTGGCAGTTGCAGTGGAGATTGAGGTGGTGGCGATGGTGGTTGTTGCTGCGACAGTGGTTGTGACGGCAGTGCTGGCGGTGGTGGTGGTGGTGATGGTGGGACGATGGTGATAGCTCCGGCGAGAATTTTTGTAATTAATCAGAAGTTATTTTCCAAGGCATTTTTGTAATGTTAAAATGACCTTACAACCAGCTTAAAATATTCACCTTTTACGCAACAAAGCATCTCTAATTGCTCATTAATCTTCACCTTTCTGGTTTATACAATCGGGAAATCGGTCGAAGATTGAAATGTGATGAGAAAACGTTACGACTGATTGTGCAAAAGCACCAAAACACTGGCAGTGTTTCTGATGCCACTAAATCTGGTCGTCTTAGAGTTACTTTTTTACAGTGAAGACAATTCTATCAAAATCCGCAGCCCCAGAAACAGATAAGAAACGGCTCCCCAAATCTAACAAAAATGTAATTTTGTTAAAAAGTGCTTTCTTTCTACTTTTAAGAACAGATTGAAGGAATTTAATTTGCGAGGCTGTGTTGCAGGACGCACGCCAATGATTTTTGTAAAGCACAGAAAACGCCGTGTGGATTTCGTCAATTATAATGAAGATCATGAATCTTCATATTATTCAAAAGTGATTTTTAGCGACGAAAGCAAGTTCAATAGGCTAGGCAGTAGGTCTGTCGAAAGAAGAACGAAGAATTTAATCCTAGGTGCACAGTTTCAACGCTACAAGGTGGTGGAGGTTCAGTTTTGGTATAGGGCGTTATTAGTGCCAATGATCCAGGGTTGATAAAATTTTCAATCTGGTAGAACTTTGGACAAAAATTAAAAAGAAGTGGGGTGCTTTTCCAACGGAGTATTTCCAAAAAGATTACAGGCTGTCTAATTACAAAAGGTATATGCTACTAAATATTAACTCTATTGTGTTCCTGTTGTATCAGTGTTGCATTAATGTCCTAAAGTTACATTAAAATAACAATTTTCCATTGACTTTATTTTGCCTTCTCGATTTGAACTTATTTTTTTAAATTGACCTGAACACTATTATACTTCAATTAAAAGCCAAATATGAACAAGTAAAATTATAGAGGAATAAAAGGCAAATCAAATGATGTATATATTGTTTAAACAGTTACATTCAATTCAGATTAAATTTGCGGTTTTTGGAAAAATGATAAGTGCGCCACTTTATATACAAACTACTATAGATAATTATATATATATATATATATATATATATATACATATATATATATATATATATATAGTCATTCACATACAGTAATGTTTCACAGTTTATCAATGCGGCTAGACAAGCAACTACCTCAAGCCAGGATCGAAACCCGACCGCCGATATGACAGTCGAAGCTTCCAACCGTTTCGCTATACGGCTGCCGTTATGCGGGCAATAAATTAACAATGTTTTGACATTGCCCAAATATATATAAAGTATTCATAAATATATATACACATAATATATAAACACACACACACACACACATATATATATATATATATATATATTGACTAGCAGGACTATCCGGTGTTGCTCGGGACCGAATAAGCAATGAAAAAATTGAAGTTGAATATACTTGTTATTCTTTGGAGGGAGGAATTTTTAATGTGTATGTCTCATTTGCTATTTCGAGCAAAAGAATATTTTACCTTAGGGTGGCTATTACACATGTATGAAATAATTATACCGTTCCTGGGACAGATAATTTACAGAAAGTATATTTAAAATATGTTTCGCACGTGTAATTTATATACATATATGAAACAATTTAACATACTCTCGACAGGTATTGTACAACATATATGAAGTAATTTCTCTTCCCATCAAGGCTTCTATAATTTTAAGAAAATTTTTAAAAGATGGATCAATACGGTTTCCAAATTAATACATTGTGTTGGTTAATGAGTTCGGAACCCTTGCTTCACCATAAATTTCAACATTACTGTGTTTCTTTCCTTACTCACTATCGGCACTATTATTGTAAGAAAAATTATGTCATTTTTGGAAGATGTCTCAGCAGGATTTTAAAATTAAGGCATAAATACATTGACACAGTTAAGTGATTGGACAACTCTTGCTCCATTATCAAATTCCACATTAATCTATTTCATTTTTTCCCCTCTTATCGACAACAATTTTTATGGAAAAAAAACGTCATTTTCAGAAGATTACTCAGCAGGCTCTACAAACAAATAAACACATATGTTGAGAAGCTTTGTGATTAGGCAACCCTTGCTTTACTACAAAATTCCACATTACTGTGTTCTTTCCCTCCCTACTACTGACAGCATCATGTTAAGTGAAATGATATCATTTCTTGACCATAACTCAGCAGGTTTTCCAAATAATTACTTTACCACAATTTTCAATATTAATGTACTTCTCCCCCACCCTACCACAATCACCAACAACACATTAGTAAGAGATGCGGAATATGATTCCATAGTTATTCTATATATGATATCGTAAAATAAAATATATATAGGCTTACAAATTCAAAACGGCGAGTAAAATTTATGTATTATTTCATTCTTTCAAAAAAAAGTTGGTGTTATCAGCTAGGATTTAAATCAAAACGTCTAACGTTGAAACCTAATCTTGTGTTCTCCAGTAAGTGTGTGCATGCGTATGACGGCACAAAATGTCTGCTCGGTGTTAATGTGTATCTTACACGTAAATTGTCCGATGTGTGTACGCGTTATTCATGCATGTAAACGAAGATATTATTCGCTATAAACCACTATTGGTTAGTGAATATTATTTCCTGAAAATTGCAATGTTATGTGACCAGTAGTTTAAGAGTTTACCTGTTAGATATTTACACACACACATACATGTTATGTTTTATTTATATAGATCGAAGAGAAGATTTGAGATATTTTAAATTAAAATGTGTGCAACGAGTGCACTCTTCATATCAGCTTGCACTATGCAACTGTTCTGTTGATACACCATTTTCATGACATCTTTAATCTCTATAATGCACATTTCCTTATTCTCGTGACAAGGGATAGTTAAAGTTTGGAGCAGTGGTCTTATTCTTGTCAAACAAGTAAGTGAGGCAGATTCATTGGTTCTGAAGCAATGTTTGGATATCATTAACTAATAGTAATTTTTATATGAGTTAATCGACATATTTATGGGTTTAAGGGTGAGTTTATTTTGATTTTGACTTGCAGTG
Source organism: Euprymna scolopes (assembly GCF_053919585.1). Lineage (NCBI taxonomy): Eukaryota > Metazoa > Mollusca > Cephalopoda > Sepiida > Sepiolidae > Euprymna > Euprymna scolopes. The sequence goes on along the minus strand of NC_136500.1, from coordinate 105,478,859 downwards.
AATGCGTGTGTTTTATAGTATAGCTAAAACTCCTTAAAGGAATAAAACCTCATCACATTTGATACTAGAAAATTTTCTCATTCGATTCTTTTCTCTGTAACCCATGTCTTTCTTTTGATAACTGAGCCCTATTTTTGCTCTTTTAACTACCGCGAATATGCCAACTTATTTACAGCCACTCCCGACATTTAATCTTGCTCCCATAAATTTATCTTCATTTTATTTTCTCACCTACGTTTTTCATATTAAGTTTGACTTCATCACATGAGTAAGACTTGGCCAATAAAAATATTAATGGACCTTTTAACAAGTTGTTCGTTTCAATAATATAATTGTTTTTGTTGTTTTTTTTTCACTTTACTTACTATCTCATTCCAGTTCGTTTTTATCGGTAAGCCATTATTTTTTTTTAATACACACACATAGATATTATATCATATATAATTAAATAAATATATATATATATATTGCATCATATATAATTATATGCGTGTGTGCGTGTGTAACCATATATTTGAATAGATACCTGAACTATAATTGCAATTATATGCTAAAACAGAAAATGCCTTCTTGAATTAAAAGAAACGAAGGCATTAAAAACGAAAAAGTAAAAGTTTAAGAAAATTTATTAAACTTTATTTTCTTGCCAAATTCAAAGTTATAAGATGAAAGGGTTTAACCGCTTGAACTAAGTTAAGATAACAACATCTTGACGAATATCCTTCCCCGCCGTTTTCTTTTACTCACTTGTCCGCTTCGTACATAGACGCGTGAACATACTTAAATAAAAGAACGGAAGAATAAAGAAAAGAGAATTATCGTAAATATGTCCCAATGAAGAGATATGAGCTCGTAAAAAGAACGGGAATCTGTTGTGGGAATGTTCGATATATTTTTCTTATTTATTATCTTTATTCTCTTTTTTCTTCCTGTAGCTCAAGTAATAATTGAACTTTACGAATGCATACGAACATATACATACGCACGTGTCTTTTGGGGGCAAACACTCAGATATAGACATGCACATACGGGCAAAAACGAGAACAAATAAAAAAGCAACGTATTATGGAAAGTACGTTAAATGGGAATGCGAATAAGGAAATAATATACATTCCAAACTTGACATTTCGAAAAGAAAATGGAAAACTTTTGAAAGGAAAGAAAACAAATTTCAATAGATAAAACGAATTCTAAAATTAACTCTTTTTTATATATAAAAAGTAGATAATTTCTTTCTTTATGGAAGGTAAGTGTAATTAATTTTATTGCCTTTTGTATCGCTGATATTTTATTGTCTTTTTTGTAAAATAATGTCTATCTGTAAAACTGGTTGGAAACAATAACGAAAATGAAAATTTGGAGTAAAAAGGAAATAAAGGAACGTGTATAAAATAATTTTTTTAAGTAATTCTATTTATTTTCTTGCTAGAAGAACACAATGAACATCAACAACGAATAAATAAAGAATTCGAAAATTTAATGGAGAGATAATAAAAAGAATAATAGATAAAAACAATAATGAATAAAAACAATTAGCAGATCGATGTAGGAACAGAACAAGAAATATAAGCAAGTGTCAAAATTATTTTTAAGTCAAAATAAAACAAAATTTATAAAAAACAGCATTAAAATACGCGAATTCTTTTCTCTTTCCAATCAATTATACTAATACGAAACGATTATACAGATATCTCAAAACCAACAGGTCATTTGGAAATATAAATTTGCATAAAAAATCATACATTTGAGGGCATATTTTTATCGCATTTTCACCCCAAGCGAGGCACAGTGCTACTTTGATGTAGGGGCTACTATATGAGACATAATTACAAGAACACTATGTAGGGAGTTTAGCAGCAAGATGACTGTTTACATTACACATAAACTTCTGCATGTCAGTAGAGTAAGGAAAATAGGAACTCGGAAGTGAATTCCAAAGTCTGGCAGTTCTGGGGAAGAAACTCTTAGAATAGAAGGCCTTCCGGCATTTTGGGATCTCCACCGTGTACGGTGGGATTTTGCTGTTTGTCAGGTTTGTCGAAAGTATTTACGTCGAGGGGGTACAAGGGCTTGTAGTTCGCCGGAGTTTCAACCATTAAAAGACTTGTAAAACGGGCAAAGGGATGCAACATTTCGTCGATGATAAATTGATTGAAGCCTGCCTGACAGTTCGAACCAATTAGGTTAGCGATTCTCTTTTGAATCCTGTCCAGGAGTGAGAGATTAGTAGCAGATAAACCAGCCCAAATGTGAAAACAATACTCCATACATGGGTGAATGGTGGCTTTGTAGAGATACAGGATACTTTCGGGCCTTAGTAACTTTCTAGCACGGTAGAGAGAGCCCACCTTTCTCACAGCAGACGCGGCAATGCCCTCGATCTATTTGTTCCAACATGTTCCATGTGAATGTTAAGCCGAGGAGTTTGAACGAAGTACTTTCAGGTGATGTATCTTTAGCCATAGCTATTGGTGGTTGAGAAGGTTTCTTGTAATTATTAAAGGAAACGAGCTTAGTCTTGGCAGCATTGAATGTTAGTACGCATTTTTATCCCCATTTCACTACAGACTGGAGGTCTTCCTCTAAGGTTTCCGCCATTGCCTTAGATGTGTGTTCATTCGTTTTCCCATTGTGTCCGTTACTGATCGTGGTGTCATCAGCATATATACCCATCTCAGAGAAAATTTGATCAGGAAGGTCATCTATGAATATCAGGAATAAACGCTTAAGTAATGACCTCTGAATTACACCCGTATTTATATCATATTGTTTTGATGTACGATTATCGAGGACAACTTGGATTCTTCTCTTATTTAAGTGATACCATATGATCTTATTTTCCTGAGAAGACCATCATGCCAGACACTGTCAGAGGCCTTAGATATATCTAGGGCTATTGTCTTACTTTTCCCTGCTTTGTCCAGTGTATGATACATACTTTCAAAGATTACAGTTAGGATATCTGCAGTAGAACGGGGTTGCCTAAATCCATATTGTTAGTCTGGCAGAAGTTTAGCAAGTGTAAGGTGATGGACTAGAGCTTGGTTAATTATCAACTCAAATATTTTAGTGAACAGAAGGAAGAAGCTAATTGGGCGATAATGTAATGGGTCAGTCTTTCACCAGAATTCTTGTAAACCGGTACCACAGAAGCAGTGTTTCAGCAAGAAAGCAGGATTCGTTAAGGCATTTGTTGAACAGTTTGTCGAGGACGGGAGCAACCTAAGCGGAGCATTTATTTTACTAGTACAGCCGGGGTGAGATCGGGTCTATATGTTTTTGAGATGTCTAGGTTTTATGATATCATGCACTTGAGAAGGAGAGATTTTCAAATCATCTAGTTTGGTGTCTGTCCGCAAAGGAAAATCAGGGAGGGAGTGGTTTGTTGAGTCCAATGTAGAGTTTGAGGCAAACCGACTGGCAAGCATGTTAGCGTTTACCGTGCAAACAACCTAATGATTGAAAATTACGCCCTCCAGAGGCAAAATTTAATCAAGTAACTATATGGTAAGTTGTGAGCAATAAAGTGCCGTCGCGGGTATTGTAAGAACATTCCTCTATTTTGTTCTGGATGTGTCAATAGTGTTGACTCCCGAAGATCAGTTTTCCTTCTATTATATAAGTTGATTTCGAAACTAATTAGCCCTATCTACTCAAAACAATGGTTTGAAGGCACCAGGTAACACCCCTTCTCCGGTTTACACTTGCTGTTTCGCTGTGTTGTTATCTCAGCAGTAAGGATTTAGACAGATGTTAGAAGCTGTTAAAAACACGCGTGTATAGCAATTTTACAGTAAATGGAAGTATATCCCCGTTTACTTACATCGAATTATACAAACTCACAACCAACAATTTAGTAGAGCCGATATATAGTCAGCAAAGATGGCATTATACATGAATGCCCTGTGTAAAATATCCTAAATTTATTTGAATTTTCTTTTATGGAAGTCGGAAAAGGGAAACTATCTACCTTTATGGAATGAAGCGAAAATTCTAAACTGAGAAGAATAACGGAGAGTTAGACGACTCAAATAAGCAGAACATGTTGAGCGAATTTCAAATATTAATGAGTATAAGATTCAATAAAATAAATCATAGATATTAGTAATCTAATATATTGTCTCCATATTGTCAAATTCTATCCACTCCAAAACTACAATTCGCAGAGCGGCGCTAGCGGCCGAAATGATTGGATTTTTAACAATAATTCCATTATGGGTTTTTAGTTAAAATAGTTTTACGGTTCAAAAATGAAAAATCGTTATGAATTTTGTACATTCATCTTAGTTTATGTTTAATTTTTACTTTTTTAGCAGATCATGTGTGTGTCACGTTGGTACAGTGGTAATGTCACCAGCTTTGAATTCTACAGTTTAAATAAAGGTTTCCGTTTGTAAATTCTCTACAGATTTTGGATGTCGAAAAAATACACCTTATAAGCTCGGAAAATAAAAATAAGATGAGAACAGTAGCCCGAATAATCCAATTGTTTACATTTTAAAATTTAGAATCCATTGTTTACATTTAAAAAATGAAATTTAATTAATATAATAGGAAATAGCATAACACTTATGAATTTCTTTTCAGCCAACTGAAAGTGTGTTAATAAATAACACGACACACACACACACACACGTGTGTGTGTGTGTGTGTGTGTGTGTGTGTGTGTGTGTGTGTGTGTGTGTGTGAAAATAGCATATGCCTAAAAACATAACAAGTAAGTTCAGGAGAAATGCACATTCTTGTCCTTTCTTCTCAACGTTTTTTTGACAAATTCAATGATACATTAAATGCTACAGAGACGAACAAAGATTGCTAGAGAGAAGATCGCGATTGAAATAATTAAATTCTGATTTTTAAAAAGAACCCTTAATTGAGAATTGATAATATTTTATCAGAATGAAAAAAAAAGTGTTATTTTTATGAATTTTGGAGATGAGATTTGAAGCATCTAAGCAATACGAAAAAGTATGGATCAAAAACTTATTATACGTACGGAGATAATTAACGACCCACTTTTAGGAAGGATACAAGTTATTCTCTGTAATCAAATAACATTTCATATCGTATGATTAGTTATTGGTGGGAAGTACATTTTTTTTTAATATTTTTCATTGATTATTTTGACAATACAGATTTCAGTAGGTAGATCAAGCATTAATTTAAGTTGTCGTTGCGTAATATAATTTTATATGAATTCGGGGACAATTGTCAGCAAATGAAACGAGAAAATTGTTGGAAACTCTTGATGACATTTTAAAGAGGATCTCATGTGTATATTGATATTGTAAACGGTGACAAAATCGTTTTAAGATTTGAACCACAAAAGTGTAATTCAAAAGCAAATAATGAAAACACTATTTATTTGGATTTAATGTATGAACACAGTAAAACATGACATGAAAACAAATACAAACGTTGTACTGAACACAAGTGTTTATATCATGCTACTTCGGTTAACATAATTTGATGAAAAAATATAATGTAAATATGATGCAAGAACTAAAGAAAACTGCAATGTACACAATCAACCATCTTGATATTTAATTAAAATGGATAATTTCACGATTGAATCTGTATACAAGTTAAGAAACGAGTGAAGTTTATTCGTACTCAATATAATTGGACTGTTGAAAGAAGTGTGCATCTTATTAAATACATAGTGGTTTCCACGACAACAATGTTTTTGATAGACAAGATATAAGCAAGGGCGTCCAAAGATTTTCATAATTATACTACCCGTGACCCGTTGAATCATTATATGTTATAGCTATCTATGGAATAGTGTATATATTAATTATGCCAAAAATATGCGCGTGTAACAATGGTCACCACTTTTAACATAAAGAATTACATTGCTTAATATTCAGAAAAGTATATATTTGCGACAAATTTAATTGTAATATTCGTTTTTAGCATACCCGAAAACATGTAAAAGTTATCATTTTATAGGAAAATGTTAAGGTGAGAACCAAGTGAAAATTTACCAAACTTCTATTTTATATTTGCTTTAAAACTAAACCTACATTATATACAGCGTTGGTCATCCGTACCTTAAAATTTGTCTGATGAATAAGCATTTGTACGTAACTTTAACGTCTTTAAACTGACAATTACAGAATCAAATGCAATAAAAAGACTTAAAAAATATGTTTAATCGTAAAATTAAAGCAAATACGTAAGAAAAGTAACTTCTATTGCGTTTGGTTACAGTTAATGTGAAAAGTAGGATTTACCGGTTTAATGTTTTTAATTTCTTCGTTTTTTGCTTAACCAGTTAACTATGCGCCGTCACTTGTATTGCTTTTGGTAACAGTTACTTATTGTACGATTTTTTGTTGTGTTCAATTTATAAAAAAGTGATATGTTATTATGTGTTCATAGATTAGTAGTTGTTTTTTATTAACACAGTTTCACCGACTGGGCAAGCTGATCTGAGTAATTTTAACGTCTTTAAACTGTCAACTGCAGAATATATAAAATACTGAAATTGTTTGAAGTGTAAAGATATTTGTTTAGTTTTTGTTTGAAAACGATTCCAACTTGCAATGGAAAATACAAATGAAACTCGTTAAATGGCAATGTATAAAAGCAAAAAGGGATTTACAGTTTTGTTTTATTTGCAAACGCAAAAAATTGGCGATTAAAAAAGAAGCTTCCATAGCTTGGTTTTTATTTATTTACTCATGCGTAGAATTTTTCAAACCGAAAGCTGCAAACCGGATGGACGGCTTCAACGCCCAAGCTAAACGATTGCAGTTTTATAATATAATAGATTGATATATAATCAAAATTAAGAAACAGTAATTAAAAGGGTGTAAGGAAAGGGTAGAGTTAGAGAGTTCATGGTGAAGGAATAAGAGTAAGAATAGTGAAGGATAATTGGTGGAAGTTTTATTTTGAGCGAGTGTAGGATAAAAGGAAGGAGGGTCTTGAGCCAATGGCAAGAGGGTTTTTGAGATGTTAGAAAGAAGATACTGAAATATGAGTGAGATTAGAGTGGGGTTAGGGTTGTATGATATTCGTACATTTGAAGGGAATATTTCTGGTATCATGTAAAAATGTACACAAATCCCTCTCTATAATTTGCGCATGCGTTTTTTTTTATTAAGTTTGTCACTTCCTGTTTGTACTTAGAGTTTACAATAAATGTTCTTTTTCCCCATCATTCATCACTTGCCTTTGCCGCGCTTTCTATTTTATTGGCTCGTAAATATGTAAGCTTTACGGGCTTGATTTGAAAACTGTACCGACTCATGTAGACACGCGTATGTGTACACACCCACAACACGTATACAATTGTGAATGATCATAACACAATTTGTGTGACCCCGTGTAGCAGCACATACGTGCCTGTGTGTATACGTGGAAAGAATTGGGGAATTTTGGTGTAAAGATTTTGGGGGGGTTTAAACTAAGCCCTTATCAAATATCCTTAAACCTAAAAAACGATTTCAACTCAAACAAAGATTCGTTTTTTTTTTTAAGTTGCTTCAGTTTATTTTTATTGCATCGTTGTGTGTGTGTGTGTGTGTGTGTGTGTGTGTGTGTGTGTGTGTGTGTGTGTGTGTGTGTGTGTGTGTGTGTGTGCATGAGATCGTTTACGATATAGTCGGCAACTGTATAGGTTACTATTGGAAATGAATTTGTAAAGAAATATATCTTAAAGTAGCTGGGACTCGAATGCTCTTAGCTTTGATCAGCATACAACCTAGTACTATATTATTGAAATCAATGTGTAGTATCTGTTCTGTGCTTGGTCAGTGGATAAGATATCTTTCTTAACTGAGGAAAATTTTCTTTTAACTTCAATCAATATTGCCCATTTTAATGAGTTGGATTTTCCTCACATCAAAAATCAAAGTGTGCTCAATTTGCCGCCGTAGAGAGGCAAGAGAATAGATAGATTGTATCTACAATTTCAAAGTTACATCATTTGCAGAACAATAAAATAAATAATAATGAAATGGAATCTATTCGAAAATAGGTCTTACATCAGCTATTCGTAAAATAGTAAATTATGTTCAATTTGTCGGGTACAAAGAATCGTTTACTTGCGTTTTGAGTTTGCATGAATTAATGTCAATACTATGTCGTATTTATATCCTTTGAAGACACACACATAACTGATTGATAAAAATAAACAAAACCAAAGGAAACTAAAAATGTTACTTTTTACACTAGTTAAGCCTTTAGTTCAGTATTTAAACATTCATGTGACTTAAATTTTCGAATCCGTATATGATGTGCTTTGCTGTTTTCTAAATTTTGTTTGAAATCGAGGGTATAAATGTGGATTATTTAGTAGTAGTTATAATTACAATATATATATATATATATATATATATATATATATATTTAAATCAAGAATATATTTATATATATATATGTATATAGTAATGTATAAAATATATATGGCGATTAAGCTACACTGAATATTCAGCGTTTCATCCACTCTAGGATTCGTCAGGTTTATGCATAAACCTGACGAATCCTATAGTGGATGAAACGCCGAATATTCAGTGTAGCTTAATCGCCATATATATTTTATAAATTACTAACTAGCTTTACCTACGTATTGAGCACTTTTGAAGTAAATACTTAAAGTTTACGCATAAATCTATACTTTCGTATATTAATTTAATGTGAGTAAATGAAGTAGTTATATATATATATATATATATATATATATATATATATATATATATATAGGGTATTTTATATGCGCTAATGCATAAAAATCATTTCCAAATCTCTAGAAAAGCATTAAGTTTAAGAAATTTTAAACTTTTTATTTCATAGATTGCTTTTTATTTTTCTGAACTTGTTATAGTCTGCTTTGTTAGAATACTTAATTTCATTTTTAAATTATTCTCTGATGAATCAAACACAAACTTCAATGAGTTTTATTATCAAGGTTTTTTCTCAAACTCTCGTCATTATATAACAAATATGATGAGAATACAGTATACACTCGGAACTTGGTAGCTTAACTAGTCTAAAAGATACCTTTAGTAACTTTAGTTATGGAACATGCGAATGGCAATCAGATTTTCCTAGGAAATAGTGACAAAAAAATTTGTGTAACATACAACACTCATAATATACTTATTTATTATTTTTAAGCCATGTGATATTTTTAATACGTAATTTTTAATTGTCGTTAACGCAAAAGTTGCCAATTTTTCTTGGTCAAATGTTCGACATTTTTATCACGATATTACTGCATATAATGCTTATTTTTACTTTCTGTCGGTTTCCATGCGAGCAGTAAAACTTCTATTTAAAATACCCTTTTTACATTACCCTATAATCCCTCGTCCTTCCCGTTCACATATATTGTGTTTATACGTGTTCAACATGTGCTGTCCTTATGAGGAATTAAGAACCGTCTTTTGTTATAACTCAAGCACAGAGAGGGGCTCGAACACGTAAAGCCTCATTACACAATAGATAAAATAGAAGCAACGAATGTACAAGATGAAATCGTTAACTCATAAGATGATAAGCATATATATATATGACTGTATATAAATATATACACATATATACATGTATATACGAATATATATACATATATATACATGCAAATATATGCACACACACACACACACACACATATATATATATATATATATATATATATATATATATTATATTCTTGTACACAAAAAATAAACAGGAGTCGGACACACATGTACGTGTGAAAGAGAAGATATAAAATTGGTGCATATTATGCCTCATTAGGCAACACTATGATAAACTCTCTTCTTCATTAATCTTACTTCATGATAAAAAACGATATGCATTCACAAAAAATGAAATCTTGAGATGGAAAGTAGTCATTAAAGGTGTATGCATTTGCACGCATTTATATATACATATTTATAATGCTCTTATTACGCATATGCATTAGTATATGCTTAATGAGAGCATTTGCACACATTGTTATAAATATATATAAATATATATATATATATATATATATATGATTAATCATAGCATAATAGCATTTGCAAATATTGTTATTAATTTATATGCTTAATCATTGCATAATAGCATTTGCAAACATTGTTTAAATGTATATGTTTAATAATAGCAAATATTGTTATTAATCTAGCTGAATCTACTGTGAAAAATTTCCCCCACTCTATATCTGTTCCTAAATCAAAACGCGGATTCCATGAACAAAGCTTCTTTCTTAGAACTGCACGCCTGTGGAACTCTGTTCCGTCTGCCTGCTTTCCTCCGGACTAAAACTTGGATGTCTTCAAGTCCAATGTTAACAAATTCCTAATGAACCGCCCCCCCTAATTAAACACTTCATCAAATCTCCACACTAACGTAATGTACTTGCAATAACCCTTATCCCTGAGTGGCTTCCGGGCCTTGATAAGTGGTGATCACTGTGTAAAAATATATATATATATATAAATGCTTAACCATAGAATGATAGAATTTGAACACATTGTTATTAATATAAATGCTTGATGATAGTATGATAGCATTCGCACATATTGTTTGTAATGTATATACTTAATAGTAGGATGATATGATTTGCACAGATGTTATTACTATATATTCTTAATAATACGATTATTGAATTTGCACACATGCTTGAAAATATATATGTTGTATAATGGAAAGATACAATTTGTACACAGTGTTATTAATATATATGGTTAACTAAAACGAACATGCAAGCCATTGTCCAACATGGCATCTACTGATACAGGAGGCTGGATTTTTACATTAAATAAAGCGATTACTAAACAGCACGGAGGTATTTGCTTCTCACTCCCTTTCTCTGTCTAAACACCTCTCTCCCTTTCTCTCTCTCTCTACCCCTCTCTCTCTACCTCTCTCTCTCTCTCTCTAAATGTGTTAAGAGGGAGAGATACACAGAGACAGATCAGAGCGAGGGTTAGAGATAAAATCGTTGTAATGGCGGAGAGAGGGAGAGAGAGAGAGAGAGAGAGAGAGAGAGAGAGAGAGAGAGAATCGTCACGGATTGACCTCATTGCATTACCGCGTCCAGTTATTTGGTTTTAGTTGAAAAAATGCATTATTTTGATGCGGTCGTGCTGGAGCAGTCGATATCAGATCTGCGTCGCAACCAACGTTCGCACCCATGTAATGGATTTTTTTAAGTTTTAACATTTAAACACGGTTATGCCTTACGATAAATACGTATAACTTTTCGTGTTTTATTCTCTCTCTATTTGTCGCAGTAATTTTTTTTATTGAATTCAAAGATTTTTTTTTTTTTTGCTTTTTATTTGTTTCTTTTTTTGTATCGAAATGAAACTATAAACCTTCATTTTGGGGGAAGGGGGTGTTTTCTTTTAGTTGTTTTTTTTTGTTTATTTTTTTGTTTTATTTTCATTTGTTACAGTAGTAAGTAAACTATTTGAAACCAAGTACTGCAATAATTAATAAAAAAAAATAATTGATAAATACACGAAGATGTTTCATTTAATTTTCTTAGAATAGGATTTCATGTTTTCGTTCTTATACAAATTTTTCCTTCTTATTTTTATAACTCAGAGACGAACTATTTTTAGTGTCGGAGACCGATGAGTAATCACTCAACATTAACACAGCGTCAACGGCTAAATGTGATGTTTTTGTTTTTTGTTTTTCGTTTTTGTTTTGTTTTGTTTTGTTTTTTGTTTCGCCTCTCTCCACCGATAGCCGTTCTTACTATTAGGAGTTGGGGGGGTCTATTCCAAAACCCGTAGGGGGATTCGACAGTAGCAGCAGTTATGACAACAACGACACTCGTACATTAATTTTTTAGAGGAGAGAACACTTCCACCGGGCAACGCCGGTTAGTGGGTACTGCTAGTAATTAATATAAATGCTTTATCACAGCATAGTATCATTTGCACCTATTGTACTTATAATATATGTTAATTATAGCGTGTTAACATTTGCCCGTATTATTATGATTATATATATGCTTAATGATAGCATAATATAATATTCACACATCGTTATAAATATATATGCTTAATCATAGCATGATATCATTTGAACAGGTTTTTACTAATATATAAGCTTCATAATAGAATCATAGAGTTGCTTATATTTTAATTTATACATATATGCTTAATAATACCATGATACACACATTGTTATTGATATATATCCTCAGTAATCATAGCATGTGTTTACTATTAAGCGTGATCGACTTTGCACACATTGTAATTTATGTATACTCTTAATGATAGCATAATAGCATTTGCAAACATTGTTATTGAAGTATATGCTAAGTCATAGCATGATAGCATGTGCAAACATTTTATTATTATATATCCGTTTTATAGCATAATAGCACTTGAATATTTTGTGATTTGTGTATATGCTTTATCATAGCATGATATACTTTGCACACATTATTATAAAGATGTATGCATGATAGAATTTGCACACACTGTTTTGAATGTATATGCTTAATTATAGCATGATAGCATATGCACACATTGTTATTAAGATAATACTTAATCATAGCATGAAAGCATTTGCAAATATTGTTATTAATATATCTGCCAAATTATTGCATGATATCATTTGCACACATTGTTATTACCATATCTGCCAAATTATTGCATTAAAGCATTTGATAATATTGTCATAAATATATATGATTAATAATTGCATGATAGCATGCGATGATATTGTTATAAATATATATGTTAATCATTGCATGATAGCATATGATAATATTGTTATTAATATATATGCTTAATCCTTGCATGATAGCATGTAAAAATATTCTTATAAAAATATATGCTTAATAATTGCATGTTAGCATGTGATAAAACACCTATCAATGTATATGCTAAACCATTGCATGGTAGCATATGATAATAGTGTTATAAATATATATGCTAAAACATTGCATGACAGCATGTGATAATATTGTTATAAATATATATGCTTAATCATTGCATGATAGCATGTGATAAAACTGTTATTAATATGTATGCTTGATCATTACATGATAGCATATGATAATATTGTTATAAATATATATGCTTAATCATTGCATGACAGCATGTGATAATATTCTTATAAATATATATGCTAAATCATTGTTTGATAGCATGTAAAAATATTGTTATTAATATATATGTTAGTCATCGCATGAAAGCATGTGATAATATTGTTATTAATATATATGGTTAATCATTGATTGATCGCATGTGATAATATTATTATCAATATATATGCTTGATCATTGCATGATAGCCTTGATAATATTGTTATTAATATATATGCATCATCGTTGCATGATAGCAGGTGATACTATTGTTATAAATATATATGCTTAATCATTGCTTTATAGCAGGTATATATATTGTTATAAATATATATGCTTAATTATTGCATGATAGCATGTGATAATATTGTTATTAATAAATATACTTAATCATTTCATGATATCATGTTATCATATTGTTTTCATATATATGCTCAATCGTTGCATGATAGCATGTTATAATATTATTTATATATATATGCCTAATCATTGCATGATAGCATGTGATAATATTGTAATGTATATATATGCTTAATCATGGCATAAAAGCAAGTTAAAATATTGTTATTAATATATATGCTTAATCATTGCATGATAGCATGTGATAATATTGTTTAAATATATATACTTAATCATTGCATGATAGCATGTAATAATATTGTTATAAATATATACGCTTAATCATTGCCTGATAGCGTCTGATAATAATTTAATGAATATATATCATAATCAGTTCTAGATAGCATGTGATAATATTGTTATAAATATATATTCTGAATCATTGTATGATAGCATGTGATAAAATTGTAATAAATATATATACTCAATCATTGCATGATAGCATGTGAAAATATTGTTATAAATATATATGCTTAATCATTGCATGATAGCATGTGATAATATTATTAGAAATATATATGCTTAATCATTGCCTGATAGCCTGTGATAATATTGTTTTTAATGTGTATGCTTAATCACTGCATGGTAACATGTGATAATATTGTTTTACATATATATGCTTAATAATTGCATGATACCATGTGATAATATTGTTATAATATATATGCTTAAACATTGCATGGTAGCATGTCAAAATATTGTAATAAATATATATGCTTTATCATTGCATGATAGCGTTTGATAATATTATTATTAATGTACTTTCTTAATCGTTGCATGATAGCATGTTGTAATATTGTTATTAATGTATATGCTCAATCATTGCATAATAGCATGTGATAATATTGTTGTGAATGTATATGCTTTATCGTTGCATGATAGCATATGATAATATTGTTATTAATACATATTCTTAGTCATTGCATGATTGCATGTTACAAAATTATTATTGATATATATATATATATATATATATATATATATCTAATCATTGCATGATTGCATGTGACAATATTCTCATGAATATATATGCTTAATCATTGCTTTATAGCATGTGATAATATTGTTATTAATATATATTCTGAAGCATTGCATTAGAGCATTTCGTAATATAGTTATAAATATATATGCTAAATCATCGCATGATAGCATGTGATAATATTGCTTGATCACTGCTTGATATCAATGTACATAGTGCTGTTTAAATATTAAATCATAGTATGAGAGTATTTACACCATAGTCTTCTCAGGAAACGCAAGTCGTGCAGTATTAATCGATTCTATTACTGTTATTAATCATAGCATGATAATATTTACACACATTATCAATTGTATATACTTTATTATAGCATGATATCATTTGCATACATGGTAATTAATGTATATGATATATCAAAGCATGAGGTCATTGTTATACATATATCTGCTTAACAATTGTGTGATATTATTTGCATGCATTGTAATTTATGTATATTGTATATATCAAAGCATGATAGTATTTGCACACATTGTTATTAATATGTATACCGGTACATTGTGTAATTTGCACACATTATTATTCATGTAGATATTAAATTACACGATTATATAATTGGCCCACAATATAATAAATGTATATGCTTAATCATAGCACGACATCATTTGCGCACATTGTTGTTAATGATTAATATGATATCATTGGCACATATTGTTGTTATGTATACGCTTAATTATAGCATAATATCATTTGCTCACATTATCATAGCATGTACAGAGTGTTACAAATTCATATACTTAATCATAGAATGATATCATTTGCACACATTGTTAATGTATAATTTTTATTCTACTACACACCAAACAAGTCACCAAACTTTGACGTAGGGGGCTACTATCAGGACCAAAATTTGCAGGGTTGCTATGTATGGAGTTGAGCAGCAAAATGTCTGTTCACATTACACTTAAACTTCTGCATGTCATTAGAGTTGGGTAAGCAGGAACCCAGAAGGGCGTTTCAAAGTCTAGCAGTTCTGGGGAAGAAAATATTAGAGAAGAAGGCGTTCTAAAATCAAGGGATCTCTACTGTATAGGGGTGGCATTTTTCTGCTTGTCAGGTTTGTCGATAGGGTATAAAATCTTGTAGTTCCATGAAATACTTGTTGCACAGGCAGAGGAATGCAACATTTCGTCGATGGGACAGAGGCTAAAGCCTAGATAACAGTTCAGGACCTGTCAGTTTGCCGCCTCTCTTTTGAACCCTATTCAGGTGTGCGAGACTAGTAGTGGATGCACTAGCCCAAATGTTACAGCAATACTCCATACATGGGCCTTGTAGAAGTACAGGATACATTCAGGTGTAAGTAATCTTCTTGCACGGAAGAGAGAGAGAGAGCCCACCATCCTCGCTGCGGCTCTGGCAATGCTCTCAATATATCTGTTCCAACTCATGTTCCCTGTGAAGGTTAAGCCGAGGAGTTTTAAAGAAGTACTTTCAGGTAATGTACCTTTAGCCATAGCTAATGATGGTTGAGAAGGTTTCTTGTAATTATTGAAGGAAACAAGCTTAGTCTTAGCAGCATTGAATGTGGCCATTCACTTTTGTCTCCATTCAACGACAGATCTTCCTCTAGTGTTTCTGCAATTTTCTTAGATATGTGTTCATTAGTTTTTCCCATCGTGCTTGTTACATGTTAGCGTGGTGTCATCATAAAATATACCCGTCTCAGAGACAATTTTATGAGGAAGGTTATTTATGAATATTAGGAATAATAAAGGTCCAAGGATAGACACCTGAAGTACACCTGCATTTATATCATATTGTTTAGGTGTACGACCGTCGAGGACAACCTGGATTTTTCTCTTATTTTAGAAGGATTTAATTATGTTAAGTGATTCAGTGATACAGTATGATCAGATTTGTATTTATCAATTCAGCAATTATATCAAAATTATTATTTCATATGCAATTCTTTTCCAATCAACAAAAATATTTTTCTACCATCTTTCACGAGAATATTTTTACATTTTTGATTACATATTATTCAAAGATTTCTGTTTCTCCCAAAAACGTCTTTCAAGTAGAGGGTAACAATCATAATCCCTCCCTATAAAATATGTAGTAACGCGGCTCTCTTCAACGCCGTGTCATTTGTTTACATAAGGCATAGACTATTATCCCACCGCTACATTCTATGATTCTGGGATTCTATTTTCTTATTCTAGCTGCTTGCCATTTATACGTTTTAAGTAACCGCATTCAGTTTAAACGAACATCTTTGATTCGCGTCTTGTTTTAACTCACTTTCAGAGGAAGGACATTGAACTTCTCTCGGCTCTAGTGTTTTCTCCATATACGGCAAAAATATCCTTGATCCCTTCACTCGCTTTTTGATCTCGATTAAAGGTGAAAAGAAGGTGTCGAAAATGTTATTTTTTTATCTACTTAATGAGAAAAAATGTGATTTTTTATCCACTTAACGAGAAAAAATGTGATTTTTTATCTACTTAACGAGAAAAAATGTGATTTTTTATCTACTTAACGAGAAAAAATGTGATTTTTTATCTACTTAACGAGAAAAAATGTGATTTTTTCTACTTAACAAGAAAAATGATTTTTTATCTACTTAACGAGAAAAATGATTTTTTATCTACTTAACGAGAAAAATGTGATTTTTTTTATCTTCCTAACGAGAAAAAATGTGATTTTTTATCTACTTAACGAGAAAAAATGTGATTTTTTATCTACTTAACGAGAAAAAATGTGATTTTTTATCTACTTAACGAGAAAAAATGTGATTTTTTACTTAACGAGAAAAAATTATATGAGCAAAAACGATGACCATTATTTTGTAGAACAAAATACGCTCTTTCTAATGATGTATAACACTTTTCCAAATATCAAAACATGCTTTAGAACAATTTTTTAAACGGCGGAACTCATGCAACAGCTTGATATATACACATATTGGGAACGATCGGAAAAACGATTTATTTAATTAGTGGTGAGTTTCTTTTTTTGGGGGGGAGGAGTGAGACTTTTTTGCAAATCAGTGTGTAAAAAACTAGTTCCAAAAAAGTGAAGCATGCATGGTCCCCCATGAGTACTCAGTGAACGAGGCATAAAAATTGACGAATTTAGCATTTGACCACCCCCCCATTTAGCTCCAAAAGTCCCCTGGGGATGTCAAATCCTGGTGAAAATGAACAAACGGTGCAGTTTTAGGCCTTAACTTATGTAAATTTGAGTTCAGCACCATGTAAAACTGCTAAATAGACATACACAGAAAATTTTGGACAAATATGGTAAAATAGTACCAAAAATGGAGTGTTTTTATTAGCCTTAAAAGAGCCCCTGGGGCACACACAAGAGTTATCGCGAAGTATAGACAAACAAATTTATATAGAAATCAGTTGCAAATTTTCAGAAAGTTTTATAAAAATCTAAAGCATTAATTTTTTTAATAAGCACAAAAGTGTCAATTTTAGACA
The DNA here is from genome assembly GCF_053919585.1 of Euprymna scolopes. Lineage (NCBI taxonomy): Eukaryota > Metazoa > Mollusca > Cephalopoda > Sepiida > Sepiolidae > Euprymna > Euprymna scolopes. The sequence goes on along the minus strand of NC_136500.1, from coordinate 105,460,948 downwards.
TTTTAACCAGAAAAGAGGGCAACTGGAGTTTTCCCGGAAAATCTGTTCCGTTGCTTTTTTTACTCATATTATATTTAATGTTTGTGCAAAATTTCAAAAAATTATAAAGCGTACTTAGTCAGAAAAGTGCAGACAAACGAACGGACGAACGGACGAACGGACAAAGGTGAATTTACAGGTCCACCCTCCTTTTGTCGGGGGACCAAAAACTAATCAACGTTTTATATTTAAGTGGAGGATTAATGTATGGTAAACTGATAACCGAATGGTTTATGAATTTTGGAAATGGTTGTGGCATTTTTGGTTTTATCATCCTATTTATTTTTTTCTGTTTTAAATAAGAATGAGGAAGAATAAACTATTTTAAAACTTATTTTTTTAGAGTATTTAGGTGTGATTCTCACTTATTAAATTGGCGACGAAAACAAATTATAAGAAAATTCCTGTGTTTGATAACGTGAAAGTGAGATTAACGATCATTAACGAACTTCATCAATCTATTCATTACCATCGGAACAGTTATTTTTTACTCTAACCTAATCAAAACCTAAACTAATTCTAAGCTGATCTTAAACTAGCTTTTAAATCACTCTTTTATGCTCCTTCCTTGGGAACATCGGCATACGCGTTCTGATAGGTCATATATATCTATATATCTATATATCTTTATCTATATATAGATCTATATGTGTGTGTGTGTGTGTGTGTGTGTGTGTGTGTGTGTGTGTGTGTGTGTGTGTGTGTGTGTGTGTGTGTGTGTGTGTGTTTGGGAGAGAGAAAGATAGAAAGAGAGTTTTCTGACTGATCTTATTTCTGATAATTATGTTGACGTCTTTTGAGATAACATTCTTTTATTTTCTATCCTTACTTACAATGATAATTTGAATAAAATTCTTCGTCGTATACACAATTTAATATGTTAACAATCAGTTAAGACGATTATAAAATTGACTTTCCTTGACAACTCTAATTTTTAAAATTATACGTGACTCGATCACGACATCTTCTAAAGCACATCTCAGGATGTGCGAATATCCAGATGTGTAAGCTGATTCGGTTAGATTTAAGATGGTTTTGGCTGGTATGTAGCTTCGTCGATTTTGTTAGTTTCTTGATGAACAATATATACCCCAATCTCTTCGGTTAGACGCCAGTGTAGGCCAGTAAAGAGCGTTTATTACATATGGGCTCAGTGAGATAGCCAGTGCAAGAAAAGCTTTTAAAGCACCCCTGCATTTCAGTGTTATGAGGCAGCTCACGATATAAAACTATATCTTACAAGTTGTCGTTATCGATTCTGGAAACGAATTCGGCCAATCGATATGATTAATTTATCACTGATGCCTCGATGTAGGAATCTAGCTCTATATTGAGACGTACTTTGTGGTGTGTCAAGAATGATCAAAGTGTGTGTTAAATTAGTCTGGAATTGAGTTGAGAAGAGATAAGCTGTTCAGAACTATGCAAAGAATCAATCTATACACGCCAGATAAGTGAACTTCCTCCCCTTGAGTTTAATCGGTACACTTAGTGTGGTGTGGATGGAGGAAGCTTGACTTGTTTCAGGATGTTAACCTTGGTCAAATATAAGCGTAGTCTCAGGAAAGCAGGATTTGGCATATTTATAGATTTGGCATATTTATAGATTTGGCATATTTATAAATCCGATAAAAATAAATTTTAAATATGCATACATCTTTATACAAGACCAATAATTAGAGAAATTACCACCATTGATGTTTTCCTTTTTATAATATTCAGTTCAAGAAATCGACCGGGATTATACAACCGCTCGCTGGTATCTAAAATGTCTTACAGTCAATGTACCAACGAAGGCTGTCCCTGGTAGGCTTAACAATAATGGACGGAATGTGAAATAAAGAGACTCAATAATATTCTATCGGAAATAAACGGCACACGCTCATGTACACACGAGTACTCAGCATATCTAATCACATGCACATGTTGTTCTATAATAATAATAATAATAATAATAATAATAATAATAATAATAATATACAATACACGAACTAACACGTGCGTCGATAGACATGAAGGGGAAAGGCAAATGTAATCATGAAATGCTAAACAAAGCTGAAAAAATACAAAAGAGAAAAATGGCGTTAACTATGTAAATAAATAAAAAGACAATAACAAAAAAAAACATAAAAATACATAAACAGTGAATTAAGCAACGATCTCCAAAAACAATAAACTCTGGGCAAATGTTTTATTTAGTGGCAGCCATTAAAGAAATTGACCTTATTTCGTATGGAAGCACAACGATGCTCAAAAAAACATCAACGTCCGCTAAGCACTGCGCTAACCTACCGTTCAAATTCTCTTGCCTTAAAACACTTCAGCCAAGCATGCAAAATAGGAGCCCCTCTATATTATAATACTAATGCACACACACATACACACACATATTATATGCGTGCATATGTGCGTACATATATGATATAGCAATGCACGGACGTGTCTATGATTTATCAATGTATCTAAACGTAATAACTGTATACATGCTAAGATTCGAAACCCAAACAACTGGTAACATTTAAATGTAATGAGCAGCCAAAGTACCTTATATATGCCGCTAAAAAGTCGTATTGAGAGTAAGAGAAATTATAACGTTATATATTGGACTTGTTTACGTGTATGCTTTAACACCCTATTGATGAACGAAGAATATCATACGGATATTATTAGAAATGCATACACACACACACACACATATATATATATATATATATATATATATATATATATATGAGGGAATTAGACCTGAAGTCTAAAGAGCAGAGTTTATTTTAATGTACTAGTAAATGTATTAATACTATTAAAAGAAAACAACACTCATTGTACTGTAGATATATAATAAGCTCGATAGGTATAGATATCCTAGAGCTATTTTAATAGTGAGTAAAATGATTCATAATTTTGAATTAAAAATCAGTTTCAAAAGGAAAACAAACAAAATTCATTAGATTGTACGATCGTTTCAGAAACGACGTTCATTTTATTTAAATAGACAATAAATATTGACAATTATTTGACAAAAATTTTGTACTTTAATAAAAAAAAAAGTCTCCTCGTCAGCAAAGAATAGGGGGGGCGGCAGTTAAAGACACCAAAATAAAAATAGCATTTTAGTAGTGTGTAAAACAGATATCCTTTTATCTCCTTTATAAAATCTGCTTCAATTTGAGTAAGTCTATCCTTTGGCATTCTATGTTCTTGCACGACTAAAATGTTACTTTTATTTTGGTGTCTTTAATTGTCCCCCTTATTTTTTGCTGACTTTGTTATTAAAGTACAAAATTTTTGTCAAATAATTTTCATTCATATTTGTCGTATGAAAGATCGAACTTTAAAACGATTCTAATCTTGGTAAAATCTATCGCCTCTATTGAAAGTTTTAGGCAGACGTGCAAAGAGACATACATACATACATTACAGAGGTAAATTTTTTTTTAACTTTGACCACTAATCTGACCCCCTTAATATTTATCGTTTTGGGCTCAAATCAAGTTATTAAGTTAGATTCATGTCCAACGAACCTATATCTAATATTTCAAGTGCGTAGACCCAAAATTGTCGGAGGCGTTTGGTAGAGTTCTCAAAGGTCAAATCGTTGAATTTTGACCCCTTAATCGCCAAATTTCTGGCCAAAAGTCGATCACATCGATTTCTCCAGATCTCAGTACCCTGCATATCAAATTTCGAGTCTGTAGACTAAAAATTGACAGAGTAATTGCGTAGGGAAATGTACACAGACACACAGACACAGATACACAGATACACAGACAGGTTCACTTTTAAAGATTTACTAGCATGGGCGCCCGATGTTGCCCGGGTGTTTGGATGTGTATGTTGAGCAAAAAAAAAAGGTGGTAGTAGAAAGGCAGGCTCGAACCCGTACCGCAAAGGAGGAAAAGAACGGAGTAAAACCTAACGATTATGCTGTTACGACCACCGCCAAACCGGAAGGACATTTTTAAAATTTAGGCTAGACAATCTAAAGGAGAGGATAAATATTGGCGAAAAAAGTGACCCCCCCTGTAGCAAAGTGCCTAGTTGAAGGGGAAGAAATTAATGTTTTTAGCCAATTTTTCGATATTTGTCGTATGAACGATCGAACTTTAAAACAATACTGATCTTGGTAAAATCTATCGCCTCTATTGAAAGTTTTAGGCAGATATGCAAAGAGACATACATACATTCATTTATATATTGGTAACTAAATTTTTGACCCAAACTGATGAAAAAGTTTGCCCTATCTCTGAATACCCTTTATGTAAAATTTCAAATGTTTAGACCAGAAATTGTCTGAGTAATTTGGAAGAGACCGCAGAGTTAGATCCATGTCCAAGGAACCTATATCTAAAATTTCAAGTGCGTAGACCCAAAATTGTCGGAGGCGTTTGGTAGAGTTCTCAAAGGTCAAATCGTTGAACTTTGAACCATTAATCGCCAAATTTCTGGTTAAAAATCAATCACATCGATTTTCCCAAATCTCAGTAACCTGTATAACAAATTTCGAGTCTGTAGACTAAAAATTGACAGAGTTATTGCGTAGGGAAATGTACACAGACACACAGACACAGATACACAGACACGTTCACTTTTATAGATAGATAGATAGATAGATAGATAGATAGATGAATAAATAGATAGATAGATAGATAGATAGAGAGATAGATAGATAGATAATAGATAGATAGAAAAACAAAAATATATACGTATAGATAAATATATATGGAAACAATTTTGTGTTTACTGCACACTTTTTACGCAAATACTATGCAAGTATAAATCATGTAGAATATCTGCATGAATATAATTACACGTAATAGTTGATTAAAGATGATCATCCCATAAGAAAACCGAAAAAAACTAATAGGGAATTAATTAAAATGAATGTTTAAAAGAATATGCAAATTAGCTAGATCTTTTGCTAGTGAATGCAATTCTACGACCCATATATAACAACTTTGTATTTTCTTTTTAAATAAATAGAAAGGAGGGATTTTAATATGAATATCAATACACACAAAAGAGAAACGAATTCATAGGAGTATAGATAGATAAACATGCTTTTAATTTGACTAGAATTTGTATGTGGTCAGAAAATGTACGACTTACGCTGCCCTCTTTTATACGCCCTTTCTCACCACCATGATCCTTACACACATTAGTAAAGATGTCGAGAGATAAGAAAGAAAAGGAAAAGATAGAAGAGCGTAAGGAAGAAAAGAAAGAAATCAAGAAAAGAAAGAGGAAGAATGAAAAAAGGAAACCATAAATGATTTATTTATGGTGATTTTAATACATGTCTTTCCCTTTCCCATTTGTTCCCCGTCACCTTCCACTCCCATCTCTCATCAGAGCTTTTTTTTTTCCTTAATTTACTACGCGAAGCTTTGGAAGTTGTATAGCAATAATAATATTAATAAAATCTCAAAATGTATATAATTAATTCATCTCAATATTCCTCTACTCTATTTGTGATAATGATAATTAAAAATAGAAGGGAATTGGGAAGAAACATGTTGGTGACTGTCATATTTATGATGATTGATAATTTGTAACAATAATTATATTGGTTACTAATGGTAACAATAGTGGAAAGAAAATCAAAAATCAAAATGTAAAGAATAACGCATTTCAAAACATAAGAAGATAAGGTGCAACCGACAAAGGAATAAAGTTAGACAAGAAATAAAATAAGTAAATTGCTCTGAAGGTATCCACATATACATATACACACACACACACACACACACACACATACAGACATATATATATGATGAAAATAATGGAAATAGTATTCCGACAAAATAGAGAAAATAAAAAGGAACAAACCGTATTATGTGTTCACCAACGTTTCGTCTTTATTTCACCCAGAGGAAGTCTCGAAATAAAGACGAAACGTTGGTGAACACATAATACGGTTTGTTCCTTTTTATTTTCTCTACATATATATGTGTGTGTGTGTGTGTGTGTGTGTGTGTGTGTGTGTGTGTGTGTGTGTGTGTGTGTATGTGGGTGTGTGGGTGTACCTGCACATATATGTATTTAATTCATTTGGAGTAAATGCAAATAAAAATATTTCAGAGGTTATCTGTAAGTTTATGTTATATAATGGTGCATCTACTTTGCTGTCTAAATTTATAATGTACTTGGTCTTTGTGGGATGTTGAAACTAGTCAAATTTAAAGTTGGTGATTTAAACGTTCTGTTAAGCGTGTTTTTATATACAAAACTCTTGATTCCAATTAGAACCAAAACTTAAACTAAGAGTTTAAGTTTTGGTTGATTATTAATTCCTTTTTTAGGGGAGGGTTAAATCGCATTTCTATAGTATAAGAGTTGCGGCAAAGACATTAACACAACACATATAGATAATATTAATCTTCTCGAATATTTCTATTAAGATTAAACATCATAAAACGTTTTAGGGAGACTTGATAAGGGATGAAACATACATGTATATGCCAAGTGTTAAAATTTCATGAATAAATTGAGGGAAATAGATGTTTGGAGTATGTAGAGAAATTGCTTGGAAGTAATGTGTGTCGTTATATGGAATGATTTTCTGAAGCAATGCTGACAAAGATGGTGTAGTAATGATATTTTATTTTGCAAAGATTTAAGTGAAAATGTTCAATTTTGTGTAAACTTAGTATATGTAGTATTAGAGCCGTGTATGATAGAGACTTAAGGAGGGGGGAAGTATGTAAGTGATTTAGGAGGTATGATTTTTAATGCCTACAATTTATTAATGTTTTCTGTTTCTTATTTAGGAGTTTATCCTTACGTTAAATTTAGTAATAACCAGATTAAAAGCGTTTTTATAACTGAATAACCCCGATTATATCTGAAACTCCTTTTAGCATAGATTTGTCAAATCCACATTCCCCTACTGTTTGAACCTATACACGCTAGTATGTTTAAGATTTAGAGCGGCAAGCACACACGGATAATAATACTTTTCTTTCTGGTCTTCCATTACTTCTACCTCGACCTTTAACCCACCGCTCTTTCCCCATCATTCCTATATCTAAACACAGACTCAATTTCGCGCCCCTATTCACATACAACCAAATCTTATTTTTCACAACATTTAATGGAACGTCCTGATATTATTATTATTAACTCCCTGTGATGAGGAAAACTTGATATTTTCGTTACCAACTTTGCATTTATAGAAGCTGTATAATCTGAAGAAGTCTCTAGTTATTGGTAACTAACTGACCGAAACATGCTCACTATTGCGTAGCAAAATATTACTGCTTACTTAAAAGCAAATAGAGCGCATATTCTGTTTTGTTTTGGTATTGAGCACTCTTGTATTAATCTCGTTAAGTTTTATTAGCTACTTAACCTCTAGAAAATAATAACCTCAGATTATAATATATATGTATATATATATATATATATATATATATATATATATATTATATATATATATATGTATGTATATATAAAAACAAAAACGATGTTCGGTTTTAATGTTCACCTAAAAGAAACTTTCCATGATTAAAAATTTCCTGAACATTTGTAGCAAACCATTTAGAAATCGATACCTTATTCTGTTATCACTCCCAACATTGAAATTTTTCGTTTTGTGAACATTTTACGGCTTATAATCGATGGCTTTGTTTCTTAATAAAGTTCGATTTTATTAATTTTTCAGCTTTGTTTTAATTTACTTTGAAATAATGAAACAATATTCTTTGCAATGTTTCTTTTCTTTTTTTTATTTACACGATCCTCGCATCGTTTCTTTGAAAGAAAAACAATTTTATCTAAAAAAAATACAAAAACTGTACCCTTTTAATTAAATTGTATTTGAAAAATAAAATAAACTCATCAAAAAGCCATTCGCGAAAACAGCGCACAAGGGTTGTGGATGTTAACATAAATACACCTGCTGATCTTATTACGATTTGCTCACAGAACCACATTTTAATTAGCATACGAATATTTTCATGAGCATATGCGCATTTTCATTACCATATGCATATTTTTATTAGAATATGCACATTTTTATTAGAATATGAACATTTTTATAAGGATAAGTACATTTTCATTAGCATATGCACATTTTCATTAGCACGTGCACATTCTCAATAGAATATGAACATTTTCATAAGCATATGCACATTTTAATTAGCATATGCACATTTAATTAAGTATATACACATTTAAAAAAGCATATGCACATTTTCATGAGCATATGCATATTTTCATTAGCTTACACACACTTTCATTAGCATATGTACATTTTCATTAGCATATACACATTTTCATTAGCATATGCACATTTTCATAAGCATATGTACATTTTCATTAGCATATGTACATTTTTTAAGAATATGCACATTTTCATTAGCATATGCACATTTTCATAGGAATATGCACATTTTCATTAGCATATGTACATTTTCATTAGCATATAGACATTTTCATTAGCATATAGACATTTTCATTAGCATATGCACATTTTCATAAGCATATGTACATTTTCATTAGCATATGTACATTTTCATTAGAATATGCACACTTTCATAAGCATATGTACATTTTCATAAGCATATGTACATTTTCATTAGCATATGTACATTTTCATAAGCATATGCACACTTTCATAACATATGTACATTTTCATAGGCATATGGAAATTTTCAACAGAATATTGCAATTTTAATAAGCATATGCACATTTTCATATGTATCTGCATATTTCAATTTGCATATGAACACTGTATTTAGCATTTGTCTGTGTATATGTTACTTTTACGGGGCATATGTCTATTTTCATTAGCATATGCACACTTTCATTAGCATATGTAAATTTTCATAAGCATATGTACATTTTCAAAAGCATATGCACATTTTCATTAGTATATGTACATTTTCATAAGCATATGTACATTTTCATTAGCATATATTAATTTTAATTAGCATATGTACATTTTCATTAGCATATGTACATTTTCATTAGCATATGTACATTTTCATTAGCATATGTACATTTTCATAAGCATATGCACATTTTCATTAGTATATGTAAATTTTCATAAGTATATGTACATTTTCATTAGCATATGTACATTTTCATAAGCATATGTACATTTTCATAAGCATATGTACATTTTCATTAGCATATGTACATTTTCATAAGCATATGTACATTTTCATTAGCATATGTACATTTTCATGAGCATATGTACATTTTCATTAGAATATGTACATTTTCATTAGAATATGTACATTTTCATTAGCATATGTACATTTTCATTAGCATATGTACATTTTCATTAGCATATGTACATTTTAATTAGCATATGTACATTTTCATTAGTATATGTACATTTTCATAAGCATATGTACATTTTCATTAGCATATGTACATTTTCATTAGAATATGTACATTTTCATTAGCATATGTACATTTTAATTAGCATATGTACATTTTCATTAGCATATGTACATTTTCATTAGAATATGTACATTTTCATTAGCATATGTACATTTTCATTAGCATATGTACATTTTCATTAGTATATGTACACTTTCATAAGCATATGCACATTTCATTAGTATATGTACATTTTCATAAGCATATGTACATTTTCATTAGCATATGTACATTTTCATTAGAATATGTACATTTTCATTAGCATATGTACATTTTCATTAGTATATGTACATTTTCATTAGAATATGTACATTTTCATTAGCATATGTACATTTTCATAAGCATATGTACATTTTCATTAGCATATGTACATTTTCATTAGTATATGTACATTTTCATTAGAATATGTACATTTTCATTAGCATATGTACATTTTCATTAGCATATGTACATTTTCATTAGAATATGTACATTTTAATTAGCATATGCACATTTTAATTAGTATATGTACATTTTCATAAGCATATGTACATTTTCATTAGCATATGTACATTTTCATAAGCATATGTACATTTTCATTAGCATATGCACATTTTCATTAGCATATGTACATTTTCATAAGCATATGTACATTTTCATTAGCATATGTACATTTTCATAAGCATATGTACATTTTCATTAGTATATGTACATTTTCATAAGAATATGTAGATTTTAATTAGCATATGTACATTTTCATAAGCATATATACATTTTCATAAGCATATGCACATTTTAATTAGCATATGTACATTTTCATTAGCATATGTACATTTTCATAAGCATATGTACATTTTCATTAGTATATGTACATTTTCATAAGAATATGTAGATTTTAATTAGCATATGTACATTTTCATAAGCATATGTACATTTTCATTAGAATATGTACATTTTCATTAGCATATGTACATTTTCATAAGCATATGTACATTTTCATTAGCATATGTACATTTTCATAAGCATATGTACATTTTCATTAGTATATGCACATTTTCATGAGCATATGTACATTTTCATTAGCATATGTACATTTTCATTAGCATATGTACATTTTCATAAGCATATGTAGATTTTAATTAGCATATGCACATTTTCATAAGAATATGTACGTTTTCATTAGCATATGTACATTTTCATTAGCATATGTACATTTTCATAAGCATATGTACATTTTCATTAGTATATGTACATTTTATTAAGCATATGTACATTTTCATTAGTATATGTACATTTTCATTAGCATATGTAAATTTTCAATAGCATATGTACATTTTATTTAGCAGACGTACATTTTCATTAGCATATGTACATTTTCATTAGTATATGTACACTTTCATAAGCATATGCACATTTCATTAGTATATGTACATTTTCATAAGCATATGTACATTTTCATTAGCATATGCACATTTTCATTAGCATATGTACATTTTCATAAGCATATGTACATTTTCATTAGCATATGTACATTTTCATAAGCATATGTACATTTTCATTAGTATATGTACATTTTCATAAGAATATGTAGATTTTAATTAGCATATGTACATTTTCATAAGCATATATACATTTTCATAAGCATATGCACATTTTAATTAGAATATGTACATTTTCATTAGCATATGTACATTTTCATAAGCATATGTACATTTTCATTAGTATATGTACATTTTCATAAGAATATGTAGATTTTAATTAGCATATGTACATTTTCATAAGCATATGTAAATTTCATTAGCATATGTACATTTTCATTAGCATATGTACATTTTCAATAGCATATGTACATTTTCATTAGCATATGTACATTTTCATTAGCATATGTACATTTTAATTAGCATATGTACATTTTCAATAGCATATGTACATTTTCATTAGCATAAGTACATTTTCATTAGCATATGCACATTTTCATTAGCATATGCACATTTTCATTAGCATATGTACATTTCATTAGCATATGTACATTTTCATTAGCATATGTACATTTTCAATAGCATATGTACATTTTCATTAGTATATGTACATTTTCATTAGCATATGTACATTTTCATTAGCATATGTACATTTTCATTAGCATATGTACATTTTCATTAGCATATGTACATTTTCATTAGCATATGTACATTTTCATTAGCATATGTACATTTTCATTAGCATATGCACATTTTCATTAGCATATGTACATTTTCATTAGCATATGTACATTTTCATTAGCATATGCACATCTTCATTAGCATATGTACATTTTCATTAGCGTATGCACATTTTCATTAGCATATGTACATTTTAATAAGCATATGTACATTTTAATTAGCATATGAACATGTTCATTAGCATATGTATATTTTCATAAGCATATGCACATTTTCATAAGCATATGCACATTTTCATTAGCATATGCACATTTTCATTAGTATATGCACATTTTTTTAGCATATGATATTTTTCATTAGCATACGTACATTTTCATTAGCACATGCACATTTTCATTTATATATGCACATTTTAATTAGCATATGCAAGTTTTCATAACCATATGTACATTTTTATTAGCATATGTAGATTTTCATTAGTATATGTACATTTTCATTAGCATATGTACATTTTAATTAGTATATGTACATTTTCATTAGCATACGTACATTTTCATTAGCATATGCAACTTTTCATAAGCATATGCACATTTTCATAAGCTTATGTACATGTTCATAAGCATATGTACATTTTCATTAGCATATGTACATTTTCAATAGCATATGTACATTTTGCTTAGCATATGCACATTTTCATTAGCATATGTACATTTTCATAAGCATATGAACATTTTCATTAGCATATGTACATTTTCATTAGTATATGTACATTTTCATTAGCATATGTACATTTTCCTTAGCATATGCACATTTTCATAAGCATATGTACATTTTCATAAGCATATGTACATTTTCATTAGTATATGTACATTTTCATTAGCATATGTACATTTTAATTAGCATATGTACATTTTCATTAGCATATGTACATTTTCATTAGTATATGTACATTTTCATTAGTATATGTACATTTTCATTAGCATATGTATATTTTCATTAGTATATGTACATTTTCATTAGCATATGTACATTTTCATTAGCATATGTACATTTTCATTAGCATATGTACATTTTCATTAGCATATGTACATTTTAATTAGTATATGTACATTTTCATTAGCATATGTACATTTTGATTAGCATATGTACATTTTAATTAGCATATGTACATTTTCATTAGCATATGTACATTTTAATAAGTATATGTACATTTTGATTAGTATATGTACATTTTAATTAGCATATGTAAATTTTAATTAGCATATGTACATTTTCATTAGTATATGTAAATTTTCATTAGCATATGTACATTTTCATTAGCATATGTACATTTTCATTAGCATATGCACATTTTCATTAGCATATGTACATTTTCATTAGTATATGTACATTTTCATTAGCATATGTACATTTTCATAAGCATATGTACATTTTCATTAGCATATGTAGATTTTCATTAGCATATGTACATTTTCATTAGCATATGTACATTTTCATTAGCATATGTACATTTTCATTAGCATATGTACATTTTCATTAGCATATGTACATTTTCATTAGCATATGTACATTTTCATTACCATATGTACATTTTCATTAACATATGTACATTTTCATAAGCATATGTAAATTTTCATTAGCATATGTACATTTTCATAAGCATATGTACATTTTCATTAGAATATGTACATTATCATTAGCATATGTACATTTTCATTAGCATATGTACATTTTCATTAGCATATGTACATTTTCATTACCATATGTACATTTTCATTAGTATATGTACATTTTCATAAGCATATGTACATTTTCATTAGCATATGTACATTATCATTAGCATATGTACGTTTTCATTAGTATATGTACATTTTCATTAGTATATGTACATTTTCATTAGCATATGTACATTTTCATTTGCATATGTACATTTTCATAAGCATATGTATATTTTCATAAGCATATGCACATTTTCATTAGCATATGTATATTTTCATAAGCATATGTACAGTTTCATAAGCATATGCACATGTTCATAAGCATATGTATATTTTCATTAGCATATGTACATGTTCATTAGCAGATGTACATTTTCATTAGCTTATGTACATTTTCATAAGCATATGTATATTTTCATTAGCATATGTACATTTTTATTAGCATATGTACATTTTCATTAGCATATGTACATTTTCATTAGCATATGCACATGTTAATTAGCATATGTATATTTTCATTAGCATATGTACATTTTCATTAGCATATGCACATTTTCATGAGCATATGTACATTTTCATAAGCATATGTACATTTTCATTAATATATGTACATTTTCACTAGTATATCTACATTTTCATTAGCATATGTACATTGTCATTAGCATATGTATATTTTAATTAACATATGTACATTTTCATTAGCATATGCACATTTTAATTTGCATATGTACAGTTTCATTAGCATATGTACATTTTTATAAACATATGTAAATTTTCATTAGTATATGCACATTTTCATTAGCATATGTACATTTTCATAAGAATATGTACATTTTCATTAGCATATGTACATTTTCATTAGCATATGCACATATCCATAAGCATATGCACATTTCATTAGCATATGTACATTTTCATTAGCATATGTACATTTTCATTAGCATATGCACATTTTCATTAGCATATGACCATTTTCATTAGCATATGTACATTTTCATTAGCATATGTACATTTTCATTAGTATATGTAAATTTTCATTAGCATATGTACATTTTCATTAGCATATGCAGATTTTCATTAGCATATGTACATTTTCATTAGCATATGCACATTTTCATTAGCATATGACCATTTTCATTAGAATATGTACATTTTCATTAGCATATGCACATTTTCATTAGCATATGTACATTTTCATTAGCATATGCACATTTTCATTAGCATATGTACATTTTAATTTGCATATGTACATTTTCATAAGCATATGTACATTTTTATAAACATATGTAAATTTTCATTAGTATATGCACATTTTCATTAGCATATGTACATTTTCATAAGAATATGTACATTTTCATTAGCATATGTACATTTTCATTAGCATATGCACATATCCATAAGCATATGCACATTTCATTAGCATATGTACATTTTCATAAGCATATGTACATTTTCATTAGCATATGCACATTTTCATTAGCATATGTACATTTTCATTAGCATATGCAGATTTTCATTAGCATATGTACATTTTAATAAGCATATGTACATTTTCATTAGCATATGTACATTTTCATAAGCATATGTACATTTTCATTAGCATATGTACATTTTAAGTAGCATATGTACATTTTCATTAGCATATGTACATTTTTATTAGCATATGTACATTTTCATTAGCATATGCACATTTTCATTAGCATATGTACATTTTCATTAGCATATGTGCATTTTCATTAGCATATGCACATTTTCATTAGCATACGTACATTGTTATTAGCATATGCAAATTTTCATAAGCATATGTACATTTTACTTAGCATATGTACATTTTCATTAGCATATGTACATATTCATTAGCATATGTACATTTTCATAAGCATATGTGCATTTTCATTAGCATATGTACATGTTCATAAGCATAAGTACATTTTCATAAGCATATGTACATTTTCATTAGCATATGTACATTTCCATTAGTCTCTGCACATTTTAATTAGCACATGTACATTTTTATTAGCATATGCACATTTTCCTTAGCATATGCACATTTTCATTACCATATGCACGTTTTAATTAGCATATGTACATTTTCATAAGTATATGCACATTTTCATAAGCATATGTACATTTTAATAAGGATATGCACATTTTCATTAGCATATGTATATTTTCATAAGCATATGTACATTTTCATTAGATTATGTACATTTTTATAAGCATATGTACATGTTTATTAGCATATGTACATTTTCATTAGCATATGTACATTTTAATTAGCATATGTACATTTTCATTAGCCTATGTACATTTTCAGTAGCATATGTACATTTTTATTAGCATATGTACATTTTCATAAGCATATGTACATTTTCATAAGCATATGCACATTTTCATTAGCATATGTACATTTTCATTAGCATATGCACATTTTCATTAGGATATGTACATTTTCATTAGTATATGTACATTCTGATTGGTATATGTACATTTTCATTACCATATGTACATTTTCATTAGTATATGTACATTTTTATTAGTATATGTACATTTTCATTAGCATATGTACATTTTCATTAGTATATGCACATTTCCATTAGTATATGTACATTTTCATAAGCTTATGCACATTTTTATTAGCATATGTACATTTTCATTAGTATATGTACATTTTCATTAGCATATGTACATTTTCATTAGCATATGTACATTTTCATAAGCATATGTACATTTTCATTACCATATGCACATTTTCATTAGCATATGTATATTTTCATTAGCATATGCACATTACCATTAGCATATGTACATTTTCATTAGCATATGTACATTTTCATTAGCATATGTACATTTTCATTAGCATATGTACATTTTCATTAGCATATGTGCATTTTGATTAGCATATGCTCATTTACATGAGCATATGCACATTTTCATCAGCATATGTACATTTTCATTAGCATATGCAAATTTTCATTAGCATACGTACATTTTCATTAGCGTATGCACATTTCATTAGCATATGTACATTTTCATTAGCATATGCACATTTTCATGTGCATATGCACATTTTCATTAGAATATGCAAATTTTCATTAGCATATGTACATTATCATTAGCATATGTACATTATCATTAGCATATGTACATTTTCATTAGCATATGTACATTTTCATAAGCATATGCACATTTCATGAGCATATGCATATTTCCATTAGCATATGCACATTTTCATTAGCATATGTAAATTTTCATTTGAATATGTACATACTCATTAGCATATGTACATTTTCATTAGCATATGTACATTTACATTAGCATATGTACATTTTCATTAGCATATGCACACTTTCATTAGCATATGCACAATTTCATTAACATATGTATATTTTTATTAGCATATGTACATTTTCATTAGCATATGCACATTTTCAATAGCATATGTACATTTTCATTAGCATATGCACACTTTCATTAGCATATGCACATTTTCATTTGCGTATGCACATTTTCATTAGCATATCTACATTTTCATTAGCATATGTACATTTTCATTAGCATATGCACATTATCATTAGCATATGTACATTTTCACAAGTATATGCACATTTCATTAGCATATGTACATTTTCATTAGCATATGTACATTTTCATTAGCATATGTACATTTTCATTAGCATATGTACATTTTCAGTAGCATATGTACATTTTCAGTAGCATATGTACATTTTCATTAGCATATGAACATTTTCATTAGCGTATGTACATTTTCATAAGCATATGTACATTTTCAGTAGCATATGTACATTTTCAGTAGCATATGTACATTTTCAGTAGCATATGTACATTTTCAGTAGCATATGTACATTTTTATTAGCATATGAACATTTTCATACGCCTATGCACATTTTCATTAGCATATGTACATTTTCATTAGCATATGTACATTTTCATTAGCATATGTACATTTTCAATAGCATATGTACATTATCATTAGCATATGTACATTTTCATAAGCATATGTACATTTTCATTAGCATATGTACATTTTCATTAGCATATGCACATTTTAATTAGCATATGTAAAGTTTCATTAACATATGTACATTTTCATTAGCATATGTACATTTAATTAGCATATGCAAATTTTCATTAGCATATGTACATTATGATCAGCATATGTACATTTTCATTAACATATGCACATTTTCATTAGCATATGTACATTTTCATTAGCCTATGCACATTTTCATTAGCATATACACATTTTCATTAGCGTATGTACATTTTAATTAGCATACGCACATTGTATTAGCATATGCACATTTAATTAGCCTATGCACATTTTCATCAGCATATGTACATTTTCATTAGCCTATGCATATTTTCATAAGCATATGTACATTTCATTAGCATATGCAAATTTTCATTAGCATATGTACATTATTATTAGCATACGTACATTTTCATTAACATATGCACATTTTCATTAGCATATGTACATTTTCTTTTGCCTATGCACATTTTCATCAGCATATGTACATTTTCATAAGCATATGCACATTTCATTAGAATATGCACATTTTTATTAGCATA
Source organism: Euprymna scolopes (assembly GCF_053919585.1). Lineage (NCBI taxonomy): Eukaryota > Metazoa > Mollusca > Cephalopoda > Sepiida > Sepiolidae > Euprymna > Euprymna scolopes. Next base: position 105,443,070 of record NC_136500.1, on the reverse strand, counting down.
TGTACATTTTCATTAGCATATGCACATTTTCAATAGCATATGTACATTTTCATTAGCATACGCACACTTTCATAAGCATATGCACATTTTCATTTGCGTATGCACATTTTCATTAGCCTGTGTACATTTTCATTAGCATATGCACATTTCATTTGCATATGTACATTTTCATTAGAACATGAACATTATCATTAGCATACGTACATTTTCATAAGCATATGTACATTTTCATTAGCACATGTACATTTTCATTATCATATGTACATTTTCCTTAGCATATGTACATTTTCATTAGCATATGTACATTTTCATAGGCATATGTACATTTTCATTAGCATATGTACATTTTGATTAGCATATGTACATTTTCATTAGCATATGTATATTTTCATTAGCATATGTACATTTTCATTAGCATATGTACATTTTCATAAGCATATGTACATTTTCATTAGCATATGTACATTTTCATTAGCATATGTACATTTTCATTAGCATATGTACATTTTCATTAGCATATGTACATTTCGATTAGCATATGTACATTTGTATTAGCATATGTACATTTTCATTAGCATATGTACATTTTCATTAGCATATGTACATTTTCATAAGCATATGTACATTTTCATTAGCATATGTACATTTTCATTAGCATATGTACATTTTCATTAGCATATGTACATTTTCATAAGCATATGTACATTTTCATTAGCATATGTACATTTTCATTAGCATATGTACATTTTCATTAGCATATGTACATTTCGATTAGCATATGTACATTTTCATTAGCATATGTACATTTTCATAAGCATATGTACATTTTCATTAGCATATGTACATTTCGATAAGCATATGTACATTTTGATTAGCATATGTACATTTTCATTAGCATATGTACATTTTCATTAGCATATGTACATTTTCATAAGCATATGTACATTTTCATTAGCATATGTACATTTTCATTAGCATATGTACATTTTCATTAGCATATGTACATTTCGATTAGCATATGTACATTTTCATTAGCATATGTACATTTTCATTAGCATATGTACATTTTCATTAGCATATGTACATTTCGATTAGCATATGTACATTTTCATTAGCATATTTACATTTCGATTAGCATATGTACATTTTGATTAGCATATGTACATTTTCATAAGCATATGTACATTTTCATTAGCATATGTACATTTTCATAAGCATATGTACATTTTCATTAGCATATGTACATTTTCATAAGCATATGTACATTTTCATTAGCATATGTACATTTCGATTAGCATATGTACATTTTCATAAGCATATGTACATTTTCATTAGCATATGTACATTTTCATTAGCATATGTACATTTTCATAAGCATATGTACATTTTCATTAGCATATGTACATTTTCATTAGCATATGTACATTTCGATTAGCATATGTACATTTTCATTAGCCTATGTACATTTTCATTAGCATATGTACATTTTCATTAGCATATGTACATTTCGATTAGCATATGTATATTTTCATAATCATATTAACATTTCGATTACCATATGTACATTTTCATTAGCATATGTACATTTTCATAAGCATATGTACATTTTCATTAGCATATGTACATTTTAATTAGCATATGTACATTTTCATTAGCATATGTACATTTTCATAAGCATATGTACATTTTCATTAGCATATGTACATTTCGATTAGCATATGTACATTTTCATAAGCATATGTACATTTTCATTAGCATATGTAAATTTTGATTAGCATATGTACATTTTCATTAGCATATGTACATTTTCATAAGCATATGTACATTTTCATTAGCATATGTACATTTTCATTACAATATGTACATTTTCATTTGCATATGCACATTTTCATGAGCATATGTACATTTTCATTAGCATATGTATATTTTCATTAGCATATTAACATTTTCATTAGCATATGTATATTTTGATTAGCATACTACCATTTCATTAGCATATGCACATTTCATTAGTATATGCAAATGTTCCTTAGCATATGTACATTATCATTAGCATATGTTAATTTTCATTAGCATATGCACATTTTCATTGGCATATGTACATTTTCATTAGCGTATGTACATTTTCATTAGCATATGTACATTTTCATTAGCATATGCACATTTTCATGAGCAAATGCACGTTTTCATTAGCGTATGTACATTTTCATTAGCATATGTACATTTTCATTAGCATATGTACATTTTCATAAGCATATGTACATGTTCATTAGCATACGTACATTTTTATTAGCATATGTACATTTTCATTAGCATATGTATATTTTCATTTGCATATTAACATTTTCATTAGCATATGTACATTATCATTAGCATATGTACATTTTCATAAGCATATGCACATTATCATTAGCATATGTACATTTTCATTAGCATATGTATATTTTCATTAGCATATGTACATTTTCATTAGCATATGTACATTTTCAATAGTATATGTACATTATCATTAGCATATGTACATTTTCATTAGCATATGTAGATTTTCATTAGCATATGCACATTTTTATTTGCTTATGTACATTTTCATTAGCATATGTACATTTTTATTAGCATATGCACATTTTCATTAGCATATGTACATTTTCATTACCATATGTATATTTTCATTAGCATATGTACATTTTCATTAGAATATGTACATTTTGATTAGCATATGCACATTTTCATTAGCATATGTATATTTTAATTTGCATATGTACATTTTCATTAGCATATGTATATTTTCATTAGCATATGTACATTTTCATTAGCATATGTACATTATCATTAGCATATGTACATTTTCATTAGCATATGCACATTTTCATTAGCATATGTACATTTTCATTAGCATATGCACATTTTCATATGCATATGTACATTTTCATTAGAATATGCACATTTTATTAGCGTATGTACATTTTAATTAGCATACGCACACTTCATTAGCATATGCACATTTCATTATAATATGCAAAGTCATAAGCATATGTACATTATCATTAGCATATGCACATATCATTAGCATATGCACATTTTCATTAGCGTACGTACATTGTCATTAGCCTATGCACATTTTCATTAGCATATGTACATTTTTATTAGCATATGAACATTTTCATTAGCATATGTTCATTTTCAGTAGCATATGCACATTTTCATTAGCATATGTACATTTTCATTAGCATATGTACATTTTAATTAGCAGTTGCACAGTTTCATTAGCGTATGTACATTTTCATTAGCATATGCACATTTTCATTAGCATAGGTACATTTTCATTAGCATATGCACATTTTCATTAGCACATGTACATGTTCATAAGCTTATGTACATTTTATTAGAATATGCACATTTTCATTAGCATATGCACATTTTCATTAGCATATGCACATTTAATTAGCATATGCACATTTTCATTAGCATATTACATTTTCATAAGCATATGGACATTTTCATTAGCACATGTACATTTTCATAAGCATATGTACATGTTCATTAGAATATGCACATTTTCATTTGCATATGCACATTTTCATTAGCATATGTACATTTTCATTAGCATATGCACATTTCATTAGCATATGCACATTGTCGTTAGCATATGTACATTTTCATTAGCATATGCACATTTTCATTAGCATATGTACATTTTCATTAGCATATGCTCATTTCATTAGAATATGCACATTTTTATTTGCGTATGCACATTTTTATTAGCATATGTACATTTTCATTAGCATATGCACATTTTCATCAGCGTATGTACATTTTCATTATCATATGTACATTTTCCTTAGATTATGTACATTTTCATTAGCATATGTACATTTTCATAAGCATATGTACATTTTCATTACCATATGTACATTTTGATTAGCATATGTACATTTTCATTAGCATATGTACATTTTCATTAGCATATGTATATTTTCATTAGCATATGTACATTTTCATTAGCATATGTACATTTTCATAAGCATATGTACATTTTCATTAGCATATGTACATTTTCATTAGCATATGTACATTTTCATTAGCATATGTACATTTTCATTAGCATATGTACATTTCGATTAGCATATGTACATTTTGATTAGCATATGTACATTTTCATTAGCATATGTACATTTTCATTAGCATATGTACATTGTCATTAGCATATGTACATTTTCATAAGCATATGTACATTTTCATTAGCATATGTACATTTTCATTAGCATATGTACATTTTCATAAGCATATGTACATTTTCATTAGCATATGTACATTTTCATTAGCATATGTACATTTTCATTAGCATATGTACATTTCGATTAGCATATGTACATTTTCATTAGCATATGTACATTTTCATTAGCATATGTACATTTTCATTAGCATATGTACATTTCGATTAGCATATGTATATTTTGATTAGCATATGTACATTTTCATTAGCATATGTACATTTTCATTAGCATATGTACATTTTCATAAGCATATGTACATTTTCATTAGCATATGTACATTTTCATTAGCATATGTACATTTTCATTAGCATATGTACATTTCGATTAGCATATGTACATTTTCATTAGCATATGTACATTTTCATTAGCATATGTACATTTTCATTAGCATATGTACATTTCGATTAGCATATGTACATTTTCATTAGCATATTTACATTTCGATTAGCATATGTACATTTTGATTAGCACATGTACATTTTCATAAGCATATGTACATTTTCATTAGCATATGTACATTTTAATTAGCATATGTACATTTTCATTAGCATATGTACATTTTCATAAGCATATGTACATTTTCATTAGCATATGTACATTTCGATTAGCATATGTACATTTTCATAAGCATATGTACATTTTCATTAGCATATGTACATTTTCATTAGCATATGTACATTTTCATAAGCATATGTACATTTTCATTAGCATATGTACATTTTCATTAGCATATGTACATTTCGATTAGCCTATGTACATTTTCATTAGCCTATGTACATTTTCATTAGCATATGTACATTTTCATTAGCATATGTACATTTCGATTAGCATATGTACATTTTCATAAGCATATTTACATTTCGATGAGCATATGTACATTTTCATTAGCATATGTACATTTTCATAAGCATATGTACATTTTCATTAGCATATGTACATTTTCATTAGCATATGTACATTTTCATTAGCATATGTACATTTTCATAAGCATATGTACATTTTCATTAGCATATGTACATTTCGATTAGCATATGTACATTTTCATAAGAATATGTACATTTTCATTAGCATATGTAAATTTTGATTAGCATATGTACATTTTCATTAGCATATGTACATTTTCATAAGCATATGTACATTTTCATTAGCATATGTACATTTTCATTACAATATGTACATTTTCATTTGCATATGCACATTTTCATGAGCATATGTACATTTTCATTAGCATATGTATATTTTCATTAGCATATTAACATTTTCATTAGCATATGTATATTTTGATTAGCATATGCACATTTTCATCAGCGTATGTACATTTTCATTAGCATACTACCATTTCATTAGCATATGCACATTTCATTAGTATATGCAAATGTTCATTAGCATATGTACATTATCATTAGCATATGTTAATTTTCATTAGCATATGCACATTTTCATTTGCATATGTACATTTTCATTAGCGTATGTACATTTTCATTAGCATATGTACATTTTCATTAGCATATGCACATTTTCATGAGCAAATGCACGTTTTCATTAGCGTATGTACATTTTCATTAGCATATGTACATTTTCATTAGCATATGTACATTTTCATTAGCATATGTACATGTTCATTAGCATACGTACATTTTTATTAGCATATGTACATTTTCATTAGCATATGTATATTTTCATTTGCATATTTACATTTTCATTAGCATATGTACATTATCATTAGCATATGTACATTTTCATAAGCATATGCACATTATCATGAGCATATGTACATTTTCATTAGCATATGTATATTTTCATTAGCATATGTACATTTTCATTAGCATATGTACATTTTCAATAGTATATGTACATTATCATTAGCATATGTACATTTTCATTAGCATATGTAGATTTTCATTAGCATATGCACATTTTTATTTGCTTATGTACATTTTCATTAGCATATGTACATTTTTATTAGCATATGCACATTTTCATTAGCATATGTACATTTTCATTACCATATGTATATTTTCATTAGCATATGTACATTTTCATTAGCATATGTACATTTTGATTAGCATATGCACATTTTCATTAGCATATGTATATTTTAATTTGCATATGTACATTTTCATTAGCATATGTATATTTTCATTAGCATATGTACATTTTCATTAGCATATGTACATTATCATTAGCATATGTACATTTTCATTAGCATATGCACATTTTCATTAGCATATGTACATTTTCATTAGCATATGCACATTTTCATATGCATATGTACATTTTCATTAGAATATGCACATTTTATTAGCGTATGTACATTTTAATTAGCATACGCACATTTCATTAGCATATGCACATTTCATTAGAATATGCAAAGTCATAAGCATATGTACATTATCATTAGCATATGCACATATCATTAGCATATGCACATTTTCATTAGCGTACGTACATTGTCATTAGCCTATGCACATTTTCATTAGCATATGTACATTTTTATTAGCATATGAACATTTTAATTAGCATATGTTCATTTTCATTAGCATATGCACATTTTCATTAGCATATGTACATTTTCATTAGAATATGTACATTTTAATTAGCAGTTGCACAGTTTCATTAGCGTATGTACATTTTCATTAGCATATGCACATTTTCATTAGCATAGGTACATTTTCATTAGCATATGCACATTTTCATTAGCACATGTACATGTTCATAAGCTTATGTACATTTTATTAGAATATGCACATTTTCATTAGCATATGCACATTTTCATTAGCATATGCACATTTCATTAGCATATGCACATTTTCATTAGCATATTACATTTTCATAAGCATATGGACATTTTCATAAGCACATGTACATTTTCATAAGCATATGTACATGTTCATTCGAATATGCACATTTTCATTTGCATATGCACATTTTCATTAGCATATGTACATTTTCATTAGCATATGCACATTTCATGAGCATATGCACATTGTCGTTAGCATATGTACATTTTCATTAGCATATGCACATTTTCATTAGCATATGTACATTTTCATTAGCATATGCTCATTTCATTAGCATATGCACATTTTTATTTGCGTATGCACATTTTTATTAGCATATGTACATTTTCATTAGCATATGCACATTTTCATCAGCGTATGTACATTTTCATAAGCATATGTACATTTTCATTAGCATATGCAAATATTCATTAGCATATGTACATTTTCATTAGCATATGCAAATTTTAATTAGCATATGTAAATTTTCATTAGCATGTGCACATTTTCATTAGCATATGAACATTAGCATAAGCATATGCCCATTATCATTAGCATATGTACATTTTCATTAGCATATGAACATTATCATTAGCATATGTACATTTTCATAAGCATATGCACATTTCATTAGAATATGCACATTTTTATTAGCATATGTACATTTTCATTAGCATATGTACATTTTCATTAGCATATGTACATTTTCATTAGCATATGTACATTTTCATTAGCATATGTACATTTTCATTAGCATATGCACACTTTCATTAGCATATGCACATTTTGATTAGCGTATGTACATTTTCATTAGCATATGTACATTTTCATTAGCATATGTATATTTTCATTAGCATATGTACATTTTCATTAGCATATGCACATTTTCATTAGCATATGTACATTTTCATTAGCATATGCACATTTTCATTAGCATATGTACATTTTCATTAGCATATGCACATGTTCATTAGCATATGTACATTTGCATTAGCATATGTACATTTTCATTAGCATATGCACATTTTCATTAGCATATGTACATTTTCATTAGCATATGTATATTTTCATTAGCATATGTACATTTTCATTAGCATATGCACATTTTCATTAGCATATGCACGTTTTAATTAGCGTATGTACATTTTCATTAGCATATGTACATTTTCATTAGCATATGTATATTTTCATTAGCATATGTACATTTTCATTAGCTAACGTACATTTGTATTAGCATATGTACATTTTCATTAGCATATGTATATTTTCATTAGCATATGTATATTTTCATTTGCATATTTACATTTTCATTAGCATATGTACATTATCATTAGCATATGTACATTTTCATAAGCATATGCACATTATCATTAGCTATTGTACATTTTCATAAGCATATTTACATTTTCATTAGCATATGTATATTTTCATTTGCATATGTACATGTTCATTAGTATGTGTACATTATCATTAACATATGTACATTTTTATAAGCATATGTAAATTTTCATTAGCATATCTATATTTTCATTAGCATATGTACATTTTCGTTAACATATGTACATTATCATTAGCATATGTACATTTTCATTAGCATATGCACATTTTTATTAGCTTATGTACATTTTCATTAGCATATGTATATTTTCATTAGCATATGTACATTTTCATTAGCATATGTACATTATCTTTAGCATATGTACATTTTCAATAGTATATGTACATTTTCAATAGCATATGTACATTTTCATTAGCATATGTACATTTTCATTAGGTTATGTACATTTTCATTAGCATATGTACATTTTCATTTGCATATGTACATTTTCATTAGCATATGTATATTTTCATTAGCATATGTACATTTTCATTAGCATATGTACATTTTCATTAGCATATGTACATTTTCATATGCATATGCACATTTTCATTAGCATATGTACATTATCATTAGCATATGTACATTTTCATAAGCATATGCACATTATCATTAGCATATGTACATTTTCATTAGCATATGTATATTTTCATTAGCATATGTACATTTTCATTAGCATATGTACATTTTATTAGCATATGTAGTTTTTCATTTGCATATGTACATGTTCATTAGTATGTGTACATTATCATTAACATATGTACATTTTTATTAGCATATGAACTTTTTCATAAGCATATGTATATTTTCATTAGCATATGTACATTTTCATTAGCTTATCTATATTTTCATTTGCATATGTACATTTTCATTAGCATATGTACATTTTCAATAGTATATGTACATTATCATTAGCATATGTACATTTTCATTAGCATATGTAGATTTTCATTAGCATATGCACATGTTTATTTGCTTATGTACATTTTTATTAGCATATGTACATTTTTATTTGCATATGCACATTTCCATTAGCATATGTACATTTTCATTACCATATGTATATTTTCATTAGCATATGTACATTTTCATTAGCATATGTATATTTTCATTAGCATATGTACATTTTCATTAGCATATGTACATTTTCATTAGCATATGTACATTTTCATTAGCATATGCACATTTTCATTAGCATATGTATATTTTAATTTGCATATGTACATTTTCATTAGCATATGTATATTTTCATTAGCATATGTACATTTTCATTAGCATATGTACATTATCATTAGCATATGTACATTTTCATTAGCATATGCACATTTTCATTAGCATATGTACATTTTCATTAGCATATGCACATTTTCATTAGCATATGTACATTTTCATTAGAACATGCACATTTTATAAGCGTATGTACATTTTAATTAGCATACGCACATTTCATTAGCATATGCACATTTCATTAGCATATGCAAAGTCATAAGCATATGTACATTATCATTAGCATATGTACATTTTCATTAGCATATGCACATTTTCATTAGCGTATGTACATTTCAATTAGCATACGCACATTGTATTAGCATATGCACATTTCATTAGCATATGCACATTTTCATTAGCGTACGTACATTGTCATTAGCCTATGCACATTTTCATTAGCATATGTACATTTTTATTTGCATATGAACATTTTCATTAGCATATGTTCATTTTCATTAGCATATGCACATTTTCATTAGCATATGTACATTTTCATTAGCATATGTACATTTTCATTAGCAGTTGCACAGTTTAATTAGCGTATGTAAATTTTCATTAGCATATGCACATTTTCATTAGCATAGGTACATTTTCATTAGCATATGCACATTTTCATTAGAACATGTACATGTTCATAAGCTTATGTAAATTTTATTAGAATATGCACATTTTCATTAGCATATGCACATTTTCATTAGCATATGCACATTTCATTAGCATATGCACATTTTCATTAGCATATTACATTTTCATTAGCACATGTACATTTTCATAAGCATATGTACATGTTCATTAGAATATGCACATTTTCATTTGCATATGCACATTTTCATTAGCATATGTACATTTTCATTAGCATATGCACATTTCATTAGCATATGCACATTTCATTAGCATATGCACATTTCATTAGCATATGCACATTTTCATTAGCATATGCACATTTTCATTAGCATATGTACATTTTCATTAGCATATGCTCATTTCATTAACATAGTCACATTTTTATTTGCGTATGCACATTTTTATTAGCATATGTACATATCCATTAGCATATGCACATTTTCATTAGCGTATGTACATTTTCATAAGCATATGTACATTTTCATTAGCATATGCAAATATTCATTAGCATATGTACATTTTCATTAGCATATGCAAATTTTAATTAGCATATGTAAATTTTCATTAGCATGTGCACATTTTCATTAGCATATGAACATTAGCATAAGCATATGCCCATTATCATTAGCATATGTACATTTTCATTAGCATATGCACATTATCATTAGCATATGTACATTTTCATAAGCATATTCACATTTCATTAGAATATGCACATTTTTATTAGCATATGTACATTTTCATTAGCATATGTACATTTTCATAAGCATATGTACATTTTCATTAGCATATGCACACTTTCATTAGCATATGCACATTTTGATTAGCGTATGTACATTTTCATTAGCATATGTACATTTTCATTAGCATATGTATATTTTCATTAGCATATGCACATTTTCATTAGCATATGTACATTTTCATTAGCATATGCACATTTTCATTAGCATATGTACATTTTCATTAGCATATGCACATGTTCATTAGCATATGTACATTTGCATTAGCATATGTACATTTTCATTAGCATATGAACATTTTCATTAGCATATGTACATTTTCTTTAGCATATGTATATTTTCATTAGCATATGTACATTTTCATTAGCATATGCACATTTCATTAGCCTGTGCACATTTTCATTAGCGTATGTACATTTTTATTAGCATATGCACATTTTCATTAGCGTATGTATATTTTAATTATCATACGCACATTGTATTAGCATATGCACATTTCATTAGCATATGCACATTTTCATTAGCATACGTACATTTGCATTAGCCTATGCACATTTTCATTAGCATATGTACATTTTTATTAGCATATGCACATTTTCATTAGCATATGTACATTTTCATTAGCCTATTCACATTTTCATTAGCATATGTACATTTTCATTAGCCTATTCACATTTTCATTAGCATATGTACATTTTCATTAGCATATGCACATTTTCATTAGCATATGTACATTTTCATTAGCATATGTACATTTTCATTAGCAGTTGCACAGTTTCATTAGCGTATGTACATTTTCATTAGCATATGCACATTTTCATTAGCATAGGCACATTTTCATTAGCATATGCACATTTTCATTAGCACATGTACATGTTCATAAGCTTATGTACATTTTATTAGAATATGCACATTTTCATTAGCATATGCACATTTTCATTAGCATATGCACATTTCATTAGCATATGCACATTTTCATTAGCATATTACATTTTCATAAGCATATGGACATTTTCATTAGCACATGTACATTTTCATAAGCATATGTACATTTTCATTAGAATATGCACATTTTCATTTGCATATGCACATTTTCATTAGCATATGTACATTTTCATTAGCATATGCACATTTCATTAGCATATGCACATTGTCGTTAGCATATGTACATTTTCATTAGCATATGTACATTTTTATTAGCATATGCACATTTTCATTAGCATATGTACATTTTAATTAGCATATGCTCATTTCATTAGCATAAGCACATTTTATTTGCGTATGCACATTTTGATTAGCGTATGTACATTTTCATTAGCATATGTACATTTTCATTAGCATATGTATATTTTCATTAGCATATGTACATTTTCATTAGCATATGCACATTTTCATTAGCATATGCACATTTTCATTAGCATATGTACATTTTCATTAGCATATGCACATTTTCATTAGCATATGTACATTTTCATTAGCATATGCACATGTTCATTAGCATATGTACATTTGCATTAGCATATGTACATTTTCATTAGCATATGCACATTTTCATTAGCATATGTACATTTTCATTAGCATATGTATATTTTCATTAGCATATGTACATTTTCATTAGCATATGCACATTTTCATTAGCATATGCACGTTTTAATTAGCGTATGTACATTTTCATTAGCATATGTACATTTTCATTAGCATATGTATATTTTCATTAGCATATGTACATTTTCATTAGCTAACGTACATTTGTATTAGCATATGTACATTTTCATTAGCATATGTATATTTTCATTAGCATATGTATATTTTCATTTGCATATTTACATTTTCATTATCATATGTACATTATCATTAGCATATGTACATTTTCATTAGCATATGCACATTATCATTAGCATATGTACATTTTTGGTAGCATATGTATATTTTCATTCGCATATGTACATTTTCATTAGCATATGTACATTTTCATTAGCATATGTATATTTTCATTTGCATATGTACATGTTCATTAGTATGTGTACATTATCATTAACATATGTACATTTTTATTAGCATATGAACTTTTTCATTAGCATATGTACATTTTCATTAGCGAACGTACATTGGTATTAGCATATGTACATTTTCATTAGCATATATACATTTTCATTAGCATATGTATATTTTCATTTGCATATTTACATTTTCATTAGCATATGTACATTTTCATAAGCATATGCACATTATCATTAGCATATGTACATTTTCATTAGCATATTTACATTTTCATTAGCATATGTATATTTTCATTTGCATATGTACATGTTCATTAGTATATGTATATTTTCATTAACATATGTACATTTTTATTAGCATATGAACTTTTTCATTAGCATATCTATATTTTCATTAGCATATGTACATTTTCATTAGCATATGTATATTTTCATTTGCATATGTACATGTCTATTAGTATGTGTACATTATCATTAACATATGTACATTTTTATTAGCATATGTACATTTTCATTAGCATATCTATATTTTCATTAGCATATGTACATTTTCATTAACATATGTACATTATCATTAGCATATGTACATTTTCATTAGCATATGCACATTTTTATTAGTTTATGTACATTTTCATTAGCATATGTATATTTTCATTAGCATATGTACATTTTCATTAGCATATGTACATTATCTTTAACATATGTACATTTTCAATAGTATATGTACATTTTCAATAGCATATGTACATTTTCATTAGCATATGCACATTTTCATTAGCTTATGTACATTTTCATTAGCATATGTACATTTTCATTTGCATATGTACATTTTCATTAGCATATGTATATTTTCATTAGCATATGTACATTTTCATTAGCATATGTACATTATCATTAGCATATGTACATTTTCATTAGCCGATGCACATTTTCATTAGCATATGTACATTTTCATTAGCATATGCACATTTTCATTAGCATATGTACATTTTCATTAGAATATGCTCATTTTATTAGCGTATGTACATTTTAATTAGCATACGCACATTTAATTAGCATATGCACATTTCATGAGCATATGCAAATTCATAAGCATATGTACATTATCATTAGCATATGTACATTTTCATATGCATATGCACATTTGCATTAGCATATGTACATTTTAATTAGCCTGTGCACATTTTCATTAGCGTATGTACATTTTTATTAGCATATGCACATTTTTATTAGCGTATGTACATTTTAATTAGCATACGCACATTGTATTAGCATATGCACATTTCATTAGCATATGCACATTTTCATTAGCATACGTACATTTGCATTAGCCTATGCACATTTTCATTAGCATATGTACATTTTTATTAGCATATGCACATTTTCATTAGCATATGTACATTTTCATTAGCCTATTCACATTTTCATTAGCATATGTACATTTTCATTAGCCTATTCACATTTTCATTAGCATATGTACATTTTCATTAGCATATGCACATTTTCATTAGCATATGTACATTTTCATTAGCATATGTACATTTTCATTAGCAGTTGCACAGTTTCATTAGCGTATGTACATTTTCATTAGCATATGCACATTTTCATTAGCATATGTACATTTTCATTAGCATATGCACATTTTCATTAGCACATGTACATGTTCATAAGCTTATGTACATTTTATTAGAATATGCACATTTTCATTAGCATATGCACATTTTCATTAGCATATGCACATTTCATTAGCATATGCACATTTTCATTAGCATATTACATTTTCATAAGCATATGGACATTTTCATTAGCACATGTACATTTTCATAAGCATATGTACATTTTCATTAGAATATGCACATTTTCATTTGCATATGCACATTTTCATTAGCATATGTACATTTTAATTAGCATATGCTCATTTCATTAGCATAAGCACATTTTCATTAGCATATGTACATTTTCATTAGCATATGCACATTTTCATTAGCATATGTACATTTTCATTGGCATATGTACATTTTCATTGGCATATGCACATTTTCATTAGCATATGTACATTTTCATAAGCATATGTACATTTTCATTAGCATATGCACATTTTCATTAGCATATGTACATTTTCATTAGCATATGTACATTTTCATTAGCATATGCACATTTTCATTAGCATATGTACATTTTCATTAGCATATGCACATTTTCATTAGCATATGTACATTATCATTAGCATATGTACATTTTCATTAGCATATGTACATTTTCATTAGCATATGCACATTTTCATTAGCATATGTACATTTTCATTAGCATATGCACATTTTCATTAGCATATGTACATTTTCCTTAGCGTATGTACATTTTCATTAGCATATGTACATTTTCATTAGCATATGTATATTTTCATTTGCATATGTACATGTTCATTAGTATGTGTACATTTTCATTAACATATGTACATTTTTATTAGCATATGTACATTGTCATTAGCATATGTACATTTTCAATAGCATATGTACATTTTCATTAGCATATGCACATTTTCATTAGCATATGTACATTTTCCTTAGCGTATGTACATTTTCATTAGCATATGCACATTTTCATTAGCATATGTACATTTTCCTTAGCGTATGTACATTTTCATTAGCATATGTACATTTTCATTAGCATATGTACATTTTCATTAGCATATGTACATTTTCATTAGCATATGTACATTTTCATTTGCATACGTACATTTGTATTAGCATATGTACATTTTCATTAGCATATGTATATTTTCATTTGCATATGTGCATGTTCATTAGTATGTGTACATTATCATTAACATATGTACATTTTTATTAGCATATGAACTTTTTCATTAGTATATGTATATTTTCATTAGCATATGTACATTTTCATTAGCATATCTATATTTTCATTAGCATATGTACATTTTTATTAGCATATTTACATTTTCATTAGCATATGTACATTTTCAATAGTATATGTACATTATCATTAGCATATGTACATTTTCATTAGCATATGTACATTTTCAATAGTATATGTACATTTTCATTAGCATATGTACATTTTCATTAGCATATGCACATTTTCATTAGCATATGCACATTTTCATTAGCATATGTACATTTTCATTAGCATATGCACATTTTCATTAGCATATGTACATTTTCCTTAGCGTATGTACATTTTCATTAGCATATGTACATTTTCATTTGCATATGTACATTTTCATTAGCATATGTACATTTTCATTAGCATACGTACATTTGTATTAGCATATGTACATTTTCATTAGCATATGTATATTTTCATTTGCATATGTACATGTTCATTCGTATGTGTACATTATCATTAACATATGTACATTTTTATTAGCATATGAACTTTTTCATTAGTATATGTATATTTTCATTAGCATATGTACATTTTCATTAGCATATCTATATTTTCATTAGCATATGTACATTTTTATTAGCATATGTACATTTTCAATAGTATATGTACATTATCATTTGCATATGTACATTTTCATTAGCATATGTACATTGTTATTAGCATATGCACATTTTTATTAGCATATGTACATTTTCATTAGCCGATGCACATTTTCATTAGCATATGCACATTTTTATTAGCATATGCACATTTTCATTAGCGTATGTACATTTTAATTAGCATACGCACATTGTATTAGCATATGCACATTTCATTAGCATATGCACATTTTCATTAGCATACGTACATTTTCATTAGCCTATGCACATTTTCATTAGCATATGTACATTTTTTTTAGCATATGCACATTTTCATTAGCATATGTACATTTTAATTAGCCTATTCACATTTTCATTAGCATATGCACATTGTCATTAGCATATGTACATTTTCATTAGCATATCTATATTTTCATTTGCATATGCACATTTTCATTAGCACATGTACATTTTCATTAGCATATGCACATTTCATTAGCATATGCACATTGTCGTTAGCATATGTACATTTTCATTAGCATATGTGCATTGTCATTAGCATATGTACATTGTCATTAGCATATGCACATTTTCATTAGGATATGTACATTTTCATTAGCATATGCTCATTTCATTAGCATATGCACATTTTTATTTGCGTATGCACATTTTTATTAGCATATGTACATTTTCATTAGCATATGCACATTTTCATTAGCGTATGTACATTTTCATAAGCATATGCACATTTTCATTAGCGTATGTACATTTTCATAAGTATATGTACATTTTCATAAGCATATGTACATTTTCATTAGCATATGTACATTTTCATTAGCATATGCACATTTTCATTAGCGTATGCACATTTCATTAGCATATGTACATTTTCATTAGCATATGTACATTTTCATTAGCATATGCACATTTTCATAAGCATATGCACATTTCATTAGCATATGCACATTTTCATTAGCATATGTACATTTTCATCAGCATATGTACATTTTCATTAGCATATGCACATTTTCATTAGCGTATGCACATTTTCATTAGCGTATGTACATTTTCATTAGCGTATGCACATTTTCATTAGCGTATGCACATTTTCATTAGCATATGCACATTTTCATTAGCGTATGTACATTTTCATTAGCATATGTACATTTTCATAAGCATATGTACATTTTCATTAGCATATGCACATGTTCATTAGCATATGCACATTTTCATTAGCGTATGTACATTTTCATTAGCGTATGCACATTTTCATTAGCGTATGCACATTTTCATTAGCATATGCACATTTTCATTAGCGTATCTACTAATGGTTAAATCCGTAGACAGGCATGAACACATTATATCTTAGCTTTTTTACGTGATGCAAACAGTCACACCAATGTAACAATTGTATGTAAAATATGTATGTGCATGATTTCAATGAACACTATAAATTTGTTGGATCATCCATCTCTACCTTCAGTGTCACGGAAACTTAATCAAATTTCCAATAAATATCAAAATAATGCAGAGTATCTACTGAAATAAAAATACATAAGCTTTTACACGAGTAATGGGTTATTTATTCTATAGCACAAAATAACACTACGTATAAAAATAATAAATAAAGATATCACTATTTATTTCTACATTTACACATCGTTTCAGCTAAACGTAAGACAAGCTAAAGCTTCGTCAGCTTCTTATAGTATCGTTCATCAACTAATCAAGCAACGTTATTAATTCTTATCCTTAAAGGCTTTGGAGCTTCGTAACTAGTGACTCATCAGTAAAAAGATGTTTTCTTGAACGTATATGCACATTCACATCCATATAGGAATGGAAGACTAGCTGTGCTAGTACACACGCGGGCGTGCATTTTTTGTGGGTTTCCTTGAACAAAACTCACCAAAATGAAAATTTTTTATTTGTCATTATTTTTATTGCACCTAATTTATTTTATTACGAATTATTTTCCTACTTTTGTTGCGGTAAAAAGTGAAATAATTGAAACCAAGTATTGCAGCAATTAAAAAATACACGGAAAACTTCCGTTTCATTTCCTTAGGATAAGGTTCAATGTTTTCGTTCTAAAATAAATGTCTGCTTCTTAATACAACTTTGAGACGAACTATGTTTAGTCGCGGAGGCCGGTAAGTAACCAGTCAACATTACCATAGCTTGAATTGTTTTTTTTTCTTTTTATGCCCGTTGCCATCCCCAAATTAACAAAATGTAAACACAGAATTAACGATAAATATCAGCACGTTAATTACAGAACAACGGTTACTTAAACTGTAGAAAAACCTATTAAACTAAACACGTTCTATAGTTGGTTAAGCCTTACCACCAACCCCAACAACGAAACAAATGAGAAGGAAAACATAAAAATGTTTCTGTGTTCCACTCGTGATAAAAAGTATTTAAAACTACGTAACAATACAAAAATAATGAGCCCCATTTTCTTTTTGGGGGGACTGCAAAGTTATCATACGCCTTGCGATGACTAACCTTATTTCGACCGCCCGCAACGTCGAAAGGCCATGACGGATAAATGGATGGTTTTTTTCACCTTCT
The DNA here is from genome assembly GCF_053919585.1 of Euprymna scolopes. Taxonomy (NCBI): domain Eukaryota; kingdom Metazoa; phylum Mollusca; class Cephalopoda; order Sepiida; family Sepiolidae; genus Euprymna; species Euprymna scolopes. The sequence goes on along the minus strand of NC_136500.1, from coordinate 105,423,943 downwards.
TTTCCTCCTTTGCTTTACAGATTCGAGCCTGCCTGCCTACTTCTTTTTTTTCACCTGTCTTCACTCGGGTTTCCTATTGCGTCTAATTTTTTTCTTTTTCCCCTCGTACTATTTTTATATTTATTTATTTTGTTTTACGCGTGGGGGTTGCTCAATATTCGTACTACACCGCCTCTCTCCACTTGTTTTTGACAAGAGGAGGTTGGGGCATTCATTCTGATAGCCGTTCTTACCATGAGGAATTGGGGGTGTTTATTCCAACAACCGTTTCTAACATGAGGAGGGTGAGCAGCAACAACAATCGTCCTTGAATTTTTGTTCGAGTGGGTGGGCATGTTTCCACCGGGTAACACCGATTAGCGGGTATTACTAGTATTTATATAAATACAGCTTCGCTAGTATATACTAGCAAAGATACCCACGCTTTGTGTGGGACTTTGCTGCACTCTCAAGTACCGCTACGTAGGTATCCGAGCGTACAGTAAAGTTCCGATCTTAATATTTGGTATTGATCTTAAAACTAGTGTGCACCGTCCCTAGGTGGGTAACCATCATCAGGTTTGGTCATGATCGGTTCAGTGGCTTGGGTTGTGGAAGAGTTGTACAGACACACACACACACATAAATGCTACTACCTTATATATATAGATATCTATATATACGTATATATTTATATACATACAGCTCTGCTAGTAAATATGGTAAAAAGAAACCTGTATTTTCAAACCAATAAAAGATGCCCAAATTTGCCTACATTTGTATAGATAGTGTCTTGACAAACCAGCTTTAGTTTTGCTGCTTTGGGATGAATTTTGCTTAGGGTTTATCGTAGTCTTGGTTGTCTCCCCTGTGGCCTTGTCAGCCCACTAATATATATATATATATATATATATATATATATATATATATATATATACTAGAAGAATGCATCAACGGGTAAAATTAATTCTTTGTAACAGAACACTTTTGCACCACTTTTACGAAAATGAAACTCATTATATAATACTATAATATAATAATACTAAACTTTATATCTAGAATCCTTATTTCAATTTTAATCAAAATCTATTACATAAATATTCATTTCAGAAACTGACTAAAATCCAAAGCTTAAGCTTAAGGGGTCTTAATGAAAAAATCACATTCAGGGAATCGTGCTTATTTGATGTCTAATGATTTTTGATCAAATTTAATGCAAATTTGAAATAGTTAAATTTTCAAATAGGAGGTTGTTTCGGCATTAGGCCCTCAAAACTCTTTTAAAATACTCGAAAAAATCCTGATGTTTGGGGAATCTTATACCTATTGTAAAATTTCACAACAATTGGAAGTATCTGAATGTTTATGAAAGGCTTTGACCTCCACACGCCTTTGCAAAAAAATCTAAATATAACGAATATTACTCAATCTTACACCTAACAACTCTGTTGCAAAATTCATAATGATCTGTTCATTAGTTTCGGAGTGAACCTGTACAACAATATATATATATATATATATATATATATATATATATATATATATATACATGAAATAGAATGGAGGTAGAAGGACCTGAATACTCAACGTTTCGCCCGATTTATGTGGGCTTTTTTTGGTCATTGACTATATATATATATATATATATATATATATATATATATATATATACATACACAAATTTGAGTGTTTTTTCTCTGACATTGATATTAAAAGCATACTTTTTCTATGTAAACATTAAAACTAACTTAATATACTTAATTGGATGGAATTTAAGATGCAAACGTTCTAGTATATGGAAATATTACTCTCTCTCTCTCTCTCTCTCTATATATATATATATATATATATATATATATATATATATATATACATGACCTTGTTGGTGTATGTGTGTGAAAAGTCTCTACCAAACTCCTCTCTGAATATATAAGATATTTGGACCTGTAGCACACATTCGATTTTGTTTTTAGCCGGTAAAATTGCTAAGGGGTCAAAATTGAAAATAAAACAGTTGTCTTTGGCAAGGTTTTCCATGTCACATCGACGTAGTAGTGGGGAGGGGGAATCCCTATTTAGCTTATTTAGATGACAGAAGAACTTTATTCAAGTACGATACTTAATATTAACAGCCATGGCAAGGTGCAAAAAAAAAAAGTGCCGCCCAATTTAACTTTCACTATTCGTAACTGAAATATGCAGTATCTTAGCTGTGATGCTTCCTGAGTGGATGCTATGCTCTGTGCGTGACCTTAATGTCTGCCTATAAATACAAAATACGAATTTCCGAATCGGCATGAACTAGTTCTTGTAACTGGAAAAAACACCTAACTGCTAGCTACGAAATCCCAATATACATTTTACCTCCAAGACGATTACCTCTGTCTAACCTGCATGCGCAAAAAAAACCCTTACCTGCCACTCTAAATCCTAATGTAGATCTGTTTCTTATAAATTAATAACCCCTGTCTCTTGAAGGCTAACAATCTTCTCCTTCCCACCAAACCGCCACTTAACTCCTACCTTTCACAGCGTTTGTAGTGGAATCCTTAACTTCCAGCCCTTAACCCTCACATGCTAACTGCTTAGTCATCACTAAACATCTATACAATTCTACCTATTAGACATGCATTGGAGTTAATTCCTATTCCAGTTAGGTATTTAACAGCCAAAGTATGTACTCGGAAGCAAAGCACACCGCACTGCATTACACAACTATGTCTCCTCTTAGATGGCTTTGCAACGCTAATACGAAACCGAACCAATGCTCCTTGCTATGCTAAATGTCCATAACTCTTACTTGAAAGCTGAAATAATCTTCTATCAATAATAGAAACTCACTTTGTACCTTCAACTTTATTCGCACCTACTAAAACCTGCCCATATATCTATTTACCAAATTACACATGACTCAAAACTTACTGTTTTATCCGTACTATATTGCACTCGCATCTCATGCCCTGCTGTCATCTAAAATATAGTTTGGGCACAACTCGTAGTTCAATTCTTAACACCTACTTACACTTTAATGTTATCTTAGACCCAAGCTAACATGAATAAAATATATATATATATATATATATATATATATATATATAAGGGAAAGCCTCAAACCACATTATCTCCTTCTAACAAGCCTTCTTATAATCATAGTTGCTTACACTGCATGAGCTCTACTCAACCCCTTTATCCAGTAACAATGAAATAACAATGTCCCTAATTCACTTTGAGGAGTGTAACTATTTAGCAGATATATAACCTCTACAAACTAACTATTCAGCAGATATATAACCTCTACAAACTAACCCAGTAACATTAACTAACCACGCGGGGTCGCAGAAATACCTGGATTAGAACCCAGGCGCGAAGCAAACCCTCTCAGTGGTGACGGACCAAGTAGATCTTTCCAGATCATCCGTCTAGGAGAAAGAAAACTCTGAAACTAAACCAAAGGGGAGGGAGGCCTCTTCAGTCTTGGATGACAACCTTCCTAGAGCTGGTGACTCAAACAAATTACCGGTTTGCAAACCTAAATTGCTTAAGGAGTAGATATGTTCTGTCTATCGCCCGGCTTCCATACTCCTTCTTTGCCTATTAGTCAGGCGCAGAGATACTATCACAGTGATTCGACAGAAACACACAGTAGTAGATCTTGTTTCTTGTCTCGGGCAATGAACGCCGTCTCCCCACTCCCGACATACCCACCTCTAAAGCTGGGCACTTCAAAGGGCTTGAGTACCATATATGCCTGAGCAATTAGATTGGGTTGACCTTCCTCTGATGGGTTGAGGGTACCGGATTGACAGTTACTGCCTGCTGTTTCCGACTGGTAGTACAGGAGCCCTAACTCTTTGGTAGCGCTTAGAGCGGCTGCTCCATCAACAGTTGTATAATATCGGGATGTTTGCAGTGCCATGTCGCGCATGGAAAGGGACCGTGCACTCATCCCTGGTGGGCTTTCCTGAGGTCACAGTCCTAGTTGATGGAGGGTCAGCTGATGGTCTACTTGTGATGCATGTGTGATACTCTGCATAACCTCCTGTTCGGCTCCCCCTAACCTAACTGAAACTCGTTAAAAAATATGATAACAATACAATCTAAAAATAAGCTTAAACCAGGCTTAGGGTCAAACAAGTCCAACTTGCCTCCTCTCTTGAGGCTTGCATTCACAAATATCCGTGGGCTTAGAACTAATTTAGCTGATGTTGAAGCATTTCTCCTAACAAATACCCCGGATATCTTAGCACTAAGTGAGACTAACCTACACTCCTCCATCCCCTCTAACTACTTTAACATGCCTGAATATCTCCCACTCTGACAGACATATGCACGGACTTGGAGTTTACATTCGTAATACCCTTCCCTTGACTAGAGAAACAAAGCTAGAAACGGATGATCAAGCCTTTATGTGCTTTAGACTAATTATGCAACACAACATTAGCTACTTTTACTTTCTCTACCGCTCTCCCTCGACCCAAGACTGCACCATAATAAACAAAGTATCTGACAGCATAGACACAGCACTCTCTTTCGACACTAGCGCCCAAGTACATGTATTTGGTGACTTTAATGTCCATCACAAAAACTGGCTTGGATTCTCTACTTACACAGATGCAGCGGGCAGCGCAACTCATAGCTTCTCTATATCTCACTCCCTATCACAAATTGTTACTTTTCCAACCCGTTTCCCTGATCAGGAAGAACAACACGCATCACTTTTAGATCTGTTTTTGACCACAGTTCCTGGTGATTGTATAACGAAAGCCGATAGCCCACTTGGGAACGCTGATCATGCAGTGATAATGGTTGAAATCGCCCTAAACTCTAGACCCAAAACTGAAGAGCCAGTGCTCAAAACAACGAGATATTATAAAAAGGCTGACTGGGAAGCCATCAGAGATCTTATCAGAGACATCCCATGGGAAAATATTTTTTTCTCTTCCTGCTGAACAGTGTGCAAACGAGACCACTGAATGGTTCAAAACTGCAATCGAAGCGTATGTTCCCATGCGGAAATTCTATAGCAAGCCCCACTCTCCCCAATGGTTTACTCCGACTTGCGCAACTGCCATTGCTCAAAGGCAGCATGCATTCCGCAGGTTTAACCGACAGTAGTCCAGTTCAAACAGACAGAAGTACATAGAAGCTAGAAGTAACGTTAAGAAAGAAATAGCGACAGCTAAGAGGGAATTTACGGAAACCACTAAAAAACGCATCGAAACTAGGAACTCGTGACTTCTGGAAAATCTACAACAGTGTAGTAAATAATGGGCAATCAACAATTCCCCCACTAACCAACAATCACGAGGTTGTTTGCTCAGCAACCGAAAAGGCTAACATGCTTGCCAGTCGGTTTGCCTCAAACTCCACACTGGACCCTTCCAACCACCCCCTACCTGACTTTCCTCTGCGGACAGACGCCACGCTAGACGATCTGAAAATCACCCCTGCTCAGGTGCATGCTATCATAAAAAAAACCTTGACACTTCAAAAGCATGTGGACCTTATCTCATCCCAGCTGTGCTATTAAAAATGTGCTCAGCTGAAGTAGCTCCAGTTCTCTCCAAACTCTACAACAAATGCCTTAATGAAACTTACTTTCCGGGCTGTTGGAAAACTGCTTCTGTGGTACCAGTACTTAAGAATTCTGGCGAAAGAACTGACCCATTAAATTATCGCCCTATTAGCCTCCTCCCACTTTTTGCCAAAACATTTGAGACCTTAATTAGCCATGCTCTAGTCCAGCACCTTACAGATGCTAAACTTCTGACCGACCAACAATATGGATTTAGACAAGCCCGTTCCACAGCAGACATCCTCACTGTAATCTCTGAACGCATATACCAGTCACTGGACAAAGCGGGAGAGGGCAGAGCAGTAGCTCTAGATATACCTAAGGCTTTTGACAGGGTATAGCATGAGGGTCTCCTCAGGAAGATTAGATCATACGGTATCACTGGTTGAATACTTAACATAATTAAATCCTTCTTAGATAAGAGAAAAATCCAGGTTGTCCTCGACGGTCGTACATCTAAACATTATGATATAAATGCGGGAGTGCCCCAGGGATCTATCCTTGGACCTCTACTGTTCCTGATATTCATAAATGACCTCCCCGACAAAATTGCCTCTGAGATGGGTATATATGCTGATGACACCACACTCTATTGCAGGCATGACAGGAAAACAAATGAACATATATCTAAAGTAATGGCAGAAACACTAGAGGATGACCTCCAATCAGTAGTGGAATGGGGACAAAAATGGATGGTCACGTTCAATGCCGCCAAGACTAAACTGGTTTCATTCAATAATTACAAGAAACCTTCTCTACCACCTATAGCAATAGCCAACGACTCTTTATCTGAGAGTACGTCTTTCAAGCTCCTTGGCCTAACGTTCACAGGAAACATGAGCTGGAACAATTACATCGAGGGCATTTCCAGGGCTGCTGCAAGGACGGCGGGCTCTCTCTACCGTGCTAGAAAACTACTAACACCCGAAAGTATCCTGTACCTCTATAAGGCAACCATTCGCCCATGTATGGAGTATTGCTGTCATATTTGGGCTGGTGCATCGGCTACTAGTCTCTCGCTCCTTGACAGGGTTCAAAAGAGAGTCGCAAATCTGATAGGCCCTAAACTGGCATCTAAGCTTCAGCCTCTGTCCCATCGACGAAACGTTGCATCCCTCTGCCTGTTCTACAAGTATTTAAATGGTGAATGCTCTGATGAACTGCAAGCACTCGTTCCCCCCACGACGTGAACACCCTCGACAGACCCGACAAGCTGCAAAATCCTACCCCCACACTGTAGAGATCCCTAGATGTAAAAGATCTTTCTAGTCCGGTAGTTTCTTCCCCAGAACCGCTAGACTTTGGAATTCCATTCCATGTCACTGCTTCCCCAACTGTACTGACATGCAGAAGTTCAAGTGCAACGTGAACCAACATTTGCTGCCCAAATCCCTACATAGTACCCCAGTAGTTGTTGCCCCTGATAGTAGCCCCCTACACCAAAGTGGCAATGTGCCTTGTTTGGGGTGAAAATGTAATTAAAATATATATATATATAAGATTTGTTGTTGTTTTTAGTAATATTAACAGCTTTGAAACTTTATTTGTTGCAAGAAGAAAGCCCTTTTCTGGTAAGTAAGAAAACATTAGATAAGTAAAAATGAGATTAGGATAGACCGAGATTCGAACCTTGTAAGCAAGTTAAGAAATAGATTTAGAAATGGAATATAGCATTGTTCAGTTCACATAAAATAGTTTAGATATGTTGTAGTAAAATTAATTTTGATTGTTTCATTCTTTTTATGAAAATGAATAAAAATAATGTCATCTAGAAAATAACGAACAATAGCAAATTAAAAACATATTGAAAAATAAGTTAGGTCGAAAAATAGATTACATAGAATTCTTTGTCTGCAGAAATGGTTTATGAACATGTGCGAACCACACATGTTCAGGCCACATGGGTCGATCACGTTTTTGGGCACACGTATGACGCCATGGCAGAAATGAATTCTCAATATAGGAGCTAGAGTCGAAGATGAGTTAGACAGAGAGACAGAGAAAGACGGAGTCTAGAGTCGAGTCTGGATCGAATCAGAGGAGGGCCCCCTTTAGAAGCGAAGGGAAAATTTTTAAACATGCAGAAACAACTTTGAATTCCTGGATGTGATTATCATTTTGACCGGTCAAAGAACATCTCATATTTTTGTAACTGGGTTGCTTTAGCTCACACTACGGCATTTATATTTACTCTCTATCGCCCCCATAACAGCGGAGTTACTATCTTTCAAAGGATATCTGAGAAAATTGACCAAGTCCTATCTGCTTATCCTTCAGCTAACATTCACGTATGTGGTGACTTCAATGTTCACAACGTCGAATGGTTGACCCACTCTAACAAGACCGATGATGAGGGGAGGTTCTGTCATGATTTCTCCATTGCCTATGACCTCACTCAGATTGTTCAGGAACCCACCCGTGTGCCCGACAATGACTGCCAGTATGCGAGCCTACTAGACTTTTTTCTCACAACTTGCCCTGAACTATGTTCAGTTTCTGTTCTGTCGCCTCTTGGATCTTCCGACTACTCTGTTGTATCAATTAAGATAAAAATGAAATGTAATAAGTTCTTAGACGTACCTCTCCATCGTACAGTATATCGATACACTAAGGCTGACTGGGATAGCTTCCGTACATTTATATCTGATCTACCTCTGCATTCCATGTTTAAAAAGGATGTGTCCTCTATAGTATTAGACCTGACGGAATGGTTAATTGTAGGTATTGACCGTTTCATACCCTCTAAAAAGTTTCAGCAAAAACCTAACAGCCAGCCATGGTTCTCTCCAGAATGTGCTGCTGCCATTGCGCACAGAAATCACTTTTTCCACTGTTTCCAACGTAATAGATGTATGAAAACTAAAGCCGCTTTCAGGACTGCCAGCAACCATTGTAAGAAAGTAATAAAGAATGCAAGAGAGTTTTATGCTCAATCTGTTAAGTCCAAAGTAGCTGAACAGCGGCTTGGTTCCCACCAGTTTTGGCAAATAGCAAACAGAATCCTGAATAGAAGCGTGTGCTCTATCCCAACTATTATCAATGGACCTGAGGTATTCTCGTCAGCATCAGACAGAGCCAAACTCTTTGTCAAGAACTTTGCAGCTAATTCTACCCTTTGCGATCAAGGCCGCCAACCCCCAATATTTCCTCCTGTATCAGAAAACACGCTATGTGATATACGTATATCTGTACGTGATGTTGCGAAGCTAATCAAAAACCTTGATTCCAGTAAAGCAACTGGCCCTGACGGTATTCCAATTATAGTACTCAAAAAACTTCAACCTGAACTAGCGCCCATACTTACAAAACTGTTTAAACGTTGTCTTAAGGAGAATAGTTTCCCATCTCCCTGGAAAATTTCATCAGTATGCCCTGTATTTAAGAATTCAGGTGAACGCTCATCCCCCTCTCAGTACAGGCCAATAAGTCTCCTGTGCGTCATGAGTAAGTTACTGGAATCTGTGTTAAATAGAGAAGTAATCAAACATCTCAACAAAAATAACCTTCTTAGTGACACTCAATATGGTTTCCGTTCTGCTAGATCTACAGCAGATGTGCTTACAGTTATATCTCATAGGATTAGCAAATCTCTCGATGGAGGCAACTTTTCTAGGGCAATTGCTCTTGACATATCTAAGGCCTGTGAAAGGGTATGGCATAAAGGTTTACTTCATAAGATCTCTATCTATGGTATTGCTGGAAATGTCTTCTCAATTATTAAATCATTTCTTTCTGATAGGTTCATAAGAGTAGTAGTTGAGGGGCAAATATCAGAAGCTCACAGTATTAATGCTGGTGTCCCTCAGGGGTCCATCCTGGGCCCAACTCTTTTCCTGATCTACATTAATGATCTTCCAAATCACATCCTTACATCATTTGTAGACATTTATGCTGACGATACTACCATTTATGGTAGCACATCTAAGACAGTAAACGACCAAGTTCTCTCCAATTCTCTCTCCTCTGATCTTGAGCACGTAGTACAATGGGGTAAGGAGTGGATGGTTACTTTTAATGCATCTAAAACCAAGCTTCTCTCTTTACATCATCAACATTCTGATCCACATCTGGCATCAATTGAAATGAATGGCTCTCGTCTTCAGGAGGCCTCTAGTTTTGATAAGCTTCTTGGCTTGACCATTACTCCTGATCTTAAATGGAACGCGTACATTAGATCTGTTGCCGGGGCCGCTGGAAAGATGGTGGGATCTTTCTATCGATCCGGTAGATATCTCACTGCTGATGCAATTCTCTATCTATATAAGAGCCAGGTACGTCCAAGGATGGAATACTGTTGCCACATCTGGGCAGGAGCTGCTAGAAAGGACTTGCCCTGCCTTGATAGAGTTCAAAATAGACTTCGTAGCCTCGTAGGAGATGTCCTTTTCTCTTCCTTGCAACCTCTATCTCACAGAAGAGATGTTGCGAGTTTGTCTCTGATATATCGTTATTTTCATGGAAAGTGTTCGACTGAGCTTCAATCTATGGTCCCCCCTCGCCAAACTTTCACAAGAAACACTCATCTAGCTGTAAACACTATCAAAAATTCCCCCCACTCTTTATCTGTGCCTAAACCTAAACGTAGATTCCATGAACAAAGCTTCTTTCTTAGAACTGCACGCCTGTGGAATTGTCTTCCGTTTTCCTGCTTTCCGGCTGACTACAATATGGTTGTCTTCAAGTCTAACGTAAATAAGTTCTTGATGAGCCGTTCCATATAAGTTATCAAATTTACCAAATTTTCATTACTAATGATTACTATATTGTCCAATTTCTACTGTACACTCTTTAACCCTTATCCTTGAGTGGCCTCTTGGCCTTGATAATGTGGTGATGCGTATGTAAAAAAAAACAAAAAAAACTGCCGTCTTCGTGTCGTCTTTCTACCAAAGTCAAGGTAATGTGAAATCATTTATATGAACATTGTTCCCACTCATCTTCATGATGAATTTTGTGTATAACTCATCTAAGAAATGTGTCCCCCTCTCCATCTAAGTAATGACTGTCCCCTCCGGTGTTAAAGAACTGATCAATCTCTCTCCACTCTAATATATGTTAAAAGAAGGAACATCCACAGAACTGTAAAAGGTATAAATGTTTTTCTCTTCTCTCCACCTCTGTAATATCTGTGTAAATGTATCTTCCTCTCATCAATATGAATATCACCAGCCCTCTCTCTCTCTCTCTCTCTCTCTCTCTCTCTCTCTCTCTCTCTCTCTCTCTCTCTCTCTCTCTCTCTCTCTCTATAATATGGTCTCCTATGCAACATATTTATTATTTACTTTTTTCGCTAGTTTAGCGTTTTTTTATTCATAGACATGAGTTGCGTTTTTTTATTCATAGACATGAGTTGCCCATTATTTTTATGGGACGTATTTTTAATATTATTTAATATTATTACGTGGATAAAAATAAAGCAGATAGTTTGTCCATATTGATTAAAAAATAAACTCTGAATTTCTTGAAGAAACAGTTATAGCAGCACTAAAAGGAAAACAATAACTAGCGGATATACTAATTAATACCGTTAAAAAATGACCGGTCACACTGGAAGAAATAAACAAAAGCAGTGGACATGGATGAAGAAACAAGTAGGGTGGAAGTAGGGTGAAACGAAAAGTAAAAAAGGATTAAAAGTGTTTTTTTATATGCAACGAAATGTGGATGAATGCAAATAGAGTTGTAATACCGCTAGTCTTACAAAAGTGACATCTGCAAGAATTTCATATAGACCATTTGGAAGTCTCCAGAATAAAGTCATTGATGAGAGGTTACACTTATTTTCTTAGAATGGATCAATACATTAACAATCTTGTTAAACAATGTAAAGGTTTCAAATTAACAGCAAAAGCTCCACTGATGAGACTCAGCTCTCGCCGAACACAAATGTTCCTTGGACATGTATTCATATGGATTACGCAGGACCATTGAAGGGATACTATTACCTAGTAATCGAAATAGTTTTAATGACCTGAAATTTATAGATAACACACCCAACAGCTTCGAACACTATAAATACGTCAGACAAAATATGTGATCGTGTATGAGTACCAAATACATTTGTAAGCGACAATAGTACTATGTTGACAGGATGAGAATTTAAGAACTATTGTATGGTGGCAATGGAACACCTCACGACAACGTACAATACTAAGCCTACCAAACAGGTGGAAAGGTTTGCTGATACCTTCATAAGAACATCGAAGGGGAACGACAATATCGACATGGAAGAAAACAGCATTAAATAATTCCTAACGATTTATAGGATAACACCAAATCAAAATACTAACGCAAATTTATGACCGGCTGAAATAATGTTTGTAAAACGATACACTCAGAATACTACCAAGTAATAAAAGAAATAAATCACTAAAGATAATGAAAAATATAAAACATAAAGACGAAGATAAAGTTTGTTTTGAGAAATTATTGGGCAGGAAAGTGTTTTGGGGAGGACGGTATAATATCAAAAAGAATTGAAAAAAATGTCTATATAATAAAACTTGTCTATATAATAAAAATTGTCAATATAATAAAAACTGTCTATATAATAAAATGTCTATATAATAAAAATTGTCCATATAATAAAAGTTGTCTATATAATAAAACTTGTCCATATAATAAAAAATATCCATACAATAAAAATGTCTATATAATAAAAATTGTCTGTATAATAAAAATTGTCCATATGATAAAAAAATGTCCATATAATAAAAATGTCTATATAATAAAAATTGGCTATATAATAAAAAATGTCTATATGATAAAAGTTGTCTATATAATAAAAATTGTCCATATAATAAAAGTTATCTATATAATAAACATTTCTGTATAATAAAAATTGCCCATATAATAAATATTTCTATATAATAAAAATTGTCTGTATAATAAAAATTGTCCATATAATAAAAATTGTCTATATAATAAAAATTGTCTATATAATAAAAGTTGTCTATATAATAAAACTTGTCCATATAATAAAGCTTGTCTATATAATAAAACTTGTCCATATAATAAAAGTCGTCTATATAATAAAAATTGTCTATATAATAAAAATTGTCCATATAATAAAAGTTGTCTATATAATAAAAATTGTCTATATAATAAAAAAGAAATACATTTTCTCATGAAAGATATAAATCAGTCGAGGCCCCGATGCATATAAACAGTGGAAAACAACATAGAATTTCCAATGGAAATGTTCAACAACACTTTCCAGATTAACTCTCCCATTAACAATGAAGTACCGATGGAGATAATATCAATTTCAACAGTTGCAGCTTCTTCAAATTCTAAAAATGCACCAATTTAAACTGTGAGATGTAAAAGGAAAAGAAATGAATGTTTAAAGTCAAAGAAAAATAAATGTCAAGAGCAAAATTCTAGGGAAGAATTTAACTCGAGTGAAGGTGTTTTAATGTAACAACCAAGCACTCTTCTAAAACTAATAATAGTTTACTGGAAACAATATAGAAAAAAAGTCAGTTTAACACACAGACGGAAGAAGAAAGAAAAAGTCCTCCACGCGTGTTATAGGGGGAATCCCCTTCGATACTTACACACACACACACACACACACACACACACACACACGCACGCACACACACACATACATCATTAGACTCTATTCTTGTTTTGTACTATTCTTACAATAATCATATTTTGTTATCTCAATCTTTGTTCGTATGATTACTCCACCTCAGATTATTCTTTAACTCATATCGAAATTCACGATGTAACATAATTACAAAAATAAATCGGTCGCCTTCTAAAAATTTCGAATCTATTTTGTATCTTGAACCACATCATACAAACGCCGTAATCAAGTCAGCAGCATGAGTACACTTGCACTAACGAACCGTAACTTCTGTTATTAGCGTTTTCATCAAAGGCTGCGTTCCCCTCAAAACCTTAAACCAAATATAATAACTGCCTTAGTCAATTCGTCTGAATTTCGGTTGTTATACTTGCTTACCAAAATTGTAGATTTAAAAAATACCAAATGAACTATATTCGATCGTGTTTTTTCATTTCTGAAACTTGTTTTCCTTTATTTGACTAGTTATTCCATTATGTTATCATGTGATGCAACAATGCAAGGTGACATCAGCTTCTATTAAAGTCCGAATTAAAAAAACGTTGAAATACTGTAATCGTTTAGATATTTTCATAATACCCTGTTTTGAACGAATTGATCAGATTGCTGTCTTTATGAGAAAATACTATTTATCACCACACACTACATACGATGTAATCAAGGCGACAGTATAAGTGCTCACTTGTATTATGGCTTCATTAAATTTCGGTTTGCACTTAAAACATGTACTTAATTTGGGTTTGTTCACAGTGCAATGGATGCACTAATCAATAGGTTGTTGGTTCGAATCCTCTCCGGGTAATTATTTTATTTTATTGTTTACCCTTTTCGAATCAAGTCGGCTCTTACAGTTTTATATTTTATTGAAGAAACCCGAACGTTTTAAAAAATCTGATTTCGAAAAATAATATTTACAAAATATTATTAAGTGACATCCATCAAAATTTATCTTGACTTTAAATTTAATCGCTTTTCCTCCGCCATTAAAATATTGAAAGCTTTGAAAGCTTTTTTCCATACAATAATTTTATAAATAGACATTAAAACAACTAAACTTCCAAGAAACGCCGTGTAGATGCGGAAGCAATAAACTTGAGAGACTATTTGTTAATGGTGTTTAAAACTTGAAACCGATAACAGCTAACAGGTATCTACCGAGATTTATAACGGATAATCAATAGACATTACTAACCAGTAAATATTTGTATTTAATACAGATAATAATAGATACAGATGCAGATAATAGTAAAAATTGTTTACTTCTGTGTTCAGACTTCTTCTACATTATTTTATTTTTATTTCTCATTTCTAAATTATCCTTAAATTCATTTAAATTTTATTGAACAATTCTATTTAGATTTGCTTTTACAATCGTGCTAGATCAAATTAACTGCAATGTCTTCAAATCGAAATAATATCCGCCAGAATCTTTATATTGTCATTTCAAATAGCGTTTCAGCTGAGCGTATTGCTTTTTTATGTCTTTTTTTAATTATCATTATTGTTGTGATCATCTTCCTCGTCTGTTTTTTGCTTTCGAATTATATTCTTGCGGCTCCCCGCCAGCATCGACCAATCTCCTTTCCTAGAGGAATCGTTAATTCCTTCACTTTTAGTTGGTTTATTTTTGCCGTTGTTTTTTTGTTTTCTTTTTTTTGTTTTTTCTCTTCCTTTCTTGTATTCTTGTTTGTTTAGTTTTATCTCTTTAATTTCTTTGTATTTTTTCTGTAAGTTTGGATCGAATTTCTCGAGCAATTCTTTTTGGGTGCGGTCTGAGAATCGGTGAAATGTTTTACGAGAAAACAAAACTAAACACGAAATCCTTCCAAAGAAGAAAGGGGCAGAGGGAGCGGCAAAGAATAACGGACGAGTGTCAAAACGCCAATGGAAAGAGGGAAATGGACGCTACTAATATATAGGTAATCAATCAACAAAACGAATAATGGCCGCTAACACTAAAAAAGAAATAATAAAATAAAATATACGGGCAACAGTCGCAAACCACCCCACTAACGCTACACACCCTAACCAGCGGAGACATTCGAGTTGGGGTTACATGGAGACGTCCGGTTAAAATTACCTTTATTATGAGCAAAACTCATCTCGTCTTAGTCACTTATTTATAGCTGTACTTCATTTAATAGATGAAATATAAAAGTAACAAAGAAACGAGTTTACTTTCGACTAGCATGTTTTTGTGGCGTTGCCCGTCACTATACAAAAATAATACTAATGATAAACAAAAAAAAGTATCTAATTGCTGATATTAGAAAGAATATATAATTTCCTTCACTTCAGTAATGGGCAATTTAATTTCCTTATTTATTTTAATACATATATTTCCCATGTAGTATATTGAAAATCAGCTTTTTTTTTAACAAAACGGTCACTACTCATCAAGGCCTGGAGGCAGCTCGAGGATAAGGTTATTGAGTGTGCAATAGTCAATGGGGTCATTTCTTAGTAATCGTTAGTAGTAGAAATTTGGTAAATTGGATTATTAAATGGGATGGTTTATCAAGAATTTGTTTACGTTGGACTTGTAGTCAGTTGGAAAACAAACTAACAGAAGAGAGTTCCACAGGCGTGCAGTTCTTAGAAAGAAGGTTTGTTCATGGTATCTACGTTTCGGTCTAGGCACAGATAAAGAGTAGGAAAAATTAATGATAGTGGTTTCAGCTAGACGGGTGTTTTCGTGAAACATTGGCGAGGGGGACCATAGATTGGAGCTCAGACGAGCACTTGCCATGGAAAAAACGATAAAGCAGAGACAGGCTCGCAACGTCTCTTTTGTGGGAAAGAGGTTGCAGGGAAGAGAATAGGGCAACCCCCTCCACTAAGCTACGAAGTCTATTTTGAACTCTGTTAAGGCCGGATAAGCTGCTTCTAGCAGCTCCTGCCCAGATCTGGCAACAGTACTCTATAATTGGACGTACTTTGCTCTTAAAATAGTTTTTATTTCGTCGACTAACATGCCTGTAATACAGAAATCAAGACGCTATATTATTGGATTTATTTCTTACTAGAAATTAATTAGTATATATAGAGTCTCTTTTTCGAAGTTTTCCTCATATAAAATCAATATTTTATTAATTAGAATTAAATATTTTGTATGATATTGGCCCATGTTCTCAAGAACATATCATGCAGTTCGATTGAATTTCTTTCACAAAAATAGGCTAACTGGAGATATTTTTCAAATAGACATTATCTTAAACATTTATTTCAGAATTAACCTACATATATACAGACAATTGCAACAGAATTAGCCGGGGGAATTAATTCAGTTACGAAAATATAAGACTGTAGATTTAACAGTCTCGGTTCCAATAACTGGTCTCGGTATCAGTGTTTTTTGTTAGAAATCTGTTATTTTCATAACTTTAAATAATAAAATGCAATAGCGTAAATTAAAAGCAAGGTACGGGCAAATGATTAGCAGATGCTGAAAATGTATCGATATTTTGACTCCCCCCTTCACCAAAACCTCAGGAAATTTGAATGAAATTTTCTGTATTTATTAAGTAATGTTCAGGAAAACAATGAACCCATCAACATTTTTTAATCTTACTGAAAATTTATTATTTTGTGTAACCAAAATACACTTTTACTAAAGTTATAGTTTTAAATACTAAACAAACGCATAAATTTAATATGGGTTTTATGAAAATAAAGCATCGTAGGTTGTAACAATTAAACAAAACAGTTTTTCAGAAACATTACGAAAAAAAATCCCCTAAAGTCTGTGTTAATAATATTATAACTCGAAGAAAAAATAATTTTATCAAACTTATGATGTTATCGAATTTCAAATTATATATTCAATATTGTTAATCAAAAATAATAATTGCAAAAAATAGTTCATGTTATTAATAAATAAGGTAACAATTTTAGCGTAATTTTTACGTTTAATATTTCAATATTTTCCTTGCACGCATGAACGTGTAAAATCAGCGTAAGAATTTTTTCTAGAACTTTGCAAAACAAAAATTGTAAATATTGAATATCAGGAACACAAAAAAAAATAATCTAATAATGGGGGGAAATGCAGGCAACGATTCATTTGTTTACCTACGGATACACAACGTTGAAAAAAATCGCAGACAGTTTCGCCCCTTACTCAACCCATCTCTAGAATAATCTTCAAAGAAAATAAAGAAATTTTTACTTGTGTATATTCATAAATATTTTAATTAGATAAGCCTTTCCTGCTTTATTACAACAAAAAAAAAAATTAAACGATATTACGCTTGTCGTGATCCGTTGCTTCGTGAAAATCAGCGCCATTAGTTCTTACATTTTCAACGGGACGTTTGTTTTGTTTTTTTTTTTTTGGGGGGGGGCAACAGTAAATTGCTTTTTTTGTCTTATTATGATTTTTGTTTGTTATAAAACTCATGCACATTTTTAAGTAAAGATGTAAGAAAGCTTTTTACTCTAATAGTCTCTTCCCTAGAATTGCTAGACATTGGAATTCCCTCTCGGGTTCCTGTTTCCCCGACTGTGCATTGTTCGGGGTAAAAATACAATTTTTTTTTTAAGTTTAATGGAAAACATGGATATCTATATGCCTCATATGTGATGAAGAAAACTACCACTCAAGCAAAGTGGAAAAACAGAGGAGGTTAATTATCTGCAATTAATATATATCTGTAGGATATAAATTAACGTTTAATGGCTCCGTTATGCGAACTGCCATTTCA
Source organism: Euprymna scolopes (assembly GCF_053919585.1). NCBI lineage: Eukaryota > Metazoa > Mollusca > Cephalopoda > Sepiida > Sepiolidae > Euprymna > Euprymna scolopes. The sequence goes on along the minus strand of NC_136500.1, from coordinate 105,406,089 downwards.
TGTCTTAGTAATGCTGCCAAAACTTAGGGTTAGTTTTAGGATGTAATAAAACAGAGCTTGTGTGTTATTTAAAATTATTCGTAACTGCTAAGTTCACGGAAAGCGATCCTTCCAGGCGTTACCATCGTTTATTGCATGGTGTATCTACTTCTTATTGCTTGATTATTATTCGAGGGACTGTTAATAATACATTTTTACCAAAATAGTCTTTATTTTGTTACAAATTTATTATTAACAGTCCCTCGAATAATAATTTTCTCCGTCCCACTATTGTTAAGATAATAAGTGAGCTTATGTGCCAAATAGATCCTAATTTGGCTTTTTTATAAATACTAGTTAAAGAAGTAACTTCGATTGCAAATCGAACTACTTTTATGAATTTGGTTGACAGGAGATTTTTAACAATCGCCTTTAAAATACAAAATTAAAAAGGAGGTTTAAGGGATCATTATAATTGGTCAATTATAATTAGAATCTACAGCTATCAAATTCCACACCATTAATTGATAAATGTTTTTAAAAGGATGTTGGAGCGTAAATGTTTTAAGAAACCCAAGCCATTTTCTATTTGACTGAATTTCGGGAAAGGATACAGAAAAATGAAAATAAGGGCATTTGAATGGTAGGGAAGCATAAACAAAACGTTACATTGACAATACTAGACATTTTTAAGGGTAAAGAGAAATTTTCTTTTCAGCTACTCGAAACAATCACAAACATTATATTTGTTTATATTCTATTTGTTTATGTATGTGTGAAGTTATTTCTAGATTATATCTGCGCTGCTTGGAGAAGAGAAAACATATCTGAAATGTTTTCCTTGCTGTTGGTGAACGTAAAGTAATTGTGCGGAAAGAGAGGGTGTATTGGATAATGATGACTATGAGACAGGACGAGAGATAGAGAGAGAGAGAGACACATAGAGTGAAAACAGAACTAGAAAAGGAAATAAATAAAGAGAAATGGGGGTGATGGTGTCCAATGGGAGAAAATTATAAAGCCAGCATGAAAAACAAGATCCTGGAAAGAAAAAATAGATTTCCAATAAATATTATTTCTGTTCTTAATTATTTTCTGTGTCCTCAATTGATTTTATTTGATTTTATTATTTCTATACTAAATTCTAAGTAAATAACTAATGCATAAATTTACAGTAGGATACAAAATTGTGAGACAAAACGATGGAAATACATTAAAAATAATTGAAATGGATTTTCGGTTGGTTTTGTTCTAAAACTAATATTCTAAAGTATATAATCTAATGTAGTAGAATGACTTATGTATATATTTGAAATGACTTATCACAATTTTTGATTATTGTGATCAATTCAAGGAAACTGTTAGATGTTTTTTAAATGTAATATTTGTTATAGAAATTTTTTAAATGTAATATTTGTTATAGAAGTTTTTTTAAATGTAATATTTGTTATAGAAATTTTTTAAATGTAATATTTGTTATAGAAAGTGTTAAATGCAATATTTGTTAAAGAACTTTTTTTAAATGTAATATTTGTTATAGAAATTTTTTAAATGTAATATTTGTTATAGAAATTTTTTAAATGTAATATTTGTTATAGAAGTTTTTTTAAATGTAATATTTGTTATAGAAATTTTTTAAATGTAATATTTGTTATAGAAATTTTTTAAATGTAATATTTGTTATAGAAATTTTTTAAATGTAATATTTGTTATAGAAGTTTTTTTAAATGTAATATTTGTTATAGAAATTTTTTAAATGTAATATTTGTTATAGAAGTTTTTTAAATGTAATATTTGTTATAGAAAGTGTTAAATGTAATATTTGTTATAGAAGTTTTTTTAAATGTAATATTTGTTATAGAAATTTTTTAAATGTAATATTTGTTATAGAAGTTTTTTAAATGTAATATTTGTTATAGAAATTTTTTAAATGTAATATTTGTTATAGAAATTTTTTAAATGTAATATTTGTTATAGAAATTTTTTAAATGTAACATTTGTTATAGAAATTTTTTAAATGTAATATTTGTTATAGAAATTTTTTAAATGTAATATTTGTTATAGAAATTTTTTAAATGTAATATTTGTTATAGAAATTTTTTAAATGTAACATTTGTTATAGAAATTTTTTAAATGTAATATTTGTTATAGAAGTTTTTTAAATGTAATATTTGTTATAGAAATTTTTTAAATGTAATATTTGTTATAGAAATTTTTTAAATGTAATATTTGTTATAGAAATTTTTTAAATGTAACATTTGTTATAGAAATTTTTTAAATGTAATATTTGTTATAGAAATTTTTTAAATGTAATATTTGTTATAGAAGTTTTTTAAATGTAATATTTGTTATAGAAGTTTTTTAAATGTAATATTTGTTATAGAAAGTGTTAAATGCAATATTTGTTACAGAACTTTTTTTAAATGTAATATTTGTTATAGAAATTTTTTAAATGTAATATTTGTTATAGAAGTTTTTTAAATGTAATATTTGTTATAGAAGTTTTTTAAATGTAATATTTGTTATAGAAGTTTTTTAAATGTAATATTTGTTATAGAAAGTGTTAAATGCAATATTTGTTAAAGAACTTTTTTTAAATGTAATATTTGTTATAGAAATTTTTTAAATGTAATATTTGTTATAGAAGTTTTTTAAATGTAATATTTGTTATAGAAAGTGTTAAATGCAATATTTGTTACAGAACTTTTTTTAAATGTAATATTTGTTATAGAAATTTTTTAAATGTAATATTTGTTATAGAAGTTTTTTAAATGTAATATTTGTTATAGAAGTTTTTTAAATGTAATATTTGTTATAGAAGTTTTTTAAATGTAATATTTGTTATAGAAAGTGTTAAATGCAATATTTGTTAAAGAACTTTTTTTAAATGTAATATTTGTTATAGAAATTTTTTAAATGTAATATTTGTTATAGAAGTTTTTTAAATGTAATATTTGTTATAGAAAGTTTTTTAAATGTAACATTTGTTATAGAAATTTTTTAAATGTAATACTTGTTATAGAAATTTTTTAAATGTAATATTTGTTATTGAAGTTTTTTAAATGTAATATTTGTTATAGAAGTTTTTTAAATGTAATATTTGTTATAGAAAGTGTTAAATGCAATATTTGTTAAAGAACTTTTTTTAAATGTAATATTTGTTATAGAAATTTTTTAAATGTAATATTTGTTATAGAAGTTTTTTAAATGTAATATTTGTTATAGAAGTTTTTTAAATGTAATATTTGTTATAGAAATTTGTAAATGTAATATTTTTTATAGAAATTGTTAAATGAAATATTTGTTATAGAAATTTTTAAATGAAATATTTGTTATAGAAATTGTTAAATGTTATATTTGTTATAGAAATTGTTAAATGAAATATTTGTTATAGAAAATGTTAAATGAAATATTTGTTATATTTTTAAATGTAATATTAGTTATAGAAATTGGTAAATGTAATATTGTTATAGAATTTTTTAATGTAATATTTATTATAGACATTTGTAAATGTAATATTTGATATAGAACTTTTTTAAATGTAATATTTGTTATATAAATTTTTTATATGTAATATTTGTTATAGAAATTGTTAAATGTAATATTTGTTATAGAAATTGGTAAATGTAATTTGTTATAAAAAAATTTTTAAATGTAATATTTGTTATAAAATTTTTTTTAAATGTAATATTTGTTATAGAAATTTTTTAATGTAATATTTGTTATAGAAATTTGTATATGTAATATTTGTTATAGAAATTTGTAAATGTAATATTTGTTATAGAAATTGTAAAGTGTAATATTTGTTATGGAAATTGTTAAATGTAATAGTTGTTATAGAAATTTGTAAATTTAATATTTGTTATAGAAATTTGTAAATGTAATATTTGTTATAGAGATTTTTTAAATGTTATATTTGTTATAGAAATTTTTTAATGTAATATTTATCATAGAAATTGTTGAATGTAATATTTGTTATACGAATTGCTAAATGTAATATTTGTTATAGAAATTTCCTTAAAATATTCAAAAAGTAATTAACAGTCAAAGATATTGTTTTGATTTCGGCAGCAAAATACTTATTGTATTTGAAGGGCAATATGTAAGTTTTACTCAATTAACAACTTTAAGCTAAAGGTGAGCTTTTAGTACTGAAACTCGGGATTAACCGAGTTTAAGCAAAATCTCTGACGCAATACAGCAATTTGAAAGATAATAGTTTGCTTGTAATCTTTGCAAGGGTATATTTTTCTTCAGTTTTATTTCATTATCTTGTTTAACTAAATGCAGTTTAGTTTATGACAATTTTTAACAAATTACCTTTAATGGGATCACTCGAAATTTAATTATTACCGCCATATAAGTATCGTTTAGCCATTAAATTATTAATACTAATTGAATCAAATCGTCATAAGTGGTATTTAGCTTATTAGTGTAGTATGTTTAATTATAAAGCTAAAAGATAAAAGTTACATAGAACTTTATTTTATCATCAGATCGATTAGGATGAAAAATGAGAAGAGCGTAGCAAAGAACCTCGTTGGACCATGACATTTCGAAGCTAAATGCTTCTTATCAGAAGAAGAGTCCATCCTGGGCCCAACTCTTTTCCTGATCTACATTAATGATCTTCCAAATCACATCCTTACATCATTTGTAGACATTTATGCTGACGACACTACCATTTATGGTAGCACATCTAAGACAGTAAACGACCAAGTTCTCTCCAATTATCTCTCCTCTGATCTTGAGCACGTAGTACAATGGGGAAAGGAGTGGCTGGTTACTTTTAATGCATCTAAAACCAAGCTTCTCTCCTTACATCATCAACATTCTAATCCACATTTGGCATCAACTGAAATGAATGGCTCTCGTCTTCTGGGGGCCTCAAGTTTTGACAAGCTTCTGGGCTTGACCATTACTCCTGATCTTAAATGGAACACGTACATCAAATCTGTTGCCAAGGCCGCTGGAAAAATGGTGGGATCTTTCTATCGATCCGGTAAATATCTCACTGCTGATGCTATTCTCTATCTATATAAGAGCCAGGTACGTCCAAGGATGGAATACTGTTGCCACATCTGGGCAGGAGCTGCTAGAAAGGACTTGTCCTGCCTTGATAGAGTTCAAAATAGACTTCGTAGCCTCGTAGGAGATGTCCTTTTCTCCTCCTTGCAACCTCTATCTCACAGAAGAGATGTTGCGAGTTTGTCTCTGATGTATCGTTATTTTCATGGAAAGTGTTCGACTGAGCTTCAATCTATGGTCCCCCCCTCGCCAAACTTTCACAAGAAACACTCGTCTAGCTGTAAACACTATCAATAATTCCCCCCACTCTTTATCTGTGCCTAAACCTAAACGTAGATTCCATGAACAAAGCTTCTTTCTTAGAACTGCACGCCTGTGGAATTGTCTTCCGTTTTCCTGCTTTCCGGCTGACTACAATATGGTTGTGTTCAAGTCTAAAGTAAATAAGTTCTTGATGAGCCGTTCCATATAAGTTATCAAATTTACCAAATTTTCATTACTAATGATTATTATATTGTCCAATTTCTACTGTACACTCTTTAACCCTTATCCTTGAGTGGCCTCTGGGCCTTGATAATGTGGTGATGCCTTTGTAAAAAAAAAAAAAAAAAAAAGAGAAAAGTTGGCGTTATACAAAAATAGCGGTATAAAAAACTTAAGTCCATTTAGATTAGAAATGAAAATATAAGGGAGTATATATTGGGGACTTTACATAGTTTGTGATGTACTTTGTATTATTAGAATAAATATTTTGTGCAGTGTTGCAAATTATCCAAATATCACCAGTAACCCAGTTTTTAATAATTAGATATAAAAACGTACATTTAAAAAAATGGGGGGGGGTCATACAAAGTATTATTTCATTCACAGCCACTCAGCCCAATGATTAAGTACTAACGAAGAGATATATTATTACTTTAAAACACCTAGCAAATAATAAGACGATCATCATATCACCAGCAGATAAAGGAAGTAATTATGCAGAAATGCGCATATTTAAAGAACATAACTACACTGTTGGAAAACAAAAATACATCATCCAATACAAACTTTAGAAAAACTATAAACAAAGCATTGCAACTTTTTACAATTCTTATTAAAATGATAAAGCATGGATATCATATATAGAATACCACTCCAGTGTTCACAAATCTCACATCCCAATGCGCCCCATAATACCCAGTATTGCTAGCGCCACACACAACACTTCACGAGTCCTATCCAATATTCTAACCCTACTAATGGTCAATAATGTACTTCCCACATAAAAAGCAACTTTGAGCATTTACTAAAAAAAATAACATTAATGTAAAACATGACTTATTTTCTGTCCAAGATTAATTAAGTTTCAGTGTTCTTATGTATATTTGTAGAGTACTAGTCTGATCCTTCTTAGAAGTTTAGATTACCTCCAAACACAGAATATTTGGGATATATTGACGACATTTTAATTTTTTATTCTTGAAAACAAGCACATAGAGAATATTAAAACCAATTAGACACAGTCGAACCCTCAATAGAGTTTGCCTATGAAACAGAAAACAATCAGTTCAGACCATTTCTAGGCAATAATAATAATATAATATTCAACAATAAACTATTCTTTAAAATGCGTCGCGAAACTGCACAAAAGATATTGCATACATTTCTACTTACATCATAATAACAAAATAAAAGCAAGCATGATAATCGATTACTTCTAACGCGCATTCCGAATTTGTAGTCCAGAATATCTGAACAAAGAATTCAAATGCATCACAATTTTTGAAAACATTACATATTTTATATTAGATGCTATGATAAAACCACTACACATATTTTCAAAAAACAACAAACATAACAGAGACATATTCTTCTACCTACCCAGGTCAATAATTTGCAAGATTCTGAACAGATTATGAATTCCAGTAATACAAGCTATATCACAAACTATAAAACAAACATTAAAACAAAACATTTTCAAAGCAGACCTATATCTAATATCACGCTTAATACCCCGTCCCGTGGTAAACCTCAACGGGTAATAAATGAAAATCAAAATGAATATAAAAGACATAAAAAATAAATTCAATTATTCCTTATTACATGACAATTTTTTAGCTTTAAACACGCTACATTCATTTTTAAAAAATCCCGGCGAAGGATTCTTGATTCAGCAAGCACTACAATCTTAAATACAGTGTAACGGCTTCTATAAGTTATCGCTTTTAACCAGTAAACTCATATTAAAAGAACAGAACTTGAATTAATACACATATTAACGAACTTTCACCACATAAAATAATATCGATAATATAATGTTTAAACAGCAATAAATAAAAGAAAGGGCCACTTCATTACATATACACATCCAACATTTAGAATTCTAACAACTATGTTCATCCAAAAAAGAACACAAACAGCATTACATCTTTAAAATTTGAACGGCTATATCTCGTTTTAAAAAATATTCCATCATTCTATGTCATAAACGCTATGTATATTTTAAATGCTAGCGGTTATTTTCACATTCGAAAATACAAAAACAATCATTTCACATTACTAGACAACAAGTATATGTTCAATTATCGTACATGTATGACATTTCCTCAAATAACTCATCCCCAGAAATTCTTGAAATAAAGACGAAACGTTAATTAACATATAAATACTGTTTTTTTGTTCCTTTATATATATATATATATATATATTATATATATAATAAATTCCACAGCCAAACAACGTCGCAGCCCACAAAAGCCATGACAGTCAAAGAACCGGAAGTTCAAGACTCGAGTTTCGCCCTCATTTGAGCTCATCAGTAAGACACATCCGAACTCAAGATTCGAAACCCGGGCCTCTTGCATGCAAGGCAAGCACTCTACCAACTGAGCAAACGCCCCGCACACCAACCAACACAGATCAAGCAGACCGCGCCGAAATCCGACTGTTAAATGAACCTACTTTGTCTCAACAAGGGACGCGGTCATCCAACCAGCTAATAACCGCAAGCCGATGTCTCACAAGTAGGAGTTTTAACTAGAAAGGACGATGCCATCCAGCAATGCTAACCAAGCGAGCAACTTATGATAGAGTTTTCAGAATGTGAGAGATTGTATATAATAAATTCCACAGCCAAACAACAAGAACCATGACAGTCAAAGATCCGGAAGTCAAAGACTCGAGTTTCGCCCTCATTTGAGCAAAATAAGAAATGCCGTCAATTTTTTTAAACTTTGACCTATATTATGATCCCTTAGCATTTATTGTTTTGGACTCAAATTGAGTTATAAAGTTAGATCCATGTCCAAGGAACCTATATCTAAAATGTTAATTGTGTATACCCAAAATTGACGGAGGAGTTTGGTATAGTTCTCAATGGTCAAATCATTGAACTTTGACCCCTAAACAGCCAAATTTCTGGCCGAAAATGCATTGCAAAATGTTCCCAAATTTCAGTACCCTGTATATCAAAGTTTGAGTTTGTAGAGTTAAAAATGACAGTTACTGCATAGGAGAATTTACACAGACACACAGACACGCAGACAGTCAGACACATTCACTTTTATAGATATAAAGATACTAACTCAGCCCGGCGTTGTCCGGATGTTGGAGGTGTATGTTGAGCAAAAAAAAAAAAAAAGCTGTCAATTTTTTAAACTTTGACCCATATTATGACCCCTTAACATTTATTGTTTTGGGCTCAAATTAAGTTATAAAGTTAGATCCATGTAAAAAAAAAACTATATTTAAAATGTTTATTGTTTATACCCAAAATTGACGGAGGAGTTTGGTAGAGTTCTCAAAGGCCAAATCGTTTAACTTTGACCCCATAACAGCCAAATTTCTGGCCGAAAATAGATTACAAAGATTTTCCTAAATCTCAGTACACTGTATATCAAATTTCGAGTCTGTAGACTGAAAATTGACAGAGTTACTGCGTAGGGAAATGTATAGAGACACACATACACACAGACAGACACGATCCCTTTTATAGATATATAGATACTAGCATTTCAGTCTGGCGTTTCTCGGGTGTTTGGAAGTGTATGTTGAGCAAAAATAAAAAAAGCGGTCAATTTTTTTTATTTCACCCCTATTATGACCCCGTATCATTTATTGTTTTAGGATCAAAGCGAGTTATTAAGTTAGATCCATGTCCAAGGAACCTATATTTAAAATTTCAATTGTTTATACTCAACATTGGCGGAGGTGTTTAGTAGAGTTCTCAAAGGTCAAATCGTTTAACTTTGACCCCTTAACAGCTAAATTTCTGTCCGAAAACGGATTACAAAGATTTTCCGAAATCTCCATACCCGGTATATCAAATTTCGAGTCTGTAGACTGAAAATTGACTGAGTTATTGTGTCCGGAAATGTACAGAGAGAGAGAGAGAGAGAGACAGATAGACACTTTCACTTGTATAGATATATAGATATATTAGTATTAAGAGATACGAACGATTAATATCGTATTTTTGTGTGACGCTGAATGCCAAATAAAAAGTCATAAACAAAAATAGAAGCGTGGTGTTCAGTTTCCACTTCGTAGATTTAAAGTTTGTCAGAACCTCCCCCCATATATATATATATATATATATATATATATATATATATATATATATATATATATTAAAATAACTGACTTATTATAATAAAGGTATTCATGTATGTTTGTTTTTGTTCAAAATTTTAAAAAAGCACTGTTTCTAACATTAATTTTCATACAAAAAAGGGACGTTTACACACTTTCATTTCAGCGTGATATATATATATATATATATATATATATATATATATATATATATATATATATATATACATTCAAACAAAACTTACATCCTATTTTGCAGATTACATTAAAGAAAATCTGTTTTTTTTTATGTGAGAGTTATATCCTCTTTGCGCTAGTAGAGGTATATGCTGTTTAATTTTCATAGATGTTTTATGCTTACATAAACCCAATGTGATTCACTATTAGGAAAATCGTAAAAGTGAGAATATTCTTTTTTTTACATAGAATTCACCACTTATCAAGGCCGGAGCCCACTCGGGGATCAGGGATAATGAATGTACAGCAGTTAATAGGATAATATCGTAGTTGGTAGTGGAGATTTGGTATATTTGATTACTTACGGGGACGGTTCAAGAAGAATTTGTCTACGTTCGACTTGGAGACGACCAAATTGTAGTCAGTTGGAAAGCAGGAAAACGGAAGAGAGTTCCACAGGCGTGCAGTTCTAAGAAAGAAGCTTTGTTCATGGAATCTACGTTTAGGTTTAGGCGCAGATAAAGATTGAGGGAAATTATTGATAGACGAGTGTTTTTCGTGAAAGTTTGGCGAGGGGGGGAGAGCCAAAGATTGAAGCTCAGACGAGCACTGAGTTTTTCGGAATATTTTAAATAGTGACTAAACCCACTACTGTATTTCAACTTGGCAACGCCGGGTATTTACAGTTAGTACATATATATACTAACATTTCAGCCCGGCGTTGCTCGGGTGGTTGGAGGTACCGTAAAGGAGGAAAAGAACGGGGAAAAACGTGACGCCTTTGCTGTTGCGACCACCGTCAAACCGGGAGTGACGTAGGTTTTAATTAAGGCTAGACAATCGAAAAGAGGGGATGACTTTCGAAAATATCGGCGAAAAAAGCGACCCCTCCCTATAGAAAAGTGCCCCGTTGAGGGTGAAGAAATTAATGTTTTTAGCCAATCTTTCGGTATTTTTCGTCTGAAGGGTCGAGCTTCAAGCGATACTGATCTTGTGAAAATCCGTCGCTTCTGTCGAAAGTTTTAGGCAGACATGCTAACATACATACATTTATATATTGACTAGCGGGGCTACAAGGCGTTGCTCGGGACCGTATAAGCAATGAGAAAATTGAATTTGATTTTGAATATATTTGTTATTATTTAATGTCTATGTATCATTTGCTATTTCGAGCAAAAGAATATTTTACCTACCTAGGACGGGTATTACACGTATGAAATAATTGTATCTTACCTAGGGTAGGTAATTTACAGCATGTATATGAAATAATTTTACCTTTGCAAGGACGGGGAATATACAACATATATTTAAAATAATATTACCTACCCTCGGGCGGGTAATTTAAATACATATATGAAACAATTTCACATGCATTTTTCTTACCCCAAAACAGGCATTACTTTCTCCAACCCCACCCATAAAAGAAAACTCAAGAGCCCGTTTGAAATTAACATAAGCATGCTCCTTTCTACCCACTACTACAACCATCACATCATTCCCGGATGATTACATAATCACCCCTACAGACACTAGCCTAGTAAACTTTCATAGTAAACCAACAATATATATGTATTAATCTAATTTTGAGATCGTAAACTGTTTAAGCCATTCAAGCTTGAGTAACGTCGGGTAGTGTATATGTGCAGCTATCTAATACAATCCCGGGCGACACCAAGTATTCGTCTATTCTGTATTTGTAACTATATCATTCAATCCCATGCGATGCCAGGTATTCTGTTAGTATTTATCTCCACCTGCATTATTAAATCACGGGCGATGCCTGGTATTGTGCTTCTATATATTTCCATCTATCTCATTCAATACGGGGCGATGCAGGGTATTCTACTAATATATATTTCCACCTATCTCATCCAATCCCAAGCGACGCCAGGTATTTTGGTAATATATATTCTCACCTATTTCATTCAATCCCGGCCAACGCCTGGTGTTCTGCTAGTATATATCTCCATCAATCTCATTAAATCCTGGGCGATGCAAGGTATTCTGTTAGTACATATTTCAATCAACCTAATTCAATCTAAGGCAACGCCAGGTATTCTGCTAGTATATATTTGCAACTTTCTCATTGGATCCCAGTCGCCCGTGTAATCTGCATGTATCTCATTCAATCTCGACTCCGGGTAATTTGCTAGTATATATGTGGACGTATCTCATTGAATCCCATAATTCTTGGATATATTACTAATTTAGACAATCATTTATCATAATTCAACCCACATTATCGTCCATCACTTACAAAAATAATAACTTTGATACATTTTCTGGGCTGTTTATTTCATTACAAACACACCATACTCATATTGCATCATTTTTCATAATTATTGGATATGTTACTAATTTGACAATTATTTTCACGATTCAACTCACATTATCGCCCCCCTTACTAAAGTAATACATTTGATACATTGCCTGGGCTGTTTATTTTATTACAGACACACAAATAAAATAACTCGCATTTCATCATTTTTCATAATTCTTGGATATGTTACTAATTTCGACAATCATTTTTTTCCATTCAACGATATTATCGCCCCCCCCCATCACTAAAATAATAACTTTGATACATTGTCTGGGCTGTCTATTTCCTTACAAACACACCAATCAAGTAACTCACATTTCATCATTTTTCATAATTCTTGGATATGTTACTTATTTCGATAATAATTTTTCATGATTTAACCTACATTATCGCTCACCTCTGTCTAAAATAATAACTTTGAGACACTGTCTTGACTAGTTATTTCATTACAAACACACATTCCAAATAACTCATATTTCATCATTTTTCATAATTCTTGGATATATTACTAATTTCGAGTTAACCTACATAATCGCCCCCCTTTTATTAAAGTAATAACTTTTAGACATTGTGTTGGCTGTTTATTTCATTACAAATACACCAACCAAGTAACTCACATTTTATCAGTTTTCATAATTCTTGGATATGTTACTAATTTCGGCAAACATTTTTCATGATTTTACTTACATTATCTCCGCTACCACTCCCTTACTAAAATAAAAACTTTGATCCATTGTCTGGGTTGTTTATTTCATTACAAACAGACCAATCAAATAATATTTCATCATTTTTCATGATTCCTTGGGTATGTTACTTATTTTGACAATCATTTTTCATGAAGTAGCCCATATTATCGCCCTCCTCCCACTTACTAAAATAATAACTTTGATCCATTGTCTGGGTTGTTTATTTCATTACAAATACACCAATCAAATAACTCATAGTTCACCATGCTTCATAATTCTTGGATATGTTACTAATTTTGACGACCAATTTTCATTATTTAACCGATATTATCGCTCTACTTTTACTAAAATAATAACTGTGAGACATTGTCTAGGCTATTTATTTCAATACAAACACACCAAACAAATAACTCATATTTCATCATTTTTAAAAATTCTTGAATATGTTACTAATTTCGACAATTATTTTAATGATTTAACCCACATTATCGCCCCACTATTATTAAAATAATAACTTTGATACATTATGCGATTATATATTTCCAGCGACGTCATTCAATACCGGGTGATGGTGGGTACAAAGCTAGTATATATTTCCAGCAAGGTTATTCAATCCCAGAACATGCCAGGTACTCTGCTAGTACATATTTTCAGCAATGTAATTGAATCCAAGGGCATGCCAGGTATGCTTCTATTATATATTTCCAACTATTTAATCCAATCAAGGACGATGCTGGGTATTCGGTTGGTATATATTAACACCTGTCTCAGTCAATCCCGGGCGGCGATGGGTATTCTGCTAGTATATAATTCAACCTACCTCATTCAATCTCTGGCGACGATGGATTTTCTGTTAGTATATATTTCCGCCTATATAATTCAACCAGGCGATGCCAGGTATTTTGTTAATATATTTTACCACCTATATATACCAAACTCGGGCGATGGCAAGTATTTTGCTAGTCCATATTTACACCTATCTTATCCAATCCCAAGCAACGCCGGGTATTCTGCTAGTTTATATATCCACCTATCTCATCACATCCCCAGCACTGCCGGGTATTTTGCTAGTACATATATCTACACATTTCATATAATCCCAAGCGACGCTGTTAGTATATATTTCCGCTTATATAATTCAATCCCAGGTGATCCCTGGTATTCTGTTAATATATTTTACCACCCATCTAATCAAAACCCAGGAGACGCTGGGTAATCTGCTATTACATATTTCGACCTATCTCATCCAATCTCGGGCAACGCCAGGTATTCTGCTAGTACATATTTCCACCTATCTCATCCAATCCCAGGCGATGCCGGATATTCTCCTAGTATATATATCCACATATCTCATCCAATCCTGGGCAACACGGGGTGTTCCACTAGTACATATATCCCTCTATCTCATCCAATTTCATGCAATGGCAGGTATTCTGAGAGTATATATATACACCTATCTCATCCAATCTTGGGCAATGCCAGGTATTCTGCTAGTACATATTTCCACCTATCTCATCCAATCCCGGACAACGCTGTATATTCTGCCATTACATATATCCACCTATTTAATCCAATCCCGGGCGATACCAGGTATTCTGCCATTGCATATATCCACCTATTTCATCCAATCCCGAACAATGCCAGATATTCTGCTAGTACGTATATCCACCTATCTCATCCAATCCCGGGTGATGCTGGGTATTCTTGCCATTACATATATCCACCTATCTAATCATATCCCAGGCGATGCCTTGTATTCTGCAATTACATATATCCACCTATCTCATCTAATCCCGAGCAACACGGGGTAATCTCCTAGTTTATATATTCACCTATCTCATCACATAAAATGCAACGCTGGATATTTTACGAATACATAAATCCACCATATCTCATCTAATCCTGAGTGACGCCGGCTATTCTGCCTTACATATATCCACCTAATTCATCCGATCCCGAGCGATGCTGAGTATTCTGCTAGTATATATATCCACCTATCCAATCCAATCCCGGGCGACGCCGGGTATTCTGTTAGCACACATATCCATCTATCTAAACCAATCCTGGGAGGTGCTGGGTACCCTGCTAGTACATATACTCAGTTTACCACCCATCTAATCAAAACCAAGGCGACGCTGGGTATTCTGCTATTACATATTTCGACCTATCTCATCCAATTCCGGGCAACGCCGGGTATTCTGCTAGTACATATTTCCACCTATCTCATCCAATACCAGAAGACGCCGGGTATTCTACTAGTAAAAACATCTATCTCATCCAATCCCAGGCAACGCCGAGAATTCTGTTAGTATATATGTCCACTTTTCTGATCCAATCCCGGGCAACGCCGGGTATTCTGCCATTACATAGACCCATCTATTTAATCCAATCCCGTGCAACACCAGGTATTCTGCTAGTACATATATCCACCTATTTCATCAAATCCCCAGGCGTCGCCGAGTATTCTGCTAGTACATATTACTTCAACATGAATTCCTTAGTGTAGTATCAGTCTGCACATTCGATTTACTTTAATCGTGACCATCGTCATAGATGGCCTGTCAGCTGATAAATGACGTCATCGCCATAGGTCTTAGCAAGCAAGATAAGTGGAACACAAACTGTCGATAATGAGCAGACATTTTTTACAGAAAGCGTTAGAAAACTTCAAAAATGGATTAAAAAAGATAAACATGATACTTTGTACTGAAACTCATCCAATATTAATAATAAAAATATTAATAATAAAAATATTAATAATAAAAAACGAATTGAAAGGGAGAAAAGTTGTTAAAAAGTTTAAAAAGAAAAGGAATACGATTTGATTTGTATGTAACTGAAGTTTATTCAATAGAAATAAATAAAAATGAACAATGAATATTTTTTAAATCAAAAAACAATATTTTAAAAATCCAAACTGAAACACAAGCGATAAATTAGTTTAACTGAAATACGAACAATAAATTAGTTTAACTGAAATACGAACAATAAATTAGTTTAACTGAAAAACGAACAATAAATTGGTTTAACTGAATAACGAATAATAAATTAGTTTAACTGAATAACGAACAATTAGTTTAACTGAATAACAAACAATAAGTTAAAAATTAAATTCAAACAAATGTTAGTATATACAAAGTTACTAAGGCAGAAATATTTCAAACATTGAATATTAAAACTTTTCAAAAATCTGTTGTTGAATTTTAACTTTTAATTAAAGTTTGAATTTTTCTTTTTCTGATATTTCTTTTTATTAATATTGTCATTCTCCTTGCGACAAAAATTGTTTATAAGAGAATTCGATGAACACCATATCAACATTTTTTTTCAATTTGCTGAATAGTGTGACCCTCATCACAAGAGTCAACATGAAATAATCGATTTTGATCAGCCAAAATATTTAAAATTATGTACATGGCTAATTTTCTCTGATGAATCGAATGTAAAAAAGAATCGCATTTTGTAAGTTCGTTTATAACTATATAATTATATAAGCCAAAATTATTAGTTATATTATTTGGGTATAGCAGAGAACCTCTGTAAATACCCTGAAAGTAGCTGTTTAATTCAGCTATTTCCTCAACAGCCTCTCTCCCGGATATTAAATTTTTGCAGCTATTGCATTTCAGTTTTTTGAAAACTGCATGACAGCAATAACCTGCTAAGTATAATATAACAGGAAGTACTTCCTTGCATTGATTAACATCATTTTCTGTTACATCTATGTTAAATTTAAAAACATGTAACTCTTGCTCCCTTTTCATTTCATCTCAGTTAGTTTCTTTTACGTTTTTCAATTCAATAGTATTAATTTGTAAGCTCAATTTAAAAACTGACAACATTCTGAGGGGTTTTTCACATTCATACACCTGACGTATCGATATATTATAATGATCTCCACTAAGGTGTCGATACTGGCCACACCTTGCCTCAAGGTTATCTGTCTGAAACTTTCCTGGTAATACATACACCATGTTCAGTACATTTATACAATATTTAGTCAATTCTAAAATTGCGTAAGTAGTATGGTGCAAAGCAGTATAGGTTTCCTTTGTTAACTTACCAGTTCTTCCAGGAATGCTATTCCAAGTTTCTAACCAGTCACTGAACACATTTAGGAAACTATAATTATCACTATTTAATGTA
This sequence comes from Euprymna scolopes, assembly GCF_053919585.1. NCBI lineage: Eukaryota > Metazoa > Mollusca > Cephalopoda > Sepiida > Sepiolidae > Euprymna > Euprymna scolopes. The sequence goes on along the minus strand of NC_136500.1, from coordinate 105,389,181 downwards.
ATTGGATTAGCATATTTATTACGAAGTCGAAAACCTTTATATGGTGTTTTCACATTCAGTATTGTCAACCAAATATAAAATATTTGGATTTATTCTGCGACTTCTGCATAATTTGGCAAGCATTCCTGTTTTCCTAAGGTTAGCAAACCTTGAATAGTATATTCGTTAAAATTTGCAAAACCAAATTAACATTTTGCCTTTCAAAAGTAGTCGGAGAAAGAGCTTTTGAAGTAAAATATTTCACAAGTGATTGAGATTCTAGGGCATAAAGTTTATGCAAACTAGAAATTGAAGCACTTTGGATGTTATCTAATTCATAATTTCCATTATAACAAAACTTTGGGAACATCATACATTTACGTTCATCTTTTTTGCCAAGCCAATTGTTTCTAATGCATTTTAATATATGCACTGAGTCGAATAAGAAGAAAAGAGGGATAGACGTTCCAACTGGATGGCGATATGCAATTAAAAGCTTTGATGGGCTATAAAAGAAAAACATAGCTTTTTTATTTATTGCATTATTATCTGTTATAACAGATAATACCTTAAACCCTATATCTTCTAAGCCAATTATTACATGTTTGATTATGTCAAATAAGTTCTCAGCTAGAAGAAATTTAGTTGGCATAACATGCACAACATCCTTATATTGTGAGAATACACTGCTAAGCATAAAAGCAAATGCACTTGTGGCAGGTTCATTGCTGTTGTTAGCTAAGCCAACAATATTACCACCGTTATAATCAAGATAAGGTTTGAGATGTATTTCATTAACAAGTAAAGATACTGCGATATCATTCTGCATTTTCTCATGTATATTAAAAGTAAGTTCAAGTTAATACTTGAACTTACTTTTAATATACATGAGAAAATTATCTTGTGTCTATATGACAGGATTCATAGAAGTTGATAAGGTTAATCTTCGAATGGTTGAATAGCATGGTAAAATTACATTTTTAGTGTCTTAAGTCTGTACCCTCTAGGGGAGCAGTTATATAATAAGGAAGAAAATACCATCATTTCACTCGAGTAATTAACCTTATTCATGGTCATTATGTTAATTTGTTTATATATGAACTTAATGGCATTAAAATATTTTTAATGGTTCATCTTGCACTAATAGCAAAAATGATAAAATTCATTTTAATAAAGAACTTATATTAGAAGTTTTCATTTCCTGTTCTTCGATGTCCATTTTTTTATGTTTTCCATCAAAATCTGCAGAGTATTTTCCTCTGTTACATATTTAGGACTTCTATACTCCCCTATAGCACTCATTTCCACATCACTACAGAATACTCTAACGGCCAAGTCCGGTTCAATCACCATAGACATTTTTATTTTTGGGCATGGGCATCTCTTTATATGGCATATAATGATTGTATTGTCTTGCCTAATAGAAGTCCAATCATTTTTATCTATAAACGTTAATTTTTTTTCTAAATCATCAATATTATGGAAAGTTTTACGTTTCCGTAACTCTAACTCGTCAGCAACAGTTTCACATAATGCACGCTTAAGAGCAGAATTTTCTAAACGCATTTTCTTTGCGTTAGGAGACTCTCTAAAAGTGGTTGATGACGATAGATAGGAGGGACAGTTTGGTAATATTCGAGGAATAGCACCATCCTTAAGATAGGGATTTTTTAATTTAACACTAATTGTCTTTCCAGTCCTTTCATCAAATGCTGATGCCTCTCGCTGTATGTCTTCAGGTCGAAAATGAAGTTCACATAAAATAATTCGTACCATGTTTGACTTAATACAAAAAAAAGAAAATTACATGACAAAAACGATAAAATAAAAAAAAAGGTAAATGTGCAGAATTAGTCCACCCTCGAGAAAACCTTTTAAATTATCACTTTTTTAAGTTTTCGGGGGTGCTGAAAACGAAAATAACGTTTAAAATTACGGCAAACTAGTGGTGTCCAAGATATAAAGAGATGTTAGTTAAAAAGGGGGGATAATTTAACCTAAAACGACCACCCATTTTATGGCTAATTTTTTTTTTTTTTTTACATGGGCAACGAGCAATTTTTTAAAAAATTACATTTTCGCCTCAAACAAGGCGAAGTGCCTCTTTGATGTAGGAATGAACACAACTAAATGTAAAATCAGCACCTACAGTTGACCCCCTCTCCCCGACAAAAATTCTGTTTACACTTTTTGAAAGGGGGTGCTCATTTTACGTTAAACTGTGTTCATTGTATGTTGACTCCCAATCCCCGACATAAAGGTGGCAATACTCATTTTTCTTCGCTTTTATTTGTTAAAAAGAAAGCGCCCTAAAAAAAAAACGATGGCCATAAAGTGGGTGCTCATTTTACGTTAAATTTTTATAGAAAAGTGATCCCCATTTTTTAAAACTAACATTTCATCACAACTAACATTTCATCGTTCTAAAAAATTAATAAATAAAAATAAAAAAAGGCGCGTTTTTTGTTTTGTTTTTTAAATATCTCAAACATTTTAACACTTACTCTGCTATATTTAGATGGAGTAAAATCCTTTGGGGGGGAAATGAAAACACGGTAACTTTTGGTCCATTTTCGTAGTTACCTCGGCATTTTGGAACTATACATCTCGACGGCATGTTTAAATTTATTTTACCCTCCAAAACTTTTAACCAACTTCCGGTTTAGTCATGAACACGTGACCAGAGTTCAACAGACCAGTGTTCATGATGTCACCAGACTAAATTATAGCCGTCGCTAGGCCATCATATTACGGTAGCTACGCTTTAATCCCCCTTCTCCTTAACTCAGGATTACCTGATATATTTACGTTATTTCTGAAATGCTACAAATAAGCTCTCAGCATACACTGATTCATTACCTGCTTTTTGGAATCAGCAGTTCAGCTATGTGATTTTTGGAATATGACATCTTGTGTCAATGTAGTACATGATAATTATGTAATATGCATCTTTTTAATAGAAATAGAATATATTGTTCGGTAATAAATTACGCTATATAATACGGTTACTCGAAAATAAGGAGGAGGTTATGCCTGGGATCTCAAGCTTTAGAGAAACAAGCGTTACTCGAAAATAAGGAGGAGGTTATGCCTAGGATCTCAAGCTTTAGAGAAACAAGCGTTACTCGAAAGTAAGGAGGAGGTTATGCCTGACATGTCAAGCTTTAGAGTAGGCACCGCCAAAACTGGGGGGGGGGGAGCAGGTCAGTACTTTTTGACGGACCGTCTTTTTAAAAATCTACCAAAAATCAGGTAATTATCCGATCAATACGAAATTTTCAGCGATTGTTGGGAGAAGAATGAACTTTATAACAGTGTACTTATTTTTCATAAACGATATTTATATATATATATTTTTTGCTTACAAACCCCCCCTTGTTTTGAAGTGGGAACACATATGCTTAAAATAATCATCTGAAACTGAAATCAACATATTGTATTATTGTAAGGGACAGAATTATAGATTCAAAAAAAAAATTGTTTGCATACCTTATTTTGACATCTGAATATCAGAACTTCGATTGTGTTTAATTATCCCGCTTTTGAGTTTTGAAGTGTGAAATTCGGTGAATATGTTAAGTAAAATAATTAATTTAAGTTAAGCAAAACAAAAAAAATTTTTTTTTAATATTTATACGAAAAAAAAGCTATTTTAAAATTTTTGATAAATAAATTAACAATTTTTTTTTAGCGAGCCGAATAATGCATGACCATTATTAAACAGGGCATGCTTTGAATAATCGATACCAAAAAAAAAAAAATTCGATAAATATTGTGCCCTTTGTGTTAAAAATAGCATAATTTTTTTCGATCCCGTTTGAAAACGTTTGCCGCCTTTCGACTACGGTGGACCAAACGCGCTGAAATAATTCTTTTTTATTCTGCTTTAAATTGCCCCCCCCATTTTGAGGAGCCTGGCCCCCACACACATACACATTAAAAACCAAACGCATACAAATGGTCACCCATCTGGTACTGGCCAGCCTCAGCTTAATAATACATTGAAATTTTCGTCACTGAAAAATAAGTTTTTTTTGGCCTGTTTGGTCTTCCATAGTTTGCTTTTTATCAAACGAAAACGTAAACAGAGTCGATCTGAACTCTACGTCAACGCGAAATATCTGGTTACCTATATGAATAAGTGGAATTATTTGAAATGCAGGTACTTATATTATAATATTTTTGCATATTCTCTTAGAAAATCATCCTAAATCTTAGTTAGACAATAAATAAATTAATTAATTAATTCAAAACCCCTTTTTTTTTAAATATTTAAGTACGTTTTTTGTGCAAGACAAAAAATGTCAATTGTTAACTTTTTGGGAAAATTTAACATTTAAAATTGAATTAAAAATAGTAGAAAAAGTTTTACATTATTCTGTTTTCTATATGATAAAATTCAGGGTTTTATCTTTCTGGAAAAAAAAAAGTTACTCAGAAATAATGGATTTTAATAAATGTAATTTCGTTTTAAAAAACAACAACAACTTGATTTTGCGGCCATTTTTGGCGGTGCCTACTTTAGAGAAACAAACGTTACTCGAAAATAAGGAGGAGGTTAGTCCTGGGATGCCCAGCTTTAGAGAAACAAACCTTACTCGAAAATAAGGAGGAGGTTATAAGACTGATTAACGCGGAATAACTTATATAATGTTTAATTCGTTTAATGTTTTTATTTTAGCACTGTCCGTATTCCGTAATAGTAAAATACTAAAAAAAAAATAGCATATTTCGATCTACTCGAAAATAAGGAGGAGGTTATCCCTGGGATCTCACTAAATCCATTAACTCACATTTCGGATAAAATTAAAATATGTAAGTATAAGTCTGTGTTGAAACAAACGCTAATTAACTCATAGTATGCCCCCCCCCCCCTTTTCCCTTCCTACTTGCTTATATGCAATGTTTTGGATTGAGAAATGCATTGTTTACATTTTAAGATATAGCAACTCGATCCTCGTCGGTAAAAAATTTCAGTTACGTATGATTTTATTTTCCCCCTTTGATTTTACTGTAAATTTGGTATTCTACGTTTTGAAATGCGTTAATTATGTTGGTACCAATTTTTTCGACTCGAAAATTATTATTTAACTCTGGGTTATAATATCAAGTTACCCTTCGAAGGCGATTAATGTATGTATTAAAAGTCGCCATTAAAGCGAGCTGACGTCACATCACGTTACATGACTACGCGTTTTTTCAATTATGTATAAATAACATGAGAATCTCTTTTAAATTATAGAGAATTACGTAGTATTTAACGTTAAAATGTCACTAAATTCGATGACCCCCATGCAGAAAAACGGCTAGATAACCAATTTAGAGTTGACTGTTGGATTCAACATTTCGGTATTTTTCGTCCGAAGGTTGGAGCTTCAATATGATACCAAATTTCTCAGTGTTGGTTGGGTCTGTACAAAAGTTTCAGGCGGACATACATACATACATACATACTAACAGACGTTTGCGATTTATATATATAGATAACTCAAACTTTCGACCCAATTAACCGATTAAAACGCTTGCCCTATCTTTAAATACTCTTTATGTAAAATTTCAAATGTTTAGACCAGAAATTGTCTAAGTAATTTGGGAGAGACCGCAGAGGTCAATTTTTTTTTTTAATTTGACCCCTCTATCATGACCTCTTAACATTTATTGTTTTGGGCTCAAATCAAGTTATTAAGTCAAGGAACCTATATCTAAAATTTTAATTGTTTATACCCAAAATTGACGGAGGCGTTTGGTATAGTTCTCAAAGGTCATATCGTTGAACTTTGACTCCTTAACAGCCAAATTTCTGGTCGAAAATGGATTACAAAATTTTCCCAAATCTCAGTACCCTGTATATCAAATTCTGAGTCTGTAGACTAAAAATTGACAGAGTTACTGCGTAGGGAAATGTACACGGACACACAGATAGACAGACAGACGCGTTCACTTTTATAGATATATAGATTGCGAGAGATTACTTTGTGTCTGTGTGATATTACTGTGTCTGCGTGTATTTCTCAATATATATATATATATATATATATATGTGTGTGTGTGTGTGTATATAGATATATATATATATATATATATATATATATATATATATATACATATATAAAATAAGAATTACAATTTAATTTATCAAAATGATCCAAGATGGTAAAATTAAGGTATTTTATAAATATTACAGAATTAATATTTATAAAGTTATCTCAGCCAGATGTAAAAGCTCGATAAAACCAAATAGGAGATAGAGCTTATAATACGAGCAAACAGTTAAAAAAAACATGTTAAAAAACACTTTGAAATGAGTTAAAAACATATTTAATCTGAAAAGGAAACACTAGATAAGTGGATAGTCCTTAATCCGCGGAGTTTCGAAGAAATACTTTCCTTCTCATCAGAGGGTAGGAATTAGCAAAATGCGGGATCGGATTTTACATGCAAAAGTATTTGATGAAACAACGGTAAGTCAAAGATCTTACTTGAAAACAAAAAAAAAGTGAAGCAAAGGGAATATGGTGAAGAAAAATGTGATTACACATGAATGGATAGTCTTGTGGAAGATAAATAATCCAGTGCCGCTAAAATCCAAGTATATAACTTCAAGAAAGTTAATTGAATTTCCATTTGCACAAGTAAAATCACAAAATCCCGTAATTGGAAGAAAATGGTCCATAATAATCCAAAGGCAGAAATCCATGGAAAAATTCACAAAAATGTGTACAAGGAAAAAAGGAAAACAATTCCAATAATATTAATAAAAGAAAAATAAGATATGCTTTTCATTCTACTGCCGAGATATAAATATAAATAAGAAAGATCAAGGAAGAAAAAGAGGAGAAAAGAAATGGTGATGGAGTTTAATATAAATAGAGAAACAAATGTCAAAATGACCCAGACAGGAAATGTTAAAGGCGCGAAAAAAATATATAGGGCAAAATAATATAGGTCAACTGAAATGTACAGGTCATCACTTAAAAATAAATAAATAAATAAAGAGAAAATAAAGAGAAAATAAATAATAAATAAACAATAAATAAATAATAAATAAATAAATAAATAAATAAAAATAAAAAATAAAATATAGAATATAAAATAAAAAAATAAAAATTATTTAAGGGGAGAAGATGGCCGGTATCTGCAATTTCAGGAAAAAAAAGTAAGTAAATTCATATAGTAAAATTTAAGTAAATATACATACAAGATATGAAAGTGTGGGTAGATTGATATATTAGATAGATGGGAAAGTTTAAAGAATAAAACAGGAAATGCAGATAAAAAACCGGCCATGCAAAGAAGAGATAGAGAATTAAAATAAAGGATTATTAAATTATGAAGTATTAAGAAGTATGTAGAAAAAACGATAAAGTTAAAGAAAAAAATATATATTTGTATATATTGTAATTTTCATTTTATTGTATATATATATATATATATATATATATATATATATATATATATAAATTACCGGATTATTTATCTTCCACCAGACTATCCATTCATGTGTAATCACGATAAAGTTAAAGAAAACAAATTTTATATCTATATAAAAGTTAAAAGTAATGACTATGTAATTTCAAAATTGCCATAATTAAAATTGGACTTATGTTTACAGAAAGAGATCAGTTCATTTTTAGAGTTTATCATATTGTTACTTTGAGAGGAAGTAATTATAGTTATAGTTTCGGTTGTGCAGAGGCGACATGACTTAGAGCCTGGAGTATAAGACTTACCTTTTTTATGATAGTCCATTTGATTGAGAAGGGGGTATTGTTAGAGTTAAGTTTTTTAATTAAAGTGGTTAGAGAAGTTCCTTGGTTATTATTAGAATTATGGTTGTTAAAAGAAGAAATGTGGTTTGATATTCTTTTCTTAATTAATGTTGAAGTAGCGCCGATATATGTATGTACTTTATTAAAAGCTCGAGGTCTGGTATTAATATTAATTTGCTGATTTGTATTCGTTAAATGGTTTGAATTTTGTTCATAGTGTTCAACAAATGGTGGGACAATGTCTGTATGAGGACTATTTTGGAGGGGATAATGAGTGTTGTTAGTGTTAGGATGGCTGTTAGGAGAAATATTATTATTATTATTATTATTATTATTATTATTATTATTATTATTATTATTATTATTTTTACTAGTTGTATGATTGCAGATGGAGGAGATTAATAACTATATCAGATGGAGAATGGGAAGAAGAATAACTTGAATACGAAATATTAGTGGCTGTTATGGGAGAATTGCGTGGTAGTTCAGTAATAGTGCAAGAATATATAACATCTTTATGGATGCAATCATTATTAAGTGGGCAAAGATGTTTGTTATTGCAATTACAGTTAGTTTTGGGTTTAATTGGGAAAAGGATTTTTTGGGCTGATTTAATTTTTTTGTTATTAGATGTTAAGATTCTTTGTGCTAAATTAGGCATTGTTGAATAAGAAATCCTAATTGAATTTTATTGAAATAGAACTATATATGTGTGGGTATTTGAAAGAGTTTTGTACAATGTTGAAGAATTCCTTAGGTATATTAGTTTTGACATTTAGGCTAAATGGGATATTAAACCAAATATTTTTCTTTCTCCTGATGCGACTGGGTGGGTTAGAGGTATTGCGATTAGTATTTTGGTTTGGATTATAAATGTAGACTGGTTCACTGTTATTGATAGCGGCAGATCTTGTTATTTGAACTGGTTTCTTACGAGTTCGTGTGTGATTACAGATTTAAGACGTCCTGCAGGAGGAGCATAATTGTTGTATTTAATCTTTTCCTTGTGTCCTGAGTTCCATAAGGCATTATTGAAGAAAGTAGCATTTTGATTAAACGTTTTTTATCAGCAGAAAGAGTAGAAATTCTTCTAGAGACAGATGGTACCATAGATTTTATAATTGAGTTGAAGTGGTTAGAATATTTATGCACGTATAAAAGCGTAAGACTAGGTTTATGATAGGGGCTATGCGTTTCGGTGTTAAGATTAAGTGTAACATCTAGAAAATTTGAAGTTTTCTTGTTTGGTTCGATAATTACAGAAAGGCCAAAGTTATTGAAGAAGTTATGTAATTTTTGAATTGTTTTGTTGTACTTTCTTGGCCTGGCTGTTGTAGTAAAAAGGGCATCGTCTCTAAAAAGACCCCTTTGGATATGTTTAAAGTGGTATTTAAGTTCTTTCAATAAGAAGAGTCCCACTAAATCGGTAACTTCTGCAGAGTCAGAAGCACCCATCAAGATGTCAAAATTATCAGGGGTATCCTTTCTAGTTCAAAGCTTATTGTTAAATTGTATAAGGGACTTTCTCGCTAGGAGAATTAATTTTATTTCTAAATTAGTTCAGTCAGAATTTCTTTTAGCAAAGATAAGAGCCTTATTTAAAAGGATCGGAGAAATTGATTGATAATAATTTTGGATGTCAAATGTTATGAAGTTAAGGAGGTGTTTATTTTTAAGGGAGACAAACCAATTAATTACGGAATCTGAATTCAACCAAAGAGGGAAATTTACTTTTTCTTTAATAGAAGGGATGATTCTATCTAAGATATTTTTGCTTACAACTCCTAAGTCAGAGTTAGATGGGCAGATCAATCTGATGGAGGGGTTGTCATAGTAATTAGGTTTATGATCTTTGAGGGAGAATCTAGGAGTACCCGGAGAAATTATTTCAGTGAAGTTATAAATATTTATAGAAGTCAGTAAAAGTTTAGCTTCATAATTAATGGAATCTAAAGTCTTGGGAGAGACTATTTTATAAGATTTATTAAGTTCTTTATACAAAAGTTTTTTATATGTAGGATAGTCAAGTTTATAATAATTTCATCAGCAGGGACGAATATATGTTTATTCTTTTTAACTTTTTCGGCAAAATTATTTATTTTTCGAGTAACCGGATCATAATGGTGTTTTTGTTTCTTAAATTTAATTTTTTTTTACTAAATTTAACATGGAATTCTCAAACTCCTCAAGGTAAGGGTTGTATTTGGGGTGGGCAGTGGTTTTTAATCCATAAAATTTGGCAGCGATTCTATCGAATTTCTTTTGTTCTCTATGTGAGTTGATAGGGAGTTCATTTGTTAAGATTTCTGGGTGAAGTTGGTCTTCAGAGGAAATAGGCGTTTTAAGTCTATTTTTAATGCTTAAGTCATGGTGATAAGCCTTCCACCTTATATTTTTTAGGAAAGTCTTCAAAGCGAGAACAAATTTGTGGATATATTCCTGTTGGGTAGGAATAGGGATATTTTTGGCAGACAGAGGAATGTGTTCCTTTTCAAACATATCTGGAGAGAATAAAAAGCTCAACTAAACGGGAGCTTATAATAAAATAAAAATTACAATTAAATTTACCAAAATGATTCAAGATGGTAAAATTAAGGTATATTATAAATATTACAGAATTAACATTTATAAAGTTATCTCAGCCAGATGTAAAAGCTTGATAAAACCAAATAGGAGATAGAGCTTATAATACGAAATATATACATATATATATATATATATATATATATATATATATATATATATATATATATATATATACAGAGAGAGATTACTTACGGTGACTTATAGAGTAGTTTATCTACAATATTCATAAATTATTTAGTTTTAAATCTTATACCGTTTCGGCTTATTCTTCAACAATTCATTTTTTTTTTTTTGATTTAATAACTGCAGGAAGAAATCAATTATACTTCAAAATCTAATATATATAATTTTTAATCTAATTGAAGACGCCTGGACTGCGCTGGAAATTAACAGTTTATTGAGTATGTGTTCATGCATATAAGAAAGAGATTTTAGCATAAAGTTCCGAGTAAATTATCTTTTACTTGTTTAAAACTATGAAATATTTATATCTGAAGAGCCTATTTATTTTATAGTTTTAAAATCCTATAAAAGAATACTAAATTTATAAACTGTTTCCGCTTATCGATATTCATTTCCTGTTCATCGATGTTATATCAAATTCAATCACAGCCCGCTGGATTAAAATTCAATTTGTATTTTTAAATAGATAGATAGATAGATAGATAGATAGATAGATAGATAGATAGATAGATAGATAGATAGATAGATAAAATATGTGTAACGCCAAATAATTTCCCACTAAGAAAGAGGAGGGTATTTTTGTTTTCATAATGCAGATCCAAGCTGTCTTTTGATCTCTACTTTTCCGTGATGGACTTAGACTACAATTACAGATGTGAGGACAACTTATTTACCCCCTGGCTAGATTGTGATACGCAACTATGAATAACTTTCGAATAGGGGCACAAACGTTCTAATAAAAACGGATAGGGAAAACTGTATTAAATCTTTTTATAGAAATAACAATGTTTGGTCTGGGGAATAAAAACGAGGGTGGTGAGAAGGACGTAAAAATAGAAAAAAGACTTAAACAAGAAATGAAAAAGAAATTCAATTATCTGCTTAACTATTTGCAATATGATCAGTTCACAAAGAACTTACAAACTATCAGCGGTCATTTAGTGTTACATGTGAAATATTTCAGTTCATGTACAACTGAATGCATTGTTCAAATACCATCACAATTACGATACAAAAAAAATGAAACCTCCATATTTGCAACCCTACACACAACGCGTTACACATTATCAACAAGGTAATAACGATTTTTAAATTATTCAAATATTTTGTTTCTGTGCAATACATATCGTAATAATCTGTACAAAATCCATATTCTTTCATACATTAGCGTTGACATGATATGACATCTTATTTAAGTGATTGTCAGAACTATAAAAATCAAAAAACGTTGGTTAATTAGTCATTAGTGTACAATCGTTTATTGCGAAATGACGTACATGTTTATTAGCATGATATTTGATAAGATGCATCGCCTCAGTAAGTATTTAATAGTATAGCATGACGAACAAAATTACAGCAAAAGAGTTTTCGACAGAACTATGCAGGTAGGAATTAGCAACAATTGTTTCGAATCAAAATGCACGCAAGCCGTTTTGATATTATTGATATTCACAATTATTTATTTAATGATATACATTCAGATATATAAATATTTGTCGATAATACTGGCTTACAAAAAATATATGTGTGTTTTTTGTCTTTTTTGTCAAGAGCGAGAATGTGAATATGTGTTTTTTTTTGTTTTTACTTATTTAAGTGTGCTGAACTGAAATTTATAAACAGTTTTGCTTTAGTACTTCTAGCGTTTAAATAGTCTCATTCTAGTATATACAGAGTATACGTGTTTATTTCAACAGTTGCAACAATTTATAATAAAACAGGATAGATAAAGAGCATTAACGGAATCAATATACTTAAATGACACTATGTACACAATACATAGTACCGTAGACCCAAAGCCTGTGTAACACAAATGCCGAAGACAACCATCTTCTGCGCTAATTGCCAGTGTATTACTGTAGATTGAGACGTGTTGACTACGCTTGATATATAGCTGTATTTATAACGTAATGCATTTATTGCATAATAAATAAAAAAGACATAAGTCACACAATATGAGGAATCAACTCTGAATGCATATATGTTTTTATGTACAAAATGTACAGTATGCCTATCTAAAAATTAGAGGTCATGAAGAAAAGAAAAATGGATTGAAAATCTGACTCTAGCATCCACAAATTATGTCAAAATATTTATTTTGTGCTTCTTTGTAATATTAAAATACTTGTTAATTATAATAATGAGACATGTATCTAAATAAGTTGTTATATTGCCAAGATATTAAAATTGAACACAGAAAACTGTAAAATAGTACATGTTGGATCAAAGAATAGTATAATATAATATATAATGACAGAGTAAATAAAAAGTTCGGTTTGAAATTGATTTTACTGCTACATCCAAAGCTTTTTAATATTTTTATTGAGAGAAGATGGAGATAAAATGGAATGGGGATTGATTGTAATAATAATTGTTGTTTTATAAATATATGAAACTCTAGCAAAAGATCTTATGAGGTTTTGTTAGAGCTTCCGGTGTGAAGACATGGAAATCCGAATATGATTGAAAGAAAAGTGCGACAAATAATAGAAAACGACGAAATGATTGCATCAATTGGGATTTACTACTTAAATTGACAAAATACTGATAAGTGATGTTTTTGGAAGACATATTTGATATTTCTTACTGATCTAAAAGTCACTGAAAATTGTAAAAATTCAAACATTTTGTTACTCGAAACAACTGTCCAATTCAAATAGCGTAAATCATTTTTAGATGTAAATGAATTAATTTATTAATAATGACCAGGAAAGAAACCAAGGCGGGATGTTGGGGATGGAATATTTATCAGATTTGTAGATCTATATTGCATTAATACTGTAAATTTTAGTACGATTTTTAAGAGTTAATTTCAGAAATGGAAATACTTAACTGTGAATAATAATAATAATAATAATAATAATAATAATAATAATAATAATAATAATGAGAAGAAGAAGAAAAATAAATATTATAATGACAACAATATTGATAATAACAATATGATTAATAAAAAATAATAATAATAATAATAATAATAACCATACTACTACTAATAATAATTATAATAACCATACTACTACTAATAATAATAATCGGTATGGAAAATGTGCAGTTATAAGAAAGGAAAATTTGAGACGACAAAAGGCATTAAACTACCCAATCAAACGGAGATGATGGCATTAGGGGAACAAGAGGCCTATAAATAACTGGTAGTTCTGTAAGCAAACACCATCAAAGCAACGGAAGTGAAAGAGAGAAGTGGAAAAGAATACCTCAAAAGAACAAGAAAACTTTTGGAAACTAAATTATATAGCAGAAACCCAATAAAAGGTATAAATACATGGGCAGTATCATTAGTGTGTGTGTGTGTGTGTGTGTGTGTGTGTGTGTGTGTGTGTGTGTGTGTGTGTGTGTGTGTGTGTGTGTTCGTCCGTCGAAGCGACGAGGACCATCTGATCATTCTGTTGGGTAGGGTGGGGGAAGTAATCATCGCTGATACGCCAAATCTTTGCTTGAAAAGTCCTTTTGCAGTGGAAACAGGGAATTATAGCAGATGTCGAAGGCTTCAAAACATTGTCTTTCCTGTCCTTTCTGCGCTTCTCTCCAGCAACCTTTCGATAACTTTCATATTTGCAAGCACCGTCACGAACAGCGGCCCGCCATTTGGCTCTATCTAAAGCTGTCTGCTCCCATGAGACGGATCAACGTTGAAGGCCTTCATTGATGCCTTCTATGTGTCTTTAAATCGTGTTCTCTGGCCGCCATAGGAGCGCTTGCCATTTTGGAGCTCAGAAAACAGAGGCTTCTTGGTAGTCTGTAGTCTGGCATGCCGGCTACATGACCAGCCCAACGAAGCTGAGCCTTCATCAGGATAGTGGGGATGGTTTGGAGTCCAGCAGGAGTGAGGACTTTTGTGTCTGGTGTCCAAAGCCCATATTGAAGATCCATCCTCCAAACGAAAGAAGATATGGAAGAGTTTGCTTAGCAACGTTCAGTTGAAGTTCTGACAGATGCATGATTCTTGGCTAAGCAAGAAAGCAGACGAAATTCAAATATATACAGATAGGAACGACATGAAGAATTTCTATGATGGTTTCAAGGAAATTTATGGTCCAACGCCATCCAAATCATCACCTCTCCTCAGGGCAGACGGATCCATTCTTCTCACTGACAAAGATGTGATCCTGAGAAGATGTGCGGAGTATTTTAAAAGTGTACTTGTTTCACTTAGAGCAGCAATGTCAATATTGTACCTGACGAGTTCGCCTGCAATAAATGCAGTGCGTCTTTGTGGTCTGTCTAGTTTATTTTTTGTCTACGAATGTACGGACATTTTGATAGTTTTTTTTTCTTTATTTCAACTGCATTATTAGGGTTCTCAGTGACCGCGATAAACCAGCCAGAATATATTGGAGCATGTAATGTTTGGGGCACCTTTTCTAGCCCATTCCCTATGCAAAGGGGGTGAGCAGTGCTGTCCTAAAGAGGGCTGTTCAGACACTCAGACGGCTGCTGAAAACCATTTCCACTCTCGTTTGTGGAGAGCGATCCTATGGCCTGAGCTGCCTGTGTTCAGGTTTGCGGTTATGACTTCCAGTGTGCCCCACACCTATCGCTTTGTCGCTCGCCAAAAGCCATAGGACTTGAAGGAAGTGAGGGGGGATGATGGATGATATGCGCTGGGAGTTTGTTTAAAGTGAAGCTGCTTTGCGCAGAGCAGCCTCACTCTCTCGTCCCAAACCAGCCTGGTCCAGTGGCAAGACAGGGTCGAGACAGCTGGGGTCCAGATAGGGATGCAGGAGCTGCCGGAAGGAGACGTGTATGCTAGCCAACCTCCTACGGGGCATCACTCCGAGGTCCACGGCCAATGTCCTCCTCCTTGGTGGTTTGTCCTGGTAATGAACGCATAGAAGTTACTCTAAACAGAGGTCAGTCCTCGCCGTTAGTCCAGTTTGGTAAACTCTTTGCCCAACGGTGCTGCACCAGCATTGTCCCCTCACGAGGTTTGGTAAGCCTGCTAATGCCAGTACCCATAATATAGCTCTTGCAGCTAATGTGAGAGATTTAGGAGATACGTGAGGACCAGTGACCCCTGTTCGCCTTGTTGGACGCAGCAGCTAGGAATTGAAAGATGCTACCTCTACCAGAGCTCCCTATACCTTATATCATTAGTAAGATATTCTGGACCGATGATAGGGTGGACTAAAGAAGAACTGAGACAGATCGAACAGAAGACCAGGAAACTCATGACCATGTACAATGCACTACACTCGAATGACGATGTTGACCGACTCTACATGAAAAGTAAAGATGGCGGGAGAAGACTAGGATGTATAGAAGACTGTGTGAATGACACCAAAAAAAGAACTAGAAAATACATAACGCAAAACACTGAAAGGATAATTATGGCAACGAGAGACACTGAAAAAAAACAACAAAATAGAAAACAGAGGGGCAAAGGATACGACGAGAAAAAAATGGGAAGAGCAAAAACTACACGGAAGATTTGGAAGGATGACAAAAGATAAGAATAACGAAAACTTAGACATGGATGGGAAAAGGACTCATAAACAGAGAAACGGCAGCACAACATAACTCAATAAAAACCAATCACAACAGAGCAAATATCGACAAAACACAAGAAAACACCAAATGCAGACACTGTTGACAAAGAGACGAAACGATAAACCATATAGTTAATGCATGTATCAAACTAGCTCAAAAGAAATACAAGAACAGGCACGACTAAGTTGAAAAAGCAGTAGACTGGGAATTCTGCAAACAACTACATCTCGAACGCGCAGACAAATGGTACAAGTATAAGCTAGCAACAGTATCTGAAAACGAGAATCACAAAATCCTATGGGGCATGGACATACAAACAAATAAACCAATTTAAACAAGAAGACCTGATGTCATAATAACAAGAAAGAAAAGTCCAGCTTACCAAAGGATAAATATCAAAGAAAAGTGGAAACCGAATAAATACATAGAGGTAACCAGAGATCTGAAAGACATATGGATGATTAAAAAGAATCAAGATAGTAGCAATAATAGTAGGAGTACTAGGAACAATTCCGAAAAACTTTGAAAAAAGAATGGGAGAAATTGGAATCAGAGGAATGACTGGAAAGATACAACGAATAGCAATAATAGAAACAGCTGAAATATTAAGGAAACCCCCTGAATGCGGAGACTAATACAAACAAGGGCCAGAGGAACTGCTGCTGACACAAAAATATGAAGAAACGTTGCATGGAACCAAGAACATTGAAGATACATATCCATAAGTTATTTATCCCCTCCATCATTCTCTCCCCCATCCTCTCCCATTACCCAATCACAAAAGAATTATGCTAAATAGCCGAGAAGGGTAAAAGAGGATGGAACTCCCTCCGCTAGATAAGTGCGAAAGGAACTTGGACCTTGGGGAGGCTTATTGCCACTCAAATTCCAGTGGAGACCAATGGCCGTTGCTAGCGACAAATTGATGGTAAGCGACTGTTTCGATTATGCAAATTCGTTTGCAAATCTTATTAAAAGAGGTGTACAGCACTGGAAAACTGGGGAGACTTATTGTCACTCAGCTTCCAGAGAACACCATGGGCTGTTTTCAAGGAGAGATCCTTTATGACCTGTGTGAAAGCCCCTTGTGAGTCAATAATAACAATAATAAAAATAATAATAACGATAACAATAATAACAACAATAATAAGAAGAACTACAATAATAATAATAAAAATAACAACAACAACAATAATAATAATAATAATCATTCTGATTTCGTTTATGAACGTCTCTCTGGAAAGGGATGGGATTCATTTCCAGAGGATTTCCCTTAATCCCGGCTTCAAACCAGGAGCTTCAAAGATCAAGGGTTTTCCTAAGGATGTTGGTGGTACTATAATTGCAGAGGTTTGAAGGCAGCCTAAAACATCGGGGATTTGTAGTTTTTTCAATTGTCCGTCCAGACGACTTGATACTACTCCTAGTGTACCAACTACGACCGGGATTATTGGTGTGTTTAACCCAGTGTATACGCCTTATCTCCAAGTCCAATGGAGCATAATTGCTCCACTTCTCATTCTCCTTCTCTCTCACATTCCTGTCCCAGGGTACTGAGAAGTCTACACTCTGCCAGTTTTTTGAGACCTTGTCAAGTACGACCAAATCCGGACGATTATGTTCCAATTGCTTTGTCGTTATGACACGTTTTCCCCACCATACCTTGCCATCCTCACTTGTTCTCACTTCATAAGACACCTCCTCAAACCATTTTCCAGCACACTTCACCCCAACCCTCTTACACACCTCCCAAGATATCCGGAGTCCCATGCGATCGTGTCTTTTGTGGTACTCTCTCTGGGCCAGTCCACTACACCCTGCTGCAAAGTGCGCAATTGACTCTGAGGTCTTACCACAAATCCGGCATTCTGCAGCAATTTCCTCTCCTAGAACCACTTTTTTAAACAATCGTATTCCTAATGCCTGCTCTTGTGCTGCACAAACAAAAGCTTCAGTAGTCTTAGCCAGATACCCAGCTCTAAGTCATTGCCATGATCTTTTATCAGCCACTTCTGCTATATCATGGAAGAACTTTCCATGCATTTTATTCCTAGCCAGTTTCTCTGCCCTTTCTATATCCATACGTTTCACATAATGAGCCTTGGTCTCACATACCTCCACTTCATTGGCCACAACCTTAAGCATCAATTTCTCACTTCTAACCACATGCTCCTTCAACGACATCTCCTCGGTTCTAACACAATCTTTTACATTTTTCTATCCTCTCCCACCATCTTTCCTCTTTTAATACAGCCTTGCTACGCTACTTCGAATGTGAAATATATCAAACATTGCTAAAACTTTTCTTGTTTTGATAGCCATGGCATGCAAATCCTTGTCAAATCATTCTAAAATTCTCGCACTGTATCTCAAAATACTGACTGCCCATGCATTCATTAGGTTTCCTCTATACAGTTTAGACTTTGCAATTAGTTTCACTCTTCTAAGATACCCCTTCCTGACTGTCTCCTTCATTTCTGTGTTCATAATGCCTCCAACACTCCCAAATCCTTATATCCTGTATCTTCTATTTCTTTCATGATTTCTCCATTTTGCAGCACTATTCCATTCGAATGAACCTTTACTCCTCTTTTCATCACCAGCACCGCACATTTACTAATCCCAAACTCCATCCCTATGTCATCTAAGTATGTCCCCCACTAGTTCTACCAGTCTCTCCATTTCCTTTTCATTTCTACCGAATATTTTCAAATCAAACAGTAGATGGTTGAAGCGTCTGTCACCAGATCCAAAGTTATACCCCAGTTTTTCTATTTGCAAGAGGATGCTCAATGGTATCATTATCATTACAAAAAGAAGTGGCAATAACGAATCTTCTTGAAATATTCTACGTTTAATGCCAACCTGTCTCATCTCCTCTCTGTTTGTTGTCAGCACCGTTTTCCATTGAGCCATACTTTTCTACAAAAGCCCTACCACATTCTCCGCAACCTTCGTCATCAATAGTGTTTTACGTATCCATGAATGAGGAAGCATGCCATAAGTCTTTCCCTAATCGATCCATGCTACGCTCAGATTCCTCTTCTTCTTTTTCGCATCCTGCATTAATGCTTTATCAATTAGTAGTTGCTCTTTGGTACCTCTTGAGCCTTTCCGGTACCCTTTCTGTTCGTCAGAAAAAACACCATTACTCTTAAGATGTTCATAAATGTTCTCTACAAATATTCCAGTCAACAGTTTCCACAACAATGTCAGACATGTAATTGATCTATAATTATTGGTATCTGTTCCCTTTGCAGGATCTTTCCTAATCAGTGTTGGTCTTCCCTTCACAAGCCAATCAGGGACATCTCCCGACTCTACAACCCTTTGCAGAGCAGCAGCTATAGGTGGATAAAGGCATGAAAACTGTTTAAACGAGAAGCCCATAACTCCATCTGAACCAGGTGTCTTCCAGTTTGTAATCCTTCGTATGCCAGCTGTAAGCTAAGGGAAGTGTTCAGCACGTGTTAGCGAAGGATTATCGTAAATACTAGACAACTACTTCTCTTTCCTCTTATGATAATGATTAAGAATATTAAACTGTTATTTTATATATGACCAATGGTATTATCTTATTTTAAATCCAGTATTTCTAGATGTTCCTAATAATTTGATCCGCTAAAATCTACAATTTTTCAGTTAAAATATCTGCTGTATGTGTGCATATCAACAGAACTAACTCAAATGTTAATATTCTGAGAATTTAGATGTTACTAATAGTTAGCGATAAATTCCTAAGATTTCAATTGACATGATAATACACTAGAAGAACGTTAAATTCCCCGATCAGGAGAGTTTCGCACAATTTTATGTCCTTTTATAAAGATTAAAATATCAAGAGAAAGTGATACTAAACTTTATATCAAGAATATTTATTTCAATGTTGAGTTAAATCCATTTCATAATTTCGATTATTGAGATTATATCAAATGTAAGTATATTTATTTTAATTTTGAGTTAAATCTATTTCATAATTTTGATTATTGAAATTATATCAAATGTAAAAATATTTCTATCAATCGAAATTATGAAATGGATTTAAATCCATTTCATAATTTCGATTATTTAAATTGTACCAAATGTAAGTATATTTATTTCAATTTTGAGTTAAATCCATTTCACAATTTCGATTATTAAAATTATATAAAATGTAAATATATTTATTTCAGTTTTGAGTCAAATGTATTTCATAATGTCCATTATTGAAATTATAGCAACTGTAAGTATATTTATTTCAACTTTGACTTAAATCCATTACATAATTTCGATTATTGAAATCATATAAATGTAAATATATTTATTTCAATTTTGAGTTAAATCCATTATATAATTTTTAGTCTTGTCATCATATCAAATGTAAATATATTTATTTCAATTTTGAGTTAAATCCATTATATAATTTTTATTCTTGTCATCATATCAAATGTAAATATATTTATTTCAATTTTGAGTTTAATCTATTACATATTTTCGATTATTGAAATTATATCATATGTAAATATATTTATTTCAATTTTGAATTAAATCCATTTCATATTTTCGATAATTGAAATTATATCAAATTTAAATATATTTATTTCAATTTTTAGTTAAATCCATTACATAATGTTTATTCTTGTTATTATATCAAATGCAAATATGTTTATTTCAATTTTGAGTTAAATCCATTATATAATTTTTATTCTTCATCCCAAAATAGCGAACATTTCTGTAAAAGTCTGAGGACGCTACAGACGGCCAAAAAAACGGCCGTGTAGCCGAAACAATAATGTAACAACAGAAAGATACGGTTATCAAAAATAAAACGTATATATATATATATATATATATATATATATATATATATATATATATATATGACTCGACTTTTACAATTAGTTAATATATAAGTAATACATTTCCTCATGTTAGAGATAATTTTCCAATCTACGCTGCCGAGACAGCATTCCTGAGCTAGAGCTTTGTATCTAATGAGCTATACAGAAAACCAAATCTCTGACATTGTTAAATATCGAGTGTTACATCCATACTACGTCTCGGAGGAGTTTGTAAGTTACACTTGTGTTGACATTTTATCTAAACTAACGTTAAATGTGAGTTCATTTTTTTTTTTTTACTTTGAGACTGTGACTGTGTTCTGTAATCGACTTTGATCAACGACTTGCCATCTTCGGTAATCAGAGAACACGACATAGGTGAGCGGTAAAACCGTGTAAATCAAAACAAACTGCGACCATCGCCGTAAACCAGTTCGTGAATTCCGAAACACATACAAACAAGAAGTGGTGTATCAAAATAGTATAAAACAATGTCAAAGTTTACCCATAATTTAAAATTTGCAAATCCAATAGGTTAAGGAAAATCTATTAGTAAAAGAACCGTATGCAATCGAAGAAATATGCATATATTTACGGCTTTACTGTGGAAATAATTATATCATCTCGCACATCCTGAAAATTCTTGTGTCATCTTACTTGCTAGGTTTGCTTGTTGGATTACATCGTACTAGGGAGAGTAAAAATCCTGCTTGTGAGACATCGGCTTGGGTTCTTAGTGGTTGAATGACAACACCTCTTGTTTGAGACGAAGTAGGTAAATTCCATACTTGGATTTCGCCGCGATATGCTTGATATGTGTTAATTAATTGACCCTCTTGTATATGGCGCGATTGTTCAAGTATGAAAGACGAGTTGGGATGTGTTCACATGATGAGCAAAAATGAAGGCGAAGCTAGAGTTTTGAACTTCCAGTTGTTGGCTTTTATAGCGTGTGTGAGTTGCTAAGTTGCTTGAATGTAGAAATAATTATATTATTTCTCACATTCTGAAAATTATACAGATGGTTTTAATATTAACTTTCGTTTAATTATTCCTAACATTTTTTTAATTTCTTCTTCGCTGCTTTTAGGAACTAAGTTTAATCATGTGTGGTAGACCTAACCTCAATCTTCAAGATAATGCAAGGAAAGTACTACGATCATTATAATATCCTGTTTCCATTGGGTGTGTACGATACACAAATAACGCCTGAACAAAATAGATAAAAATGCTTGTCTAATTCATCTCATCCGCTAAATAAATCCACAAATCACGATGCAAACGTAAATAAACTGATACTCACACGCATATACTTGCTCACATGCATACACATAGACACGCACACACCTCATCCGTTTTTTATTCGCCATCGCCACGAAACATACGAATGAGTAACAGCGTTATTCGAGCTTTTGAAGCACATAGCTTACTTGAATCTGTTCGTTTAATGATAAAACCATAATGCATTCTTCGCACGGCTTACCAACACAACAATCTGATTACAAAATGAGCGTAAGAGAGGGAAGTTCATGCGAAATGAAACTCACAGATCACATGCAGTTAAACGTTTTAAACATACTCCCACCAACAAGCGACAATTTTATATGCAGTTAAACGGATATGAAATAAGTAGAAAACAAGAGAGATTCTTGATGGCCACAGCATGGGGGCATCTACTGCCTTTTTATATAATTTCAATAGACATCAATCAGTTTGTCTTTGTCACTATTTTCTCACGGCGTAAAATTATTTCTTTGTATAACTGAGATCAGTAAAATAAACATGTCTGATTCCAAGCAATCTGTCTTCCTTGGCCGTTTCATGTCGGCTTTGCTGTTGAATGAGAAACAGACTTTTGTTGTTTTGCTTTCTTGTTTTCTTATTTTGATATTCGTAGTCAATCTAGTTTACAAATGTCAATCTTAATTCAAAATTTCAAATATTCGTAGTCAATCTAGTTTACAAATATCTTAATTCAAAATTTCAAATAAACTTGAACAGCGATGTGAAAGAACCCAAAATTAAATCATTTTTGTTTCTTTTTTTGCATGCATCCATCACATAATTTGATTTTACATAAAGCCGCAAATTTCATGCTTAAACTTAAAATTCAGGAAATCTTTATTGCAGAAATGAGTTCCATAAACGTCAGTTTGTGTTGATTGTGCTGAGTGACGTTAATCCTGAATAATCAAGAACCATCGCTTGTGAGATAAAATAGTCACCACGGTATCGGGAACTGTAAAACTAACGGTCAACTCCTATTGAGTCTGTGTGTGTAATACAATGATAAGCTCTCGCTTGCAAAGTAAGGGCTTTTGCATAAATAAAACGTGTACCATACTCGTCTTGTACTCACGGGGAGATGCGCGGACAGGTTTGTGCAGATATTTCAAAATGTCTGCGTGTATCAACTGAGGCTCAGATTGACAGGGGTTGGCTGCCGAGCCAAATAGTTTTTGTAACAGGGTACAAAAGTTTAACAATTATGTGAAAACAGGTTGCTAAACAACGAAAATATTTCAGGAGCTTTGTTTTGTTTTTGTTTTTTTGTTTTTTGGCGTGCATAAATGTCTCTCTCTTTCTTTTGTTTTTCTCTCTTTCCCTCCCTTTCGCTCTCTATTATCTAGAGAGATAAGAATTGCATTCTATTAAAGAGTTCTGCTGTGTATGTCACCGACGACAGACGTATAACAGTTTGGACCGTGATTGCAAGCCGGCTACAGACGGGTTTATAACGGCTCTCAATTTTAAAATGCTCCTTAAATGTTAAAATAAAATAATTCTTGCTTTAGAATTTAAAAAAAAAGTGTTGTTCTTTGTTTTGTACAAGCATTCAATTTCAGCAAACGGTCCCCATTAACAACGCCGATGAAGTCCTGCCAGGAATGATGCCTGGAGACAAGATCCACCAACAGAGACAGCCGACGTCAAATCAACCCCAGTGATGCAGCTTTTATGTAGCAGTAATGAACGTTCGTACCAACCCTTTAGTTTAAAAAGGATGTGCTTATTGTTTCATGGTGTTTTACACCAGGGGGGTGGTTGCTGTGTCAAGGACCTAACAACTGCCTCAGAGACATACTCACGACACTGACAAAGCAAATCACTCTCCCCTGTAAACGATGATAGTATGTGCAGAACATTAACTCGTGGCCAATACTATTTTCCGACTTCCGAATCGACAGAAGACAACATAGAGGTACCCCCGGCCAAAACACTGACACATTCTTAACTATGTCTTAACAAATGCAACAGGACAGGACAATCATCCGCATCACTTTATCCATGCCAGGAGCCGACGCTGCTGCACAAATAACATGCTCCTAATCTCCAGATATTTACGAGAATCCTTCGACACCTAGAATGACATCGGACAGCGTACCACAGAGCTGCTTTGACTTATAGCGTCAATGGTTATATATCGACGTACAAAATCAAAATGCATAAAAACGTTTGTGAGGATACCGTTTGCACATTATCATCATCATCATGACGGGCTCCTTGCCCGGACCAATGTGACTCTTCTTCTCCAGAGTTTCCTGTCTTCCATCAGTTGCCTCAGATCTTCAGGTTCACAGTTGGCGTCGTGTGCTATTTGTTGGATGTACGTGGATCTAGGTCGTCCTCTGCTTGCGCGTCTGTGTCGTGGAGTTCATAGCAATACATCACTCACCAATTCATGCTTGCTCCTCAGACAATGACCGGACAAATCGTAGGCATCTTTCTCTGATGGTATTAGATATGGCAGGTAGATTGCAATAAAGTTGCTGCTTCGTGGGATGATTTTGCCAAGATATATTTAATATTGTTCTTAGCATACGGGTGTATGTGCCGTCTAGTTTTCTTTCCAATCTTTTGGTGAGTGTCCAAGTTGTAGCACCGTAAACAAGGACAGACTCTACCACTGTCCTGAAGAACTGCCTTTTCAGTTTGTCAGCCAGTCTCGAAGTCCATACTGAATGTAGCCCATCCAATGCGGTCCATACTTTTGAGATTCGAATTCCGATATCTTTCTCTGTGGAAACTATGTTGCTGCCCAGATACGTAAACTCAGGGACTTCTTTCGGTGTTGATCCAACCAAAGCCCTGATCTCTCCTTTCACATTGAAAGTCATGAACTTTGTCTTATCCGCATTTATGTGGAGACCAATGTCATTTGCAGACTTTTCTAGCTTACATAACAGTGTTTGCGCATCAGTAGTGTTGTTCATGAACAAAGCAATATCGTCTGTATAATCTGCATCAGTTATGTGTGCTGATTGATGACGTCTGTTTCTGGATTCATTTAGGGTGAAGCCTAGCATGTTGTGTATATCAACAGAGGTGCGAAGTACAAAGTCAAGACAGACAATGAAAAGAAAAGGGGCTAGTGTATCTCCTTGTAGAAACCCTGTGGGGATGTCGAAAAATTCAGTGTCCCCATCTGGGGACCTGACCATTGCTCGAGTGTGCTCATATAGCATCATGATAGCATTAATGACTTTATTTGGAATGTTTGCACATACATTATCCTAAATGAAAACACATAATTATATTTTGGACAAATCAGAAAATCTTCTGAATTTATTTAAATTTTTTTTCTTATGGAGTTACCAAAATCCTTTAAAAGGGCCAGATTTTTTTTCAATAGACCAGTGGAAACCAGTTGACCCGAGTCTACGGAACGGTGTCACTAGATGCCCCACTCTGTGCGCCCATCTTTCTCCACTCACGCGCACACAAACATTAACCGACACATAGACACAGACACACAAAACTTGACTTATTGTTTAGAAAAAGCTTTATTGATTGAAATCTGTCCATCTGTTTTATTGAATTCCAATTATAAGATAAATACAAATGAAAATTAACTCTTATAAACAACTTTCAATGAATTATAATTGATTTAATTTAGCAGAAAAGCTTTGAATACGATTTTGTAGACCCTTGTAGCTCAGAACCACTGGGCCACTCTCAGAGACATTATGACTCGGGCCTTGGAGGTAATCATCGGCTACTCAAGCAGGAAAAGACAAGACTGGTTCGATGAGATTCATGGGACCACCTCTCGTCTTATTGAAACTAAACATCAGACACGTCTGACAATAGAGAACCAGCCTATAGCTATAAAACAAACCAGCTCATAGCTATAAATAAACAAACCAGCCCATAGCTATAAATAAACGAACCAGCCTATAGCTATAAATAAACAAACCAGCCTATAGCTATAAATAAAAAAACAGCCTATAGCTATAAATAAACAAACCAGCCCATAGCTATAAATAAACAAACCAGCCTATAGCTATAAATAAACAAACCAGCCCATAGCTATAAATAAACAAACCAGCCCATAGCTATAAATAAACAAACCAGCCTATAGCTATAAATAAACAAACCAGCCTATGGCTATAAATAAACAAACCAGCCTATAGCTATAAATAAACAAACCAGCCTATAGCTATAAATAAACAAACCAGCCCATAGCTATAAATAAACAAACCAGCCTATAGCTATAAATAAACAAACCAGCCCATAGCTATAAATAAACAAACCAGCCTATAGCTATAAATAAACAAACCAGCCTATAGCTATAAATAAACAAACCAGCCTATAGCTATAAATAAACAAACCAGCCCATAGCTATAAATAAACAAACCAGCCTATGGCTATAAATAAACAAACCAGCCTATAGCTATAAATAAACAAACCAGCCTATAGCTATAAATAAACGAACCAGTCAATAGTTATAGATAAAACTGCCCATAAACAAGATGTAGCTGACTTTCAAAGAGGCATATGAGAAGCACAGAATTACTTGTGGCAAAAAAGTAGCAGAAATACAAGCTAGAGTGATCAGCGATACTTGAGCAGCTTCTATGCTGCAACCAAAGAAATTTTTGGTCCTACACGCTCACCTGTGGACGGACCAAATGACATAGATTTTGCTACAACTACCACCGACAGCGAGGGTATATTGGCAAGGTGGAGGCTTCATTTCAAAAACTTTCTCAACGACCAGTTCAGCACACCAGACAATCTCCTGTGAATAACCCTGCAGCATCTCGTGTGTCACTGGATGGAACTACCACCCTCCATTCAGGACTTCAACAAAGTCTTTAAACGCATGAAGCTCGATAAAGCCACTAGACCCGACAACTGGAGCACCTCACCTACAATGGCCTCGAGGTAACAAGATATGGGAGACAACGACCCTCCCCAGCGACTTCCGAGATACAATACTCGTGACAATATTCAAAATGGTATACTGTGGGAACGGCAACAACTACCAGGGAATCTCACTGTTAAGCATCGCCAGCAAATATTCACCCGCATTCTCCTAAACGGTCTCCTCTTTTAATCGCTGAAGATGTTCTGCCGAAGTTGCAATGTGATTTTCGACCACATGATCTTTTGCGCACGACAAACACAGGAAAAGAGCCTCGAACAGCAACAGGCCGCAATGTTCATTATTTGGGATCTAAAAAGATTTTTCGACAAAGCACCTAACTTGCTATGTAGGTAGTCCTTACTAGGTTTGTCTGCCCATCCGACTTTATCACCTTGGTGCGCGCCCTACATAACAGAATCGTGGGTGAGTATGCCACCAGAACTCCGTCTCGTATCCATTCTCTATTGCTGATGGCTTGAAGCAGGGGTGTATTCTGACACTAACATGTTTCTCTCTCTACACATTAGCAATTCACCTCCGTTATCGCTTGAATGGAGATTTAATTTCGCTCGATTCGTGCCAAAACCAAGACTAACATGTGTTCGGTACGAGCGCTTCAGTACGCTGACGACAATGCCACTTCAGGTCACACTGCAGAGGATATCTAGACACTAGCGGACGCACACAACGTGGCCTATGAACGATTTGGGATGAAGCTCAACCTGGAAAAGATCATATAATTAGTTCTACCACCATCTTGGCTGCCGTTCCCAAACACCAATACCACTGTCAATAGTCAATCACTGGAACAAGAAGATCAGTTTTCGTAACTGGAAAGCATTCAGACGTTAACACCCACATGCAGAAAAAAATGTAAGGAATAGATCTAGGGCAGCCTTCCCCGCCTTTGACCGATTCAACTGTCGCATACTTAAAAACAATTGACGATGGCCAATAAAAACATGATCTTCTGAGCAGTAGTTTTCTCTACCTTTTTATACACATGCGAAACATGAACCCAAAACAAAAGATACGTAAAAATGCTAGAACGCTTCGAGCAATAGAAACTAAGGAAAAATGCCCAACACCTCTTCGGAGAGCTACATCACCAACAATGTGCTGGACCGTGCCTCAGTGAGCAGGGTCGAGGCCACCATCATCAACCGCCGTCTACAGAAAAGATCCTTTCAAGCTCCCCAAGAAAATCTTATATGGCGAGCTGGCCATCAGGACCAAACTAGGAGGAAAATCTAAAATACGATACAAGGGCCAACTAACGCGCGCGCTGACACTTACCTGGTGGGAACAAACTGCTAGGGACCGAACGACATGCCAACTAGGTGACGGAGCACTTAAAAGACCAAAATAGGCCGAAATTGTTTTGAATAATCTCACCAAACAGCGATTGAACCGTTAAAAGACAAAAAGAGATCGTGGACAAAACAAAGTATTAGAGTAACTAGTGTTCTCTCAAACAATCTTGTTAAAAGTAACTGAACAATAAAGATAAATGAATCATAGAACTTTGCAAAAGATTTTGCTAACTAGTTTATTCAAAGAAGAAGTTTTAACCAAAAGAAAACTATTTGTGCAGTTTGCGTACAAATCTATCAAACGAGCAAGAAGAGATATTTATGTTAGGATGGTCAGAGGGAATCGAGGGCTGATGTAAGAGAATCGGAAAAAAAATTGCACGAAAAAACTTACACGAATATAAATATGTATAAATGTAACTTGAAACACAACAGTATAATATATGTGTTATGAATCGATAAACTGACTTGTATCCTGTTTCAGTATAATGAATTTACAGACGCAGAACCAACAAATAAAAACTATCCAACTTCTAATTTTGTCTTGTAATGGTTTAACTGGCTTTGTAAAACATTTTTACCATTTAAAACTGTATTCTTGTACAACCAAGCTGAAACACTTAAACAAAATACAAAAAAGCAACGTACATTCTCACTATTTAAACAGTTAACAGAGTCTTTTCCCTATCAATGTATTAAACCGTCGCGTTAAAATATAAATAAATCCTTTATCTTACAAATGAAAAAAAAGAATAAATAAGGGAATGAATTTCTGACGAAAAAAGTATAAAAGAGAAAGATTGAACAGACTATACACTGAGACAGCCTTATTTGGATTTAATCATTCATGTTTTATTGTGTAAATTTTGAGGGGGTTTTCTTTCCTTTTATTACATTACACAAAGAAGGCCGCTCTGCTTTATCGTTATTTTCATGGCAAGTGCTCGACTGAGCTTCAATCTATGGTCCCCCCTCGCCAAACTTTCACAAGAAACACTCGTCTATCTGAAAACACTATCAATAATTCCCCCACTCTTTACCTGTGCCTAAATCTAAACGTAGATTCCATGAACGAAGCTTCTTTCTTAGAACTGCACGCCTGTGAAACTGTCTTCCGTTTTCCTGCTTTCTTGCTGACTGCAATCTGATTGTCTTCAAGTCCAACGTATACAAGTTCTTGATGAGCTGTTCCACTTAAGTTAACAAATTTACCGGATTTCCATTACTAACAATTACTATATTGTTCAATTGACTACTGTACACTCTAAACCCTTATCCTCGAGTGGTATTTGGGCCTTGATAAGTGGTGATACTCATGTAAAAAAAGATAGTTTTAATTAAAATTTTTGTAAAGATTTTTTTTTTTTTTTGTAATAGAGCAAGAATAGGCGTGTGTGAGAAAATATTAGCAGCAGCCGTTAAATCACGTTAAATTCAACTTAACATGCATGTATGCAAGCTTGCGTCCCGATGAAAAAAATGAGAAAAAGGGACAGCACGCGGTTAGGCAAAAAAAAAAAAAAAGAGAGAGAGAAAAGTAAGTTGCTCCCGGACAGGATGGACGTATAAAGTTGAAGACCAGAACGCGCTGATTTACGCCCAGCGCGAGGTTGCGAGAAGAAAAACTTTTAAGAAGCATATGTGCGTGCGACAGCATTTTTGCAAGATAACGAAGTGCGTTGTCTTGGATGAACCACGAATAAATGCATTTCATTTACACTTAAAAAGTGTCGAGTCGGATTTATATTCTATTTTTGTTCATGTAAGTGCACCTACGTTACAACGGTAGCGTTACGTGATATCTTTAAGCTACCTTAGGATCGCCGGTAGGATACAAAACTTTTGCTATATTCATTAGCAATCCCAAATATATTAGTCAGTGTCATTGACACCCATTCACAAAAGAGAGCCTGTCGGAGGAAAGGCAAGATATCCACCCATCATCTGAAAGGAGATGACGAGACCTGGGAGGGCCGTGAAAAGTTATTTTGCAGCCTCGTAATGAATTCGACATATCGCAAAAGCTTTGTATTCTAACGGTAACCATAAGGGTGCTTGTTCCTTCGATTTTTCCCACTAGTAAGGAGGGTCGCTCCAAAAGTAAAGCATCCTATTGCTTTAACTCAAAATGTTGAAGAGCTAGAAAAACGGGGGTAGTGTCATTAAAACGATTTACCTATCATGCTCCAGAATTTATTTTTCTACATAGTCACCATCATTCTCAGTGCACTTTTGCCAGGAATTTAATGACGGGTCTCTGCTTCTAACGCACGTCTATGACAGGTTTGCTTTTTTAGAGTCTCACACCACTAATATCTGCACATAAAGATGAAACTTTCAGGGCATGAATGCATAAGTTCTGTCGTCATAACAATGTAATTTGCAAACCCCGTCTGATCAAATCGGGCGGAATAAAAATAGAAGGTATTAGTTTTGGGCCCCTGTGTACTAATAAATGTCAAAAGTTTGAAGAGATGAAATGGATATCATTTTTTATATTATTAGGATTCTCTATTTCTTTATGCAAAGTCAGTGACGTCATAATTTTGTGTGTGAATTTGACGAACGGCTAAATCGCAAAAAATCGATAAAATGTTATGTCTTTTGTTATTGTTTTATTTTGTTAGATTTTGATATCTACACCGATTGTATACATATTTTTAAAAAAATACTAATTTATTATTTTAAAATATGTATGTTTATTTGTTCGCTGGGCTAATATGTTTCAATAAATATGTGAATTCAAACGATTAGCGCATTAATAAGTTTTACGTAATGCTAACGTAAATAAATTCAATCCGTTGTGGGTTTCCATATTTTGGGCGCTGAAAATCCATTAAAAGCCAGATGTTAAATAAAGAATATTTTTCAATAATGTATTTTTAAATTGGTGTTGATTTCGATATTTTGCAGGTTGTCATATATTGTATTAAAATGTTTTCAAGTTGTAAACCTTTACTCTAAATTCTATGTTCAAACATGTGTTCAGAATTATCTAATTTAAATAATTTAAATCTTTTAAAAATTAATTATTATTTAGAGTGTTCTTCTTTTTTATTTTTGCAGATCAGCTTATTAAATATTATTGAGGAATAACGTTACTTTTTATAAAACATAAAATTATTGAATTAATTTTTATCTTTTTATTTACGAATTCAAGAACATGTTGATATACATAAATAATAAATATTTAAAAAAAGATTCAACAGTTCAGCTTTATTGAATGTTGAAATTTTGCCTCATTCTAATAGATTTGGTTAGATTTTGTAAAATGAAATATATATGGGTGTAATACGTAATTAAAAATATTTTCTCGCATATATTTCACAAAAACTGCATTTTTAATATAAATAAATTCAAAAATGAATAAGCATAGAAGATTTCATAAAAATCTGCGCATTAATTCATTTTTTGCTTGATTTATTACACACGGATATGACCTTGCCTTCAAAATGACGAATGCATAGGAAGGCTGTTTTAAGGCGTCCTCAATGGAAACACGATTTTACTCTCGCATTTTCGTTATTCTCGTACGTTTAAAAAACTTGGAAATGTATTATTAGTTTATTTTAGGCTTCTTTTTTTAAATGGAATAACTTATAATATTTACTTATGATAAAGTCACGTCTTGTTACATATAGGAATAGATCTGTGGCGCTCTTTGGAGGCACATATGGATCATAAATGCAATCCAAATTCGGCGTAAAATGTGTGCTTCGAGTAGTATTTTTATATCATTTCGTTCCTGTATTCTGCCCTTCTCTATTCTTTTTTCCATATATGTATCTCTTTCCATGCGTGTATGTAAACACGTTTAAATACATATCTCATACAGCTGAGGTCAGTTTTATAATCTGAATCTCATATATTTCATACATTTTCACTCACAATTATTTCATGCTGTGACGTACAAAATATCTTATAATATCTTTTGTACGTCCAACCCAACACCTTTTACATTCACATGTCTCGCCCACCCCTGTCTACTCCTTCCTCCATCACTTAAATAAAGTTTCGTCTCTCAGTTACCCGTATCTGTCTTCCACCGTCCATACCCCAACCCCCATAACATCTAAGTAAGGATATATCAACCATAACATTGATATGGAATAACACTTATTGAGCAACATTAGAGTCCTATTACTCGGTGGGTGGGTTGCGGCATCGCTGCCTCGATCTAAGACTGCTGAGCTCTCTTCTCAATACACATTATCCCCACACGCTTAACTGAAATAGCAAACCTTGAACAAACATTGTACGAAAATATTTTATTAGTGATAATGCAGACGAAACTACCTAGGCGGGATTGGCGCCATTAAAGTCACAAATTTACTTCAAGGCTGTCCAAAAGCTGTGTGAATATGTATTTGTATTTGTGTTCTCGTTTATATGCCTATTTATAGATGTGTACATACTTCCGTATATACATGTCCAACACATTTAAACGCATTCGATTGATTAAAAAGGCCCAAATCGATAGATGCGTATCCATATAAATGGATATGTACACACAATTTGGAAAGTTTTCAAATTAGATTAGATAGTTTGCATATAAGAAATGTATATAAATACGTTGATTTAACTCTGAAGATTTTTGAAGGATCATTTGTCGCCTGAGTACCAACAGCGCAGCTTATTGTATTTCCAGTAGAAAGTGCTCATTTTGAGAGCATGTGCATTCTCCCACATTAAAACCGACGTTTGTGTCTAACTGTGCCTTCGTAGTTTTTGAGGTGGGGGGGGGTAATATGTATATCCAACATTCCCGTTTTCGATACAGAGAATGAACCAAGGTGGAAAAAAGAAAAAAAAAGGAAAGATAAAGAAAGATTATATATATATACACACACACACACACACACACAGAATGACAACGAAATAACTATCGTAGAAAAAAGAAAATTATCCAATTGCGTATATTAAGTGTAATTATTCCAAGAAAGCATTAATAGCATCAAATTAGTCAGAGAAGATTTGAATTGTAAAGAATTCCATATAAGAAATGGTAGTATTTAACCAGTCAGTATAAGCAGTGGCACTCTTCTTGTGTTAGAACAAAAAGTTATGAGTGAAAAATTCAAAGAAGTTCAGTATATTTTATACAGCAGTCCTAGCACCCGATTTGTTTGTTCTTATTGACCCTAGATATAAATATAACCGTTCAAATCTATGTGATCCTAGCCAACCTCATTATCCCAAAAATATTACAACAAAAAAATGGGAAAATAAATAAAAACACATGAACATGGAAAGATAAGAGTGAGAAAAAGAAAGCGAAAAGCGGATGCGATAGAGACGAGAAAACATGGACGAAAGCAAAAGTAACGAATGAAAATATACTAGAGAGAGATAAATATAAAAGGAGAAATCTACGAGAGTAGAGAGAATGATGGGGAATTTTATAAAGAGAATGAAAAAGCCAGATAGAAGAAATATAAAAGAGCGAAAACAATAAAAAGATAGAACAGAAAGGGAAAACGAGGGAGAATAGAGTAGAAAAAGGGAAATCACAGATGAACACTAAAATAAGTGACAAATAGAGAAAAGACGAGAGACAGAAAGAAAGGGAAGTAATTAATACTGATAAATCGAACACTTTCCGTGAATGAATTGGGTTAGATCGCGATAGAAATAGCTGTACTATGTAAATGAATTTATTTTGTTTTTATATTAAATAAGGATATATTACATATTAAAGGTGTCACTAATCTAATATGAAGCTATCGTTATATCAAAGCTTTCAGAAAGGACAGATACATTGTCGGACGTTGGTTTTGGTGTCTAAATATGGAAATTGGAATATAATAATGGCATTAGAAAGCATAGGAAGAAAAATGAAACCACTACAGAAGGAGTAAAAATCGTAGTTAGATTATGTAAAAAAAATATGATTTAAATGGAGAGAAGAATAAAAAGTAATTTAATAGCAACTTAATTGATTGGATTTAGAAATGTTATTGATATATTTTTTTAATATTTTCTCTAATTTTAAACTGTTATTTCTAATACAAGTTTGAAATATATACCAATAAAATAATTAATGTTTGGTTAATAAAGTAATGTATTGCTGGCCTACTTTTCTATATAAGATTAAGAAAAGAAATATTTTGTAAAATATTTTAGATATAATTAGATGAATCTATAAATAAAGATTAAACATTAATTATTGTAATATGGAAATGTCGGATGATTTTGCGATTTCTTTAGTGATCTTGTATCAAAAAGGTAAGTTTTCTGTGCAATATCTTTGGTTTTTAAGGCAGATGAAGAGGCATAAAAACTACTAATACTAAAAGGTATGGATCCTTAACTGAGAAAGACAATAAATATTTCTGGCTCATTTAATTGGCATGAAAAGTGCATAAGTGTGTATTTCGAAAAGGAAACAGATTAAATGCCACCAACACGGAATCAAGTTTGTCTAAACAGAAGCGAAGACGTCAAAGTCAGATGAAAAGCACTTTTCACTGCTAAATCCATTCCGCCTTCTTTTATTTCATACCGTTTGTGATGAAGGCCTGTGGGGTGCCGCATGAGAATTAAATGTGTTGCTGATTTGGAATTTGGATGATAGGCGCAAGGAGACCATTTATGTTCTTAGCCAGATTTTGTTTCTATGACACAATCCATAACAATAGAAAAAAGACAGAAAACATTTGTGTGTTGTAAAACGACAGATAGATATATTGCAATATTGCTCATGTAATTATTCCAAGAAAGAATGTATGTACGACAGGCTTCTAGAATGAATGGTTTGCTTGATAATAACATGGAATATTATTAAAGATTTTTCTTTTTATTTTATATTCCGTATCAATAGTCTTGGTAGGGAAATGGGTGATTACTGTTTCAGATAATGATCTAGGCGTGTGTATTACCGCTATAAAAAAATAAAATTAATACGTGATAAACAATTTGTATTTAATTTCTACGTTTTCAAAACACTACTTATCAGCAGTATGTTAATTTCAAATTTCGGATATTCACATAAACATGAACAACGTGACATATGAGAACACTGAATGGGCAGATTCAATGTTGCTTAGGGACGAACAATAAACATGTGTTCTCCTATAATCAGCCTTGAATCGCGCATTATCATTTTCTATAATTTCCAACTAAACACATTTTTTTTATTTTTATAAAAACTCTGAACTATGATTAACACATTTTTTACATTTTGACTAAATCTATGAATTTTGGATAACACATTTTAAACATTTTGATTGAAACTATGGATTATAATTAACACATTTTTAACATTTTGATTGAAACTATGAATTATGGAAAACAAATTTTAAACATTTTAATTAAAACTATTGATTATGGATAGCACATTTTAAACATTTAGATTGAAACTATGGATTATGGATAACACATATTAAACATTTTGATTGAAATTATGAATTATGGATAACACATTTTAAACATTTTGACTAAATCTATGAATTATGGATAACACATTTTAAACATTTTGATTGAAACTATGAATTACGGAAAACACATTTTAAATATTTTAATTAAAACTATTGATTATAGATAACACATTTTAAACCTTTTGATTGAAACTATGGATTATGTATAACACATTTTAAACATTTTGACTAAAACTATGAATTATGGATAACACATATTAAACATGTTGATTGAAACTATGAACTGTGGATAACATATTTAAAACATGTTGATTGAAACTATGGATCATGGATAACATTTGAAACATTTTAAACATTTTAATTGAAACTATGAATTATGGATAATACATGTTTAACATTTTAATTTAAACTATGTATTATGGATAACACATATTAAACATTTTGATTGAAACTATGAATTATGGAAAACACATTTTAAACATTTTGATTGAAACTGTGCATTATGGATAACACATTTTAAACATTTTTTTCTAAAACTATGAATTATGGATAACACATTTTAAACATTTTGAGTGAAAATATTAAATATTGATAACGCACATTACACATTATAAAATAATACATTGGCACATGTTTTGTATAATTCCTTTTATCCTAAAGTAAATAATATTAGTTAGATGCACACATTCAATTTTAAACACAAACAATTTTATTCCCATACAGGATTGATTCTATAATTTTATTCACGTGCTGAATTGATCGAATAATTGACTCGTTAGAAAGATGTATAGTAGTCCGCTAATAGACCCCAAAAATATTTTAGGATCTAATTAAAGAATTAGAAGGTTATTGCTGGATCAGATTTAGATTATAAAAATAGATAGAATGTTCGAATGTATAATGATTAAATATTCTAAATCTATAATATAAATTTGATTACTGTCTATCTGATGATACAATAGTAAATAAAAACATAAACACAACTTTTCAATGGTAAATTTGGACGAGAAATAAAATGTTGTATTAAATCATTTTGTAATACTACTGGACCGAATATTTATGAACAATTTTGTAATACTTCAGATCGTATATTTACGAAGATAAAAGTCTTGAACATTTAAAATTATACAATCTAACGGATATAAATTCCCACGTGTAGTTTTTTTTTTTTTTTTTGTTAAATATAATTTTCAGACTTTCAGATTTGTTGTTGTACAATGAAGCAGTTTTGACAAAAAGAGGAATAATATGAAATTGGCTTATCAGCAAGAAACCTTAATCTTGAATCTGAATTATAAACAATAATTGTTATATTTGTTATTAATCTGGATCCAATAATTCAGTTTACAATTTATTTTAATTTCTATTATTTTATATCGTATATAATTAGGCTAATCAAATTTAATTCAAATTTTTTAGAAATATTAAAACTATGATTTGCATGTTCCATAGTTGTAGTAAACATATGGCTCCAGTATGTTTCCAAACTGATTTACTGTAAAGTAATCGCGTTGGAATTAATGGGACTTGAACCCGGTTTCTAGATTTCCAGTGTCTGTGGTAATATTTACACATCGCAATGTCTCGCTGTGAAATGAACATTGGCCTGCATATAAGAAATGCTCGAGAAGCAATGTTTTATCGTCATTTATTGATTCGTCGGAAGGAAAGACTTTCTTAAGCAGACGCAATATGTTACCTCTTCTAATTATCTCATATTGACGTTTATCTATTGACAAATCGATTTGCACAGCCCAGCGAGTTTATCGATATGAAACAATAAGCAAAGTTATGAGGACGAAACAAACACTATTGACGAGTAATAATTATGACGAGGTTATTATTGCCTATTGTTGTTTATTTTGTATGCGTTTATGGGACAAGTGCAATCTCAAAACCTACGAAAAACAGAAGATCATGTAGTGTAGGAGAAGAAAATTAAAAATCTGTCTGGAATGAAATGAAAAAAAAAATCGGCATGAATTTCAGATAAAAGAAGAGAAAATATTCTGTACAGTAATAGAAAGGAAAAGAATAGAAAGTTGAAATAGAAGAGAAATGTAGAAAAGCTGACTAAAAACCAGGACTAAAAGAAACAGCTAAAATAGAAAGAAAGCACGAGATATATAGAAATATCGTCAAAAAGAAAAGAAAATAAATGCAAAAATGGCAGATTTTGCTAAAAAACATAATAAAAAACAAAACTGTTTTCCATTGTAACAAAACCGTTTAACAGATTCGTTAAGGGGGAAAAAATGAAGCAAAAACAAAAGCCAATTAATGGCGACAGGAATGAAGACATTGCTGCTCGGAAAAGTCAGTAGGAAGATATTAAATTGGCAGAAGCAAGGGGTGTCAAGCAACGGTAAAGGGTGGCTAAGAGGGAGAAAAGCGATGGCGATCAATGTCTGTATTTTTTATAGCTTCATTTCATTTCTCTGCGTCCATCAAACAGACGTCCTCTTTAAATATTCTCGCACTTAAGTTCGGTTCAAAGGATCCGGTCAGACTGTTAATAACACTGGCCGGCAATATGGTCGCCTCTATTTACAAGCGCCTGCACGTACGGATGGCTCTCCTTCTACGTGGGTATGACGCGTGTCTTTCTACACGTGAGTCTCTTTGGACGCGTGCGCTTTTAACATATTTCAACGTCGTATCTATAACGATATCTCAATATAAGATTGCATATTTCTGCACTCATTTCAACTTATGCCAATGAAAGATTACATACTAGCGCGATATGAGTTGCAATAAAAACGGTTTGCGAACGGGAGAAAACGCTTGAAACCATCAATATATTTTTCGCTATATATTTGTATTGTTACTAGTATAAATATATAAAATGTGTCATTATATAATTCATTCAGTTTTCCAGAATAGAGGGGTAAAATCGTGTATATAAACAAATGAATCCTAACCACTATTTAAGAAATGTTTCTGTTCATTTTGTTACCAAATTTAAGGTTTATAAGACTCTTCGTATATCAACATTAACGTGTGCGCGCCTTAATTTTATTACACGTACGGTTACTGACTATAGAAGGCAAAAGAGAGAGACTGACAAGTTATGAGGATAGCATTAAAAACATATAATGAAATAGGGTTATGTTGGTTAATTCTACAGATTTTATGTAACGATTATGTTGTAACCCGGATGGGTCACCACGGACTAGAATATGGGTTAGGAAAATAATTTTTAATGAAACAAAACAGAATAATAGACGATGCACCACAGTCGTTGTGCATGCTACCAAGGTAGCTTACTACAAAGTACACACAGACCAAACTGACAGTCTATTTCTACAGTTCAAAACATTTTATTTCTTGTGCATTGGTAAGTTCCTACATACGATTATGATTATACATATAATTATGATTATACATATGATTAGTATTATACATATGATTATGATCAAAATAATTTTAAAAAGCTGACGGAGGCCCATGAAAATTCAATGCTACAAAAGTTAATAGTTCGTTTGAAAGTAATTTATGATTGTATTTTTATTTTTCTTCGGTAAAAATAATTAACATTCTCAGTTAAGTATTTTTTACATAAATATCTATCTTCTCCATTTATTTAAAATTATAAAACATTTTTTTTATTTTAAAGCAAGAAATATTCGCTTTCTTCTTGCCGTTAAAGTAATTTACAGCTAAATAATTTCTTTTAATGAATAAAACGAAAATTTGGGTCGTTTTATTTCATTTATTTATTGTTAAAATTTAAATCGTTTCAAAATAAAGATCTCTTTTCTTTCTTACTGTAAAGATAATTATCACTTAATTATTTAAATAAATATGTCTTCAGCGATCAGGCAATCTCGTCTTTTAGGAAACAAGTTGAAAAACATGAGTTGAAATATACGAGTGAAAACATTAAATGTACTTAACATATTACATTGACATACACGTAAACATATCAGATGCTGCTTTTGCACACAATTATGAGCGTATCTATCTATCTATCTATCTATTATATAAAAGGAACTTTGACTGTGTTTGTGAGAGTTTGTCTCCTAAGGACCCCGAAAAAAAAAAACCTAGGTCGATTTTTATGAAATTTTTTAAAAAATGTACTTTATGTGTCTGATAGTTTCCTTATTTTTGTATCGAAATATCTTCGATGAGTATCGATAATCGATAATAGAAAAATGCGGTGAAAGAAGTAACATACGATTTTGATCAAAGGTATCACTTTATACAGACATCACAAGGCATTTGAGAAACATTATTACGGCGCAAGCAGAAAAGTCAGGCATATAAAAATCAACAATAGGTTCTTTGAGATGACAGACACGCGTGTGAAATGAATGTTTCTGTTTGAAACAAAATTGAATCATGATACTTGACTTTAACATTTTAAGCCTTAATTCAAGCAATTATAACCAAACACGTAGAAAGGCCGCCATATAAAATAAACAAATATTCTTTGATGTGGCAGGGGCGCGTTCGAAATGAATGTTTCTGTATGGAGCACAATTAAACCATGATATTTGACTTTTGCATTTTAAACTTTAATTCAAGACATATAAAAATAATTTTATAAAATTAACAGTAGGTTTCTACAGTATAATGTAGACTACTATGTATTGTGGAATATCGCTGCGGGACGGCATGTAAAACTTCCTCTCGGTGCACGATGGTGTGTCCCTAACTAGAGCAATCGATCGGTTGGATTGAAAAATTGGCGATTACACCGATTTCGCTGACAATAAAAACACAGAAGTGTGAAATATTAACTATTCATCATTCAATTCAACTATGAAGCAAATATGATATCTGTCTGTTTTAAATTATATGAGTACTTCTATTAATGTTGTACTATCTTTCAGGAAGGTAGCGTAATATCTGTTATATGGTGAGACAATCATTCTAGGCCTTACCTCCTACTTGAGAGGGGTACTCTACTATATGCTTTGATTGTTGTCTAATTGTTTGGATTTATTGAATATCAACACTTTTTGAGTTATTTAATGCCGAATCCAGTAATTTTGGAATGAAGTTTATGCTTCAAATTCTTTATATCTTAAAATATTAATTTATGGTGTTTAATTTGGGTGACAGCTAGTGAAACTATTGACACAAATTGTTACGTTTTTTTAAATTATTTTTTTAATTATATTGATTTTGTTTATTTCTTATCTGACTGGAATTAAAAACAAATTAGACAATTCTTTTAAATTTGTAAAAATTAGATATAATTTTTTAGAACTTTAATGATGTTTTATTTCAAATATTCAAATGAGACGCAATTAATTCAACAAATAAACAATCTCTTATTAAATTCTCGCCCTTTTTTATTTCGATTGTACCCGTTTTAGTTAATAGCCTATCATTTTTTAATCTATCACACTCTCGTTTATATTAATAATTGAAAGTAATAAAAATAATAAAAATGAAAAAAGATTGGCATAATCTATATGAAACAAACTGCAATAATACCATCTATATAATTATAAAACTCAAATCGTCTTGCTTGCTTGCTTGCTTGCTTTGGTGTTTAAATTGTGTCTCCGGTTCCGGTTTAAGAGGCCGGTTTGGGATCTTCGGCTTCGCGCAAACACTCGATACATAAGATTATATAGGCGAGATTTATTAATTAACAAATAACGATAAGACAATTGTTTAAAAGAAATACATTTAAAAAACTGACTAATTTACGTGAATTTTAAAAACTATTTTCTTTTGTCAATATATATTTGTGCCTGACTAAAACATATTTCTTCTTCTTCCAATTTATTAAAAGTCGTCTGCGTACATTTTCATTGATGATTTTTACTGCTAGCACTACTAAAATCACTCAAATTGTACAAAAAATATTGTAAATAGAAGAGTATTGTCTGAAGTTTGATGAACCCTATTATTAAGATATTTATATCAATTATTTATTTGACCCAACGGTCATGGGTGTTCTTTTTATTTTTAATTTTAAACAATATAAATATAAGTTTTTATAATTCATGTGGTCACACCGTTAAATACTACTTACTTATTATTTCCCGATATTTTGAAGGCTGTAAGTGTACCCACACATACGCGCGTGCACGCACACTCAAACTGGGGTGAACTGTACAATGTACACTGTATTTTTTCTTTTCGTTTTTTTTTTCACTTTTTCCAACGGATTACACCTCTCTCATATAAAGGATTTTTCACACACACACACACACACACACACACACACACACACACACACACACACGTTTATTTACATGAATTCACGTGTAATTACTTAAAAAAAAGGTATTTATGTATTTAACGACCCACGCTGAAATAATAACGTTATTAATAACAAATTAATTATTTAACATGAGGGTGTTTTGTAATTAATCTGTATTTTTACCTAATAATTTGCTAAAAAAGATATCGTAAAACTTAAATTTAATTTGAAAATACTATTTAAAAAAATAGCCCGGTTTGTTAAATGCAAAAAAAAAACTTTTAAAACGCCGTAAATAAATAAATAAAAAGTAACGACGTGGGGGGGGGCAGACTGAACCTTTCTCAAAATGAAAAGTTGCAAAAAAAATGAAAACAAAATAATAATAATTGCAGAGGAGAGGCTAAAGGTCAAATCGGGGTTGTAAATAGGTTCTAAGAATGGGTA
Source organism: Euprymna scolopes (assembly GCF_053919585.1). Lineage (NCBI taxonomy): Eukaryota > Metazoa > Mollusca > Cephalopoda > Sepiida > Sepiolidae > Euprymna > Euprymna scolopes. Next base: position 105,346,883 of record NC_136500.1, on the reverse strand, counting down.
ATCGTTGTATGTGAAATTGAATACTTTTCAAATCTTTAAATATTGATTTTTATAATCTTTTATAATCTGGTAGCTTAGTGTCCAATAATTCGCAGAAATAGTTGAAAAAGACAAGGAAAAATTGTAACACAGGTGCCGATTGTTCTGGTGCACCTACATATTTTTTTTAATATTTTCTTTGCCCAAGTTGTGCGTAATTGAAACTAGAACTTGATTTTTTAAAAAACTACGTTTTTCGTGTCAAAAATTAATTATATATGATAATTTTATTTGTATTGCAAGTGGGAATTGTTTTCAAACAAAAAAAGCAAATATGTTTTCCTAATGAAAAAAAAATTACTTGATTAATTTACATATTTAAAAATAACTTTTTATATCCTGAAAAGAAATCAAATCTGCTTTTTTTTTTTAGCAAATACGCTTCGCCTTTAAAGATAATATAAAGAAAGTATTATTTTTTTTAAATAATTAAAATATAACATTTTAGCGTGGGGGATCATTTTCCTAAATAAATTTAACGTAAAATAAGACCCCCCCTTCTTGGCAACGTTAGCATTTTTAGCACAAGTTTGGTGGCGGGGGTAGGGGAAAGAAAGGAAAAATGGGGTCATGCTGGGGGTCATAAGTTCCAAACATTTTTAAAATACGTAGAATCACTTCAAAACGTGGTGGGGAATTTTCGTTTTTTTAATTTGCTTTGAAAAGGTCTCAGTGTTTGTTTATAAGCAGGTGTGTGAATATCTTCTATAACAACGTGAATGTTTCTGTATATTCGTGCACATGTAAATGCGTGTATGTATATACGTCGTATCATTTAATTAAACGTCTAATATACGTCGTATCATTTAGTTGATCGTCTAGTGTGTATATTTTAACATTTATGCAACAGTTCTAACGGGAAACGATTGACGTGGACGTATCGAAACAGTTGTAGACAACAGTTCTTTTTAACAGATGTAAATAACACACCACAAACCTGGATTATTTATAAACATTTATTCTCATGATCTGGCCAGCATTTTCAGAGATTACACGTTCTTTGCATTTTGGCTCTCCGAAGTGACGCCGCTTCCCACGTCATCTTGAGTCGTCCGTTCTCTCTGATGTCCCGCTAACGACTGCCTAGAATCTCTCCAAATTTACATACATCACATGTACATTACGTCACATCATTACGTGTCTCAGACCAACCTCATGTTCTCCCAATCTAGTTATTTGTTTATGCAAACCCCAAATCGTGTTTACAACTATTTTCTATTTTCACGTTCCTTTTGCGATATTCTATGTCAATCATTTTTCCCCAATTTAATTGTTTATTCTTCAAATCATAATAATTGATCCAGCGACCCGCCGTCGCTCAAATCAACTAATAATAATAATAATAATAATAATAATAATAATAATAATAATAATAATAGTAATAATAATAATAATTTGACCCTTAGCCCTGCTTGCCACAGTTAACACAGATACTACGCTATGATCACAGCCTAAGGGCTCATAACATTACACCTTTAATATTAATTTATCAGTTAATTATTATTTCTTGACATTTTTAAGGCTGCTAAGACATACGCACACAAAAATTTAAGGTGGCCCTGTACAATGCATACACCCTCTTTGTATTTTTTTCTTTTCGTTATTTTTTTTTTCAATTTTTTTCAACGGATTACATCCCTCTTATATAAAGATTCTTCATTTAATCTAAGGCAATGATGTTAGGATCTTCATTATCCAATGCATTCCGTTTTGTTTTTACTGGTCGCCATGTTTGTTTTCGTGTGCGTATGCATTCAATTTCTGTGCATTTATACATTAATTCTGTATACTCACTTACACATTTTTACATTAATTCTGTATACTCACTTACACATTTTTACATTAATTCTGTATACTCACTTACACATTTATACATTAATTGTATACTCACTATTCCATGGCTAGCTAAAACATATAATGACCCAACAGATCACGAGTAATCTAGAATGTAATAATGCTAGTTAACCTGACGTAATAGAGAAAGGAGCAAAGAAATAAACCAAGAAGAAAGACACGCATTTGTGATTTTGTTTATATCTTATATTAAACTTTAGCGTTACACTATATTCCTGATCCAAATAATATAATTCAATCGATTACTCAACAACGCCTAGTTATATATATATATATATATATATATATATATATATATATATATATATATATCAAAACTATATATAATGTTTCAAAGGCGTACCAGTGGTTTCATTGCGTTGAATCAACCATAAGAGGCTGAATAGAATCAACGCGAATTCATCGGCACTTTATTTGATTTTATGACACGCTGTATATATATATGTGTGTGTGGGGGGTGCATTTTTATTCCTATATAATTTTCCTATATAATTGTATACGCAAACATAGAACAGAATAGTGCTTAACTGTAAGGTTTTAACAGTATCATTTTATTTGTGTGTGCGTGTGCATGCGTAATTGTTAAATGTATTTAAATAAAGACATTTACGCATGGTTTTAAATGTGTACATTTGTGAACTAAAAACTTCTAATTGCATAAACGGTTTCTCGTTCCATGAGTCATTGACAGAGTCACAAGCAATAAACAAGTTTTTATGAAAAAAATATTTTAATGAAAACTGACACGTGGTTCAATTTACGCTGTTTTCTTTTTTAATAGAAATTTATTTTCTGGCTTCTATTCTATCTTCTCATTCTTCTCCCTTTTTGCTATTCTTGTATTGTTGGAAATATTTAATCATTAATCAGATGCTCGTTTTATAAACTGTTCATTCGATATTCAAAGTGTTTATGAATCTATTATTTTGCTACGATTTCGACTTTAACAAATATGAACAGATATCATTAAAGTGTTATGAGTTTTATTAGATTTAATCCGTTTCTTTGTAATTATTTTGATATATATTAAACATTTTTTATTTTACCTGTTGTATTGGTTTTATTATAAACCTGTAGTCATATTTTTGGCACTGCTTAGATATATGTCGTAATATAGATTATGCGATTGTTTAAATATAAGTCGAACATATAGATGATGGGATTGTTTAAATATAAGTCGAACATATAGATGATGCGATTGTTTAAATATAAGTCGAACATATAGATGATGCGATTGTTTAAATATATGTCGTGATATAGATGATGCGATTGTTTAAATATATGTCGTGATATAGATGATGCGATTGTTTAAATATATGTCGTGATATAGATGATGCGTCTACATCTGCACGCTCTGCTATTCGTGTACATGGAAGTCAGTCTCTATTTAAATAATGTTCATCACCCAATCCAGCATTGCCTCGGTGCTCTAGAAAGATTAACCCACTCACAGAATTTTGGTCCCTAAAAGTCAATGGTGTTCAAATAAAATACAATTAACTATGTTGTTTTCCTATATTGTACAACTTTCACACTATCAACAATAATATACTGATACTGGTAAGGAGTGAAACATATTGACTAAACGCACAAAATACTAAGGTCTTCATAATAGTATGCTAAAGAAACATCTATATATATATATATATATATATATATATATATATAAAGTGTTAAGGCTTAAAATATTGTTCTTATTAATAAATATAAACACTATTTCATTTTCCAAAGATGGTATGTAAATAAACGTCATTTTCACATTTTCGTGGCGTTTCAATTTTATTTTGACTTGTTTATTTTTGATTTATTCTTTTAACTTAATAAAAGATTATTATCGCCTCCGGTTTTTATCATGAAATGAGTTTCCCTGGTGAGATTACATTATATTTTTCATATTTTGTCTGTAAATTAGACATATATTTTTGCAACTCAAAACAAAAAAATAACAATTGTAAAATTTTTCCAGGAACTTCCTGTAGAGATGCTGCGCTGGTCTTTCTCTCTCTCTCTCTCTCTCTCTCTCTATATATATATATATATATATATATATATATATATATAAAGTTCGCACTTGTCATTTTCTAAAAAAAAACGCAAATTTTAGCTAAATTGAATGTATCTGTTTAAACAACCTATACCTCCTTTAATTCGTCTTTTACACCTCAATAATTTGTATTGTTATCTGTATATAAATAAAATGAACTTATTTTTTCCCTCCGAGTTTGACCTTAATAGGATTGAAAACCTGGACATGTTATGCAGATGTACTATGCACAAACTGCATCACGATATCTGAGGCTTGCATATTACCTATGCACTACTTCGGTGATCGGAGCTTCCTATATTTTATCTGGTGAGAGTTCACTGCCAAAACCGGTTACAGTCAATGGAAGTAGTAAAGTCATCTCTCTCTAATAAATTCATGCTTCCAACGCCACCCATTTACACCGTCCGTGAACGTTCACAGGAGAAAAATACGGACGAACACCGGGTTAGGTTTTCATAAAAACTGGACTGTAATTTAGGTGAAACGCACCACGCTTACTTTTACGGTCATTAAAAATAAAAACAAAAACAAAGCAAAAAACTTTGCATTTTCTTTCATTAGAATATAAATTAAAATACTTCAATTACGTTTTATTTCGCGTTTTACGCCATTTATAACATCGTTTCTTTTTATTTTTTGATTGTCTTTTTTTGGGGGGGGGTCCATGTATCTTTTCTGTTTTTCATTTTCCCGATCTTCCAATTTCTCAAATTTACTTCTTCTATCTTTCCGTTTTTGCTCTTTGTTCGATGTCTTTCCAATCTCTTTTTTTAAACATATCATAAATCATTTCCTTTACATTTCGCTTTGTCCGATGTTTTTCTCTCTATTTTTATCGTTTACTTCTTTTTTTTTTCATTTTTGCAGTATTTTCATTAGAGGCGGCAATAGGAACCCATTTTTTCCATTCTTCTTCTTTTTGGGGGGGGAGAGGTTGGAAACGTCAGTCTCACGTTCGTTCATAACAAAATATTTTGGGGGTAGATTTAGGGGTGCTAAAACCGCCGAGATGGTGATTCTTCCATTACACCAAATCGAGCCACAGCAACGCGTGCCAGGGTACAGCTAGTAATTTATATTTGAATTTTAATTGAAGTATCCTAGTGTTCATGTCAATTTAAAAAAAGATATCTTCAAATCAAGAAGGCAAAAAGAAAACCTCCGCAGCAACAAACAAGCTTAAAACCAGTTTAAACGATCTACCTTTAAGGCAATAAAGTATCTCTAATCGTGATTGTTGTTCTTCCAGGTTATACAATATAACTTATATATAATTTAGTCTATATGCCTCGACTTCCTTTTACCAATGTTATGTTGAAGTTTTTCTAAGCGTGTGAGTATAGTACAATAGTATTGAAATTCATATTTGAAGTGGTAATTGTTATATATAGATTATTTAAGCATCTTGCTTAAATATTTTCAACAATCTAATTTACATAGTTTGCTTGCTATTGTTATACTTACAGTTTCAATAAGTAATATAATAAAGCACTTATTTAAATTAAATAAATCACGACAGAAATCGTGATCACTCATGATTTTGAAGAGGAGGGTTATATGTATACAAATTTAATTTCAGTGCGAGAATAACACTTTATGTTTTCTTTGTTTTAAAATGAGTTAAATTATCTATTTTATACATTTTGCTTAATAGTTTAATTTTTTTTTAATTGTTTCCTATTATGGATATACGGATAATAATTAATTCATCTTAATCAGCCTACGATTCCATATTGATATTTTATCGTTTGCATACGGACACAATTTTCGTAATAACGTGCATTTATAATCCTGTATTATTTCCTCTTTGTTGAAATTAGAATATTGGCTTTTAAAATGCTTCAAAATAAGAAAAATGTTCAATTTTTTTACTGTCGTTTCGTACGCATAAAGTTATCTCTACTAGTTGATTCATCTATTCCTTTGCTTATTTTATTAATGTACTTCAATCGTGTAGTCATTGAATATGCTTTGCTTTATTTAGCTAACTTAATAAAGGATTGTTATCGTCTCCTGTTTTCATTATCATTATTTTGGTTGATTTTTCGTATTAAAGTACACGTCATTTTTTTACACCGTCATCAGAGTGCCTAGATTCAAGTGAAAACTATGGTATATGTGTGCGTGTATAATTTTCCTTGGTTTTCTTTCACCGTATCAAGATATAAGATTTCATTCCTTTCTTTACGCCCATAATATGCCTTACAGAAACAAAAGAAAATAAATTTACAAATGACAATCCCACATAAGAGGAAAACTCACACACACACACACACACACACACGCACACACATATATATATATATATATATATATATATATATATATATATATATATATATATATATATATATATATATATATATATATATGGTAAACGCAATAAACGTATAAAAGTACAATTAGTAAAAGCAATATACAAAAAAATGAACAGTGCAAAGGAAATAAAGAAATGTAAACTGAAGAGCAAAACAAGCTGTTCGGGTTAAAGGGAAAGATATAATGAATACGAAAGCTTTGAGTTGCATGAACAAAACGATGGGGTTTGTTCTTTTGTTAGTGTGTGTAGGGACAAAAACAAAGTAAATACATCGAGGATATGAAAATGAAAAAAAAATGAAAAAGGGAAAAACTAAAGGAAACATGAAAATGGATGACAGCATTTCAATTAGTTTAGCAGAAACTGACCTTTCAACCTTACATATATTTTGATATCGTCACATGGAACGCCTAGAGATATGAAATAGTTTTTAAATGATACACAAGGTTGTAATCAAGACAAAGTCAACAAAAGACCTCTCCATTTTGTGTGCGCACGTGGGAAGTGAAGAAACGTATGTATTCCTAGTTAGAGACATATGTTTAATAACATCAAATATTTGGCTTTTTATGTACATTTTAGTAGCAAGCATTATGCCCTTCGTGGTTTTATATTGATGCGAGTTAAAAACGCTTTTAAATTAAGAATGTGAACCGCGGGAAAACGTGTTTGCATAGAAAACAACAGCAATATTCGTTTCTATAAATAGAAGTAATTTGATTGAAATGGAAGTAAAGCCGTCACTGAAAGTTATTTGATTCAACTTAACGTATAAACTTGTTATCTGATTGTTATACAGCTTATTCGTTTACTAAAGTTGAGATGAAGACATATATAAATGAAGACAAATACTGTAATGTCTATCCGGCAGAAGATGAAAGATGTTCCGAAAATAATGAAAACGAACGATATCCTGTTTCGGAGTTTTTTAGATTAGGATAAAAATTTTGGTGTGTTTAGATTATTCTGACTACTGTTCTCATCTACGTGACATTACCCTGGAGATTTGACGGTCCAATAGGAGCGATATTAAAATGTAATTAAGAATTTTCCTGGTTATGCTTGACTGAATCAAAGGATGAATTAAATATATATGATTCACGCATCCTGCTAGACGCATTCGAAGAAGATTAGGGTTTTCATCGGTCACAATGCTATAAGAATAAGATTCAAAGTAAGTACAATAAGCAAATAATTATTTACACCAATCTTAAAGGAATGCGAAACATATCGAATCGGTACAGATTTGAAATATAGAAAGAAAGTCTTACAAACTGAAAATCAATACCGAACGAAATCAATCATTCAATATATTAAATGTATTGAACTGAATAAAATATGAATTGAAAATTAAAATTATTATTGATGGGCAGAACAAATAAATGTTGATTGTATAATTACCGGTCTGCAATCCTAAACTGCTTAAGCAGTAGATAGGCAGTCTATCGCCCGACTTTCATACTCCTTCTTTGCCTATTAGCCAGGCGTCGAGGTCGAATCACTGGGAGTCGACAGACCTTCAGTGGTCGATCTTGTTTCCTGACTAGGGCAATGAACGCCGTTTTCCCCACTCCCGACACATCCCATCCCTTAAACTGGACACTTGGGAGTGCTTGAATGCCATAATGCCAGTACAAGTAGATTGAGTTGATCATCGTCTGATGGGTTGAGGGTACCGGATAGACAGTTCCTGGCTGCTGTTCCCGACTGGTAGTACAGGGGTCCTAACACTTTGGTAGCGCTTAGAGCGGCTGCTCCATCAACAGTTGTATAATATCGGGTTGTTTGTAGTGCCATGTTGCGCATGGAAAGGGACCCTGCACTCATCGCCGGTGGGCTATCCCGAGGCCACAATCCTAGTAGATGGAAGGACAACTGATGGCGTTGCATACCTGGTATTCTGCATAACAACTTGTTCAGCACTCCTTACCTAAACTGAAACTCTTTAAAAAATGACAGTACCATAAATAAAATTACGCGAAAACCAGGCCCAAATTAAAAAAAAATTAACCTGCCTTCTCCCTTGAGGCTTGCATTTACGAACATCCGTGGGCTTAGAACTAATTTAAATGATGCTGAAGCATTTCTCCTAACAAACACCTCGAATATCTTAGCACTAAGTGAGACTAACCTACACTCCTCTATCCCTACTAACTACTTTAACATGCCTGGATTTCTCCCACTCTTCCGTAAGAACTCTAACAGACATATGCACGGGCTTGGAGTCTATATTCGTAACACCCTCCCCTTAACTAGAGAAACAAAACTAGAATCGGACGATCAAGCATTTATGTGCTTTAGACTTAACATGCGATATAATATTAGTTACTTTTATTTTATCCTCCGTTCTCCCTTGACTCAGGACTGTACCTTAATAAACAAAGTCTCTGACAGCATAGATACAGCACTTTCCCTCGACACTAGCGCACAAGTGCATGTATTTGGTGCCTTCAATGTCCACCACAGCAGCTGGCTTGGATTTTCTACTCACACAGACGCAACTGGTACACAACACATAACTTCTCTATATCTCATTCCTTATCACAGATGGTTACGTTTCCAGCATAAACAACGCGCATCACTTCTAGATGTGTTTCTGATCACAGTTCCCGATGACTGTATGACTAATGCCTACAGCCCATTTGGGAATGCCGATCATGCAGTGGTAATGGTTGAAATAGCCCTAAACTTTAGAGCCACTGCTCAAATCAACGAGATATTATAAAAAGGCTGACTGGGAAGCCATCAGGAATCTCATCAGGGACGCATATGGCAAAATATCTTTTCACTTCCTGCTGAACATTGCGCAAATGAGGCCACTGAATGGTTCAAAACGGCAATTAAAGCACATATTCCCACGCGCAAATTTTATAGCAAGCCCCACTCTCCCAAATCGTTTACTTCTACTTGATCAGCTGCCATAGCGCAAAGGCAGCATGCGTACCACGAATTTAGCCGACATAAGTCCAGTTCAAACAGGCAGAAGTATATAGAAGCCACAAGTAACTGTAAGAAGGAAATAGCGACAGCAAAGAGAGAATTTACTGAAACCACTAAAAGAACGCATTGAAGCACAGAAATTAGGAACCCGTGACTTCTGGAAAATCTACAACAGTGTACTAAATAATGGACAATCAGAAACTCCCCCACTATACAACAATCATGAGATTGTTTGCTCTGAAACTGAGAAGGCTACCATGCTTGCCAGTCGGTTTGCCTCCAACTCCACACTGGACCCTGCCAACCACCCCTCCCTGACTTTCCTTTGCGGACAGACACCACACTAGACGATCTGAAAATCTCCCCTTCTCAGGTGCATGCTATCATAAGAAATCTTGACACTGCAAAAGCATGTGGACCTGATCTCATCCCGGCCGTGCTATTAAAAAAGTGCTCCGTCGAAGTAGCACTAGTTCTCTCCAAACTTTACAACAAATGCCTTAATGAATCTTGCTTTCCTGCTTCTTAGATAAGAGAAAACCTTAGGTTGTCCAGGACGTTCGTACATCTAAACAATATGATATAAATACTGGAGTTCCTCAGGGGTCTATCCTTGGACCTCTGTTATTCCTAATATTCATAAATGACCTCACTGACAAAAATATTTGTGAGATGGGTATATTTGCTGACGACACCACGCTCTATAACAAACAAGACAGGAAAACAAATGAACACATATCTAAAGAAATGGCAGAAACAATAGAGGATGACCTCCGATCTGTAGTGGAATGGGGACATAAATGGATGGTCACATTCAATGGTTCCAAGACTAAACTCTTTTCCTTCAATAATTACAAGAAACCTTCTCTACCACCAATAGCAATGGCTAATGAGTCTTTATCTGAAAGTACATCCTTTAAACTCTTCGGCCTTACGCTGACAGGAAACATGAGTTGGAATATTTACATGGAGAGTATTGCCAGGACCGCTGCGAAGAAGGTAGGTTCTCTCTACCGTGCTAGAAAGCTACTAACGCCCGAAAGTACCCTGTACCTCTATGAGGCCACCATTTGCCCATGTATGGAGTATTGTAGTCATATTTGGGCTGGTGCATCTGCCACTAGTTTCTCGCTCATAGATAAGGTTCAAAAGAGAGTCGCCAATCTGATAGGTCTTGAACTGTCATCTAAACTTCAGCCTCTGTTCTATCGACGAAACGTTGCATCCCTCTGCCTGTTCTACAAGTACTTTAACGGTGAATGCTCTGACGAACTGCAAGCACTTGTGCCCCCTCGTCGTAAATACTCCCGACAAACCCGAAAAGCAGCTAAATCCCACCCCTACACAGTAGAGATCCCTAGATGTAAGAGAGCCTTCTAGTCCAGTAGTTTCTTCCCCAGGACAGCTAGACTTTGGAATTCCCTTCCGGGTCCCTGCTTCGCCAACTATACTGACATGCAGACGTTCAAGTGTAACGTGAACGGACAGCTTGCTGCCCAACTCCCTACACAGTACCCCTGATGCCTATGTCCCTGATAGTAGCCCCCTACAACAAAGTGGCAATGTGCCTTGTTTGGGGTAAAAATGTAATAAAAATAAAAAATATATATCAAATACAGTTAAACTAATATTGTCAATTCAAATAATATGAATTAATGCCGTTAGAATTCCTTTTCTTCGATTATTTTGATATTTTCATTAAAAATAAACATTCATTTTTTAGTAACACATTTTGAAAATATACACAGATTTGACTGTAGAGTTACTTTTGTTTAGTGTCAGAAAAATGGAAATGAGAAATACAACGAAAATAGATCAGTATTTTACGTTCTTCTTCATATTGCCGAAGTAGAATATTTATAAATACTATAGTTTAAACGATGAAAATTATTCTATTTAATCAATTAAAATAATTAAACTACAGATCAATGTTTTGATTAATTTTATTACTATGGACGTTTTCTATTTAAAGAAATTGTGTTTTCCAAAATTTCTCTTTATAATGATTGAATTACTAATATTATTTTTTTCAGCGCTTAATTTTTTTATTTTCATCGTTTTTATTTTTATTTTTTCTTTCGTTTCCAACGCTACGCAGATAAATACCAAATAATGCTTTTATTATAATAACTAAAATCTTTCATGAAAATTAAGGAAGCAACTAAAATTTCAAAAATGTGAAAATATGAAATTGCGATTCCAGATAATCGCTATAATAATCAAGTAAATTAGTAAATTAAGTTTTTTTAAAGCAAGCAATTTGATAAAGTTAAAAAAAAGTAATTGAAAACAAGAAAAATAATAGAGATTCGTTTTAATATATATATATGTATATATATATATATATATATATATATATATATATATATATATATATATATATATATACATAAAGTGTTAAATGGTTATTATTTTATTTTATACCACATTTAATTAAATACAAAATTAAATTCGGTCATTATTTTCATATGACTTTTAATCAAATTTAAATTAGGATTCATGTTATTGTGCTGCAAATGAAAAACGCTTTCTACACTCATTCAATTTATAATAAAACAGTGATAGAATCTGTTCGTCAAGATTCAATTATTTTGTGAATTCAATATGTGTTTTTATAATGAAGCAGTAGTTGAATACAATAATATTAATATCAGTTGTGTCAGAATGAATCAGTCCGGCTTCCGTTGCTAAAGTAAATTTAACTTAATTATATCGGTGAGTCATTGCTTATTTGGTTTTCCTTTTTGTAAATACAGTTTTTAAATATAATTATTAATCAAATTGAAAATATAATTTAAAAGTATTTAAAGCATTAAAACAGAGAAGGTATAACTTATCAGAAAATATCTTAATGTGGACGTTGGTTATTCTAGTCACCACTTTCTCCAAGTGTATGAAATTTTGTATCCTAAAGAAAACATTACAATACGTTAAAAACTACCAGATTTGGTCATGTGAAATGGGTATGTATCCTCGCACACAGGAGAAAGATAACTGTGAATTTGCTCCTTTCAGGAATTTTGTGGATTTACGTAATAAACGCGGCAGAATTGTTACAGATGCCTAACCTATTACAAATGATCAAAATATAAAGCAGATTAATAAGGCAGGAGGCATTTAGTAAGATTGCTTGCTAAAGATTTGATCATTGTCTATTAAAGAAATAATAAAACTAGCTTTCGCAGTTAAGAAATTATCATTTGGCAATGAACCTTTATAGATAGAAGGCAATTTGAAATTGCTTTGTTTTTCTTACCTACACCATGGACACGATTCGCACCTTGCATGGACATACATTGCACTGTTGATTTTAACTATTTCCAGGCAATGATTCTCGCAGTGGTTCAATACAAAACGTATGTGTAGACATAGTTGTGCCCGAAAGTGCCAACTTTACCATCGGAGTTCACACTGCTTGTACATCTCTGAATTGTCTCTTCTCCTTACCTGGCTAAAGGCAACATACACTTGACCATGAAATAAAATATTATTTTAGTGATTGACTTATTGTCTGATTTGGAATAAGTCTTAATACTATTAGGTTGTCCAAAAAGTTCGAAACTTTGAAAGATTTAAATTTATGAATTTTTTATTGTTTTTTTATTTTTTTTTTTTTTTTTTCGTTTATATTGTGATAGTGATCTTCATCTGTCTATTCCAGATGATAAAATTGATAAAAATGAGCTGCAAGTTTTGATTCGTTACTGTTGGAAGCGAAGTCTTTCAACTAGGAAGCTTCAGAAGAGATTTGTGCTACCGAAGGTGAAGAAATGCGGGTACAAGCGTTTCTATTCTGGTGACATGTGTCTTGAAAAAAAAAGACTCGTTCCGGACGACCGTTAAAGTTGGATGATTTGCAAACTGGGTTGGACATTGCATCTCCATCGAGCACTCGAGAATTGGCTGATGAGTTTCGAGTTGGCAAATCGACAATTCACCGACACTTGAAGCAACTTGATTTTGTTCACTAAAAGAGGCGCCAAAATGCGCATGAATTTACCGAAGCACAATTCGAGCTGAAATTTGCTCATTGGACGAGCGTTTTTGGAAGGGCATTGTGACATTAGACGAGAAATGTGTCTATCTAGTACAGTACAATCAAGACAAGCGATGGGTTCAGAAAGGGCAAGATACACCGTCGCTTCCAAAACAAGGTCGATTCAGTAAGAAAGTCGTGTTGTGAGTTTGGTGGAACTTTGAAGGAATCGTGCATTTTGACTTAGATCAGAATAGTCTTGCTATCAGTGCCGAACTTTACGGTAAGCCACTGGCGCGGGTCTAGGAAAAGTTGAAGCAAACGTATATGATTCTAATCAACCGAAAGCGCGTTTTGATGCAGCAGAAAAATGCCAAGCTACACACCGCCATGAACATCATATACAAGTTTGAAGAGATTGACGGTGTTGAGGTTCTGCCATATTCAGCCAACAGTCCGGACAATGCTTCATCAGATTATGACCTTTTCCACTCAATGCAACTCTTTCTGAGCGGTTGTCGATTCGACTCATTCGATGAAGTCGAGGAAGCGTGTCAAGAATTCTTTGATATTTTGACCAGATCCAAACGCTTGAAGACCGATAACAGAAAGTCTTGAAAAATGATGATCTTTGTTTTGAGTAAAGTTTTAATTTTTTGCAACTTTTGAGACAACCTAAGATTTTAATCCTAACCTTCTTTTCATTACGAAGAAAAATTCATGTTTTTGTGATACAGAATCGGAATGTGGAAGATATGGAACAAGATATTACTAACCTAATAAGTTCAAGTAGTCGATACGGCTTCGATTATGTGGTTGTCGATCAGTCACGCAATCTATTGTGTGCCATGTTTGTCACCATTGTAGATATTTGTTCTTCAAGAGAATTTGGTCCAACAAATGTAAGAGTATCATGACTTCAGCTGCTTGATAATACGATGCATTTTCAAATTCATCTACACACGTTTATCTAAATGTATCTAAATTTCATCTACACACGTTTATCACAAGAGAACTTGGCCATCATATCCACCTGTTTTATTAGATCGGTGATTACTTGTTTATAAGCCAGTTAGTATCCATTAAAATTTCTTACGGATGTCCATGTACAAATTCAGAGAAATCAGGCATTTTTAAGCATTCGGAAAATATATCTCATTATATGTAAGTTAAGCCGCTTTATACAAACTACAATTTCTTACATTTTTCAAGACGTTTAACAATCGATGTCAGCACAAATATCGATCATTAAGAGGTCGATTACGAGTGCCAAAGTTATCAGATGTTGCCAAATATTTAACTCGTTGGATAAATAATCTGCGCCTCGCTCAATGAAGTCAAGCGATAATAATTTGATTTCAGTCAGGTGTGAAAATCATTATAAATTATTGCATTTCGTGTAAGTTTAACATGTCGAAGTGCTTAAAGTTCAAAGACTGCTTTTATTATTTTTCAAAAAACTTTTTTTATGTTCGAGTTAGGTACAAGTAAACTCATCATCAACCAAATCGATACGTACTGTATATTCAAATGATTTTCAAACGTTCTTTATAAATTCATTAGTTAAAGTTGTTGCAAGTAAACCATGCGGACTACATTTTGTTAAAATTAGTTTTATGATAAAACAGTGATGGAATCTGTTCGTCAAGATTAATAAGCATTTTGACTTAAAAGTAAGTCTCCAAGCGTGGGAGGGATGAGAGAAGCTTAGTGTTAGAGGTGTGAAAAAAGGCCACTTTATATCTTATTGCACCGCGTATTCAAGGTCCAAGAAAAGAGAGTCAAAAAGATCATGATAATCAATGTTTGTTTAAAGTGATTCGATAAATAGTGATGCCTTCGTTTAGTTATGGCAACGAATGATCTCAGAATATGATTCCAAACATGAATTCTCTTCAAATATTTGTCTGTTTTAACTGTAGTTTAAATTTCGATCATATAATTAATGTACAGGTAGAGCTCCATCAGGAAGAACTTCATGAGAAAATTGGAGCAACTTATGTCGATATATCTACACAGCATCGTTTTTTAAATCATATGAAAATGGGTTGAATAGTTTGGGAGTTATAATCTGTGTATAAATAAACAATCGATATCTCTTTCATTGTCTAACGCGTAAATATATTCGCCATAAAAGGCAAATATTTAATGATTGAATAGAATAAAATTATTCATCTGCGATCTAAATAGATCTCATAAAATGTATTCCGAAATTATTGATAAAAAATTTAATCTAAAACATTTCATTTTAATCATAATCTAATCTAAACAATATTTTAGTGAATATATGCAATTGTATAATTGCTAATATTAGAAATTGTTAGCTGAAACAGTACTCAGTAATTAAAAAATTCAGGATAAATTATTTGAAATTTAATTTATTTAAACAAATATTTTAACAAATATATTCCTAATGCAAATATTTTAACAAGTATATTCCAAATACAAATATTTTAACAAATATATTCCAAATACAAATATTTTAACAAATATATTGCAAATACAAATGCTTTCACAAATATATTAAAACGACAACTATTTTAACAAATTTTTCCAAATACTAATATATAAACAAACCTATTCCAAATACAATTATTTTAACAAATATATTCGAAACAAATATTTTAACAAATATATTCTAAATACAAATATTTAAAAACATATATTCTAAATCCAAATATTTTAACAAATATATTCTAAATAATAATATTTTAACAAAAATATTCCAAATAAAAATTATTGTAACAAATGTATTCCAAATACAAATATTACAATAAATATATTGCAAATAAAATGTTTTCACAAATATATTCCAAATACAAATATTTTAACAAAAAATATTCAAAATACAAATATTTTTACAAATATATAAAAAATAAAAATATTTTAACAAATACATTCAAAATACAAATATTTAAACAAATACAAATACAAATATTTTAACAAATATATTCAAGATCATATACATACATATTCCGAACCAAAACTGCTAAAATAATTCGTTAAAATTTAACATATACATAAAAATAAAAGTATTTTAAAAAGATAATGGAGAGAATGTTGCTTTACATCTGACTTTAAATTCCATTATGCCTTTTTTCAGAAACAATATTAAGTATTGCAAAAAACATTTCTCTTAATCTAAAGTCAAGGATGAAAGATAAACTCTACTTACTTTATATGAAAAAATAATGTATTAAAATGATTTATAATTGTGATGTGTTTTTGGCACGCTGAATGTGTTATAGGAAAGTCAACACTACAATACGATAATCCTGATATTATTACATCTACTAATAAACATCCATGAGTTCGAGACTGTTGATTCAAATATATAATATATATAATTTAAACAGAAGCACGTTTATAGTAATATGTTAGACATCTGGTATAATAAATAAACTACTTTTATTGATATTGAATCATTAATCATGTATACTAATGAAAAATTATGACAGAATTAGATTGATTTTTTTTTATTTTTAGAAACTACACCAAATTAAAAAGAATTCTTGTTTACGAAACGCAAAAATAATATTATTTTAAATTCTAATCTTTAATGCATATTGGCTATGCAAGTAAAGTAAATGCGATAATGGAACTCGACTTGTAATCTGAATGGTCAGTATTTAGTGTTCACTTTCCCCAGGTTCAATGTGATCTAAATTTGTAGTATCATCAAGGCTTTACTCACTTAATAATAGAATGCATTTGCGACATAATAGAAAAATGCATTCGACAGCAAATAAATAAATTGACGTTATTAATAACTACTTTAATACATAATAAAAAAATGACAAGTGGTTTGCAAAAACTTAAAAGCGTTAATTCTCTATCGAAATTTCATGAATCTGACAAATGAAAAATACAATCATTATTGAAGTAAATATTTGAAAATCTCTGCGTGAAGCGAATTATATGAAAATATGAACCATTAATATTTGATCACCTGTCAAGGTTTTATCAAACTGGCTGGATTCGGCATTAAATTAGCCGAAGAATGTTTGCAACATCAACTCATGTCAATATTAAAATTTAATTTTGACAAAATAAAGAGTTTTATTTTTAAACATATTAAGTTCCTGATGAATAAACATCAAACACAATAAAACATTTTAAATGAAATAAAAGGAGTACAATACAGGAGTTCTTTTATATGAACAATTTTTAAATCCTCCTTAAATATGCAGTAGAATGAGTAAGTTTTAGTGATTTACTCTTGGATTAGTTAAGGTCGATTTCTCTCAAGTATTTGCTATAATAAATAAGCAATCGTTAATCATTTTTATCTGTTTTTATGTTTTCAAACAGTTGTGAACTGGAAAATCTGTTACACGTTATGTCAACTTCCTATGCGTTTGATTATTGAAAGTATGAATTATATGACAATAAATTTTAAACCAATAAAAGCACTCCTCCATGAATTTAAACGTTTTCAAACCGATCATTATCGATTAAGCACAGCAGTTTCAGATGAAACACT
This sequence comes from Euprymna scolopes, assembly GCF_053919585.1. Classification (NCBI taxonomy): domain Eukaryota; kingdom Metazoa; phylum Mollusca; class Cephalopoda; order Sepiida; family Sepiolidae; genus Euprymna; species Euprymna scolopes. Next base: position 105,329,224 of record NC_136500.1, on the reverse strand, counting down.
AAGTAAAGTTCATTTTAGAAGGATATATCAAGGAAAATAATAGAATTTGTAAGTTTTGCGTAAAATGACCTAAAATGTTTGTTTGATCTTTTAATCTCTTAATTCCAGTATATATTGCATTGAATATCATATTTTTAAATTACCAATTTTTTTCGAAAAAATTAACTGTTCCATTTTTAGATGATGATCAGTTCGTTGTGTAATATTGACGTAGAATCATTCTCTTTCTCTAAATTTAGAGAAACAACAAGTGTAAGAATAAGGCAATGCTTTATATATTTAAAAAATCAATAGACTGTAAGGATTTTTCATTAATAAAATAAATGGATTTCCACTCTACCTTTTATTGCTGAATTTTAAAGTAAATTACTGATGAGTTTTCAAAAATTTTATCGAAATGCAAACTAGACGCCTTCCCTTAAATCTAGCAAAAAGACTCGTTCACAAATTTCTGTGGTCTTGGATATGACCTTAAACTAGATCCGATGTTGAGGCCCCAGCTTGTGGGCTTTAGGAAGTGTGGAGCCACCCTTTAATTGCCATTACTCCGACGTCCACTCTTGCCCAGAGTTGTAGTACCTGTTAAGGTCCCGAAATTAGTTAAATAGAAACCGAATATAAAAAAATATATATTCTATTAACAATTTTTTCTTCAAAATAACTGGATTCGGCATTAAATAACCTGAAAAGGACTGATATATCCTAAAACAAACAACCAACCAACCAACAACAACTTTCTGAGGGTTTAGAAGAAATTTCGATAACGTAGAATCCTTTCTCCTTGTAAACTCTCCAAGTATCCTAACATTAAACTCATCTACATCCCCAATCTTCTCTGATCCTACAGAGTTGTCGCCCCACTCTGTTACTGTCAAACAACATCAGTTATCTATATTTGCACTTTCGTCCTCCTTCGATCAAGAACTGTGCCTTGATTTACTATATCATCAATATCGTAGATGAAATTCTTAGATCCGAGTTCCATAATCCATGTATTTGATGATTTTTTTTATGTACGGAACAAAGAGTGGTTTCGTTTCTCGAGCTACGCAGGTGCATCAGCTAACATCAGCTAACATCAGCTAACATCAGCTGGATTCAGTTAACATCAGTTAACATCAGTTAACATCAGCTAACATAAGCTAACATCAGTTAACATCAGCTAACATCAGCTAACATCAGTTAACATCAGCTAACATCAGTTAACATCAGCTAACATCAGCTAACATCAGCTGGCATCAGTTAACATAAGCTAACATCAGTTAACATCAGTTAACATCAGCTAACATCAGCTAACATCAGTTAACATCAGCTAACATCAGCTAACATCAATTAACATCAGTTAACATCAGCTAACATCAGTTAACATCAGCTAACATCAGCTAACATCAGCTAACATCAGCTAACATAAGTTAACATCAGCTAACATCAGCTGGCATCAGTTAACATCAGCTAACATCAGCTAACATCAGTTAACATCAGCTAACATCAGCTAACATCAGCTAACATCAGCTAACATCAGCTGGCATCAGTTAACATCAGCTAACATCAGTTAACATCAGTTAACATCAGCTAACATCAGCTAACATCAGCTAACATCAGTTAACATCAGCTACATCAGCTAACATCAGCTAACATTAGCTAACATCAGTTAACATCAGCTAACATCAGCTAACATCAGTTAACATCAGCTAACATCAGTTAACATCAGCTAACATCAGCTAAAATCAGCTAACATAAGCTGGCATCAGTTAACATCAGCTAACATCAGCTAACATCAGTTAACATCAGCTAACATCAGTTAACATCAGCTAACATCAGCTAACATCAGTTAACATCAGCTAACATCAGTTAACATCAGACAACATCAGCTAAAATCAGCTAACATAAGTTAACATCAGCTAACATCAGTTAACATCAGCTAACATCAGCTAACATCAGCTAACATCAGCTGGCATCAGTTAACATCAGCTAACATCAGCTAACATCAGTTAACATCAGCTAACATCAGCTAACATCAGCTTACATCAGCTGGCATCAGTTAACATCAGCTAACATCAGCTAACATCAGCTAACATCAGCTGGAATCAGTTAACATCAGCTAACATCAGCTAACATCAGCTAACAACAGTTAACATCAGCTAACATCAGCTAACATCAGCTAACATCATTTAACATCAGCTAACATCAGCTAACATAAGCTGGCATCAGTTAACATCAGCTAACATCAGTTAAAATCAGCTAACATCAGCTAACATCAGTTAAAATCAGCTAACATCAGCTAACATCAGTTAAAATCAGTTAACATCAGCTAACATCAGCTAACATACGTTAACATCAGCTAACATCAGCTAACATCAGCTAACATCAGCTAACATCAGTTAACATCAGTTAACATCAGCTAACATCAGCTAACATCAGCTAACATCAGTTAACATCAGTTAACATCAGCTAACATCAGTTAACATCAGCTAACATCAGCTAACATCAGTTAACATCAGCTAACATCAGCTAACATCAGTTAACATCAGCTAACATCAGTTAACATCAGTTAACATCAGCTAACATCAGCTAACATCAGTTAACATCAGCTAACATCAGCTAACATCAGCTAACACCACGCAGAGTTTCTGTATTGCACATTCCTTTTCACAAATCCTGACTCTCACGACTTGCCTCCCAGATCGTGATGACCAGCAACCTTCACTTCCCAACCTATTTCTGACAACATTGGCAACGAGTGTGAAACCCAATCGAGAATATTCATAATGTTCATATCCTCTTAAACTTCTGGCTCCAAACCGAAGATCCGTCATTTAAAACAAACGATTATCCACGGGATAACTGAGAACCCCTCAGGTATTAGATGATCTATTCTCTCTTCATGTGCAAATAAGGTAAAAGAATGGACCAAAGCAAGAACCGAAGCGGTTGTCTCCGCGTGAAAATTCTATAATAATCCTAATTACTTTCTTATGACCTATGTGGTTGCTTTTATACGCTGCAAATAATGTAGCCGAATATACAACCATAAACATATAAACAAAAACTATAGAATAAAAAATAATAAGCCGCAATTAAAATAGATATACAGAGATTACCAGAAAACGCATTGAGTCGCAAAAATTAGGAAATAGTGATTGGTGGAAAACAATAATGCGATTAACAATCAACAATTGCTCGGCTATCCTAAGACTATTATATTGCTAGACATTAGTTCGCCTTAAACTCTATCTTAGACTCTATAAACCACTCTCTCCCAAACGTTACGCATCATTAGCGATAATCTGCCACCTAAAAAAGATGAACTGTTTTCCTGGCCAACAAAAATTCATCAAGCGCACATTCGGTGAAATATTTATAAAATAAGTTCATCATATTTAGGCAATTTCGCACTCCTACGGCTATCTTAAATGCCATCTATGAACGTATATACCCTACTCTGGGTGAGGCTGGTTAAGCTAGACTGTTAACTTTTCATATATCTAAAGTTTTTAACAAGGTTTGGCATGAAAGTCATCCGAAGAAAATTGATTAGCTGACAAATATTTAATATAATCATAGATGTTTAAGCAAAAGAATCCAGTTGACGTCGTCACCAAAACAACATTAAATTAATGTAAATGTTCCCGAGGGGTTTATCCTTGGATGTTTATTATTCTTGATTTCATAATGAATTTCCTATTGCAATCGTGGCCGAGATGAGTATATTTTTTGATGACAATATAACGGTAAATCGAACCCATATCCGAGTCAATAGCTGAATCCTTACAAAATAACAACCACTATGCAGTAGAATGATTACGTTTAATGCTACTAAGACAAAGCCTATGTCTTTTAACAATTATAAGAAAACTTATTATCCACTGATTATCATAACTGATAACACCTTTTCTAAGCGTCCAAGATCTTAGCTTCTCGGCCTTATATCTACAAGTAACATTAATTGAAATACATAGCAAATACTGCCAAGTCTGCTGTAAAGAAGGTAAGTTTTTTTTCTATCGCATAAAACAAATTTTCATCCTTGCAAGTATTCTCTATCTCTACAAAACCATTATTTTCCATGAATGCAACATTGTTGTCGCAAGATGTCTAACCTAATAATACGCTCTACGCTATCCCATTGATGCAATATTGCATCGATGGGCTTATTTTACAAATACTTCATGGAATATGCGCTTGATGAATTTTTCTACGTGTACTCTCTCAACGTAAGTAAAGAAGTAAAATCACACTCCTTTATAGTAGAGATTCCAAGATCTCGGAAGTTTCTTTTCTCGGGCAGCTTGCATGTGGAATTCTCATTTTATTCTCTGTTTTCCCGACTATATAAACATTCATATATTTAAATGTCATGTAAACAAGCGTATCGCTGCACAGCTACCTACTTGGGATACCCCTATAAATCTAGTTAATTAACCTTTTAAAAGCAGTGGCCGTATTTGTGCTGTATTAAAGTATAAAATATTAATACTGTTTTTCTGCGTGACCTCATGCTTATTTTAGGTGTTAATTTGTTTTCGTTGTATATCGGCTTGTTTTGTTTAGTTAACAAGATAAAATATGAAACACTTTAATAAATTGGTCATTGATTTTATATGACTTGCATTTTTAAATTTAATTAAGATGATAAATCATAGCGAAACAAGATTCATAGTTCAAACCTTAATTTTGGTTTCCTGTCATAAAAAAATATAAACAATGACTTATACTTACTAATTAATAACAAAATGTGTAAATAAAACGCAACAGTAGTAAGTAGACGTTTGATTACTCTTTTTTAACAGTTACTGCCTGCTTTTTCTTCTGCGTGATTGAAGAGTAAACTACTGCATCAGTTCGTATTTTCATAGCATTTTAGTAGTAGTAGTAGTAGTAGTAGTAGTAGTAGTAATAGCCTACAGCATATAGATGTAGAAATAACAACGATACTATTATTGATGTTTTCTAAAGATGATTTTAATACTAAAAAGAATGAAAAATAAATTGAATTCGTCCAGTTATAAGAAGAATATAATGTTGCCATAACAAAGTTAAATTTGGTTTACCAACCAAAATAGACACGATTCTTTCTACTTTATATGAAATACTCGTTTATTTTTATGAGTTTCTTTCTCTTCCTGTTTGTTTCTCTCTTAGTTGCTTCGTATTCTTTTATTTCACATGTCGAACGGTTAGGGTCGAATAAACAACGGGTTTGAATTGAACAGGTCAGTCAGCTGCCCATCGTTTGTTTTTTGCGAGGTGCAATAAATTCTACATATTGAACGTTTCGAAAAAAAATAACATCTTTTCCATGTAATTTCTTTATTCTTTAGATTATCTTCTGCTGCTTTCATTTCCTTTCATCTTTTTTGTTTTGTTTTGTTTTGTTCTTGTTTTGTTTTTGTTTTTTGTTCTTTTTATCTTTAGATTTTTGTAAATCTCTTTTGATTGGATGTTTTCTTTTGTTTTTTTTTCATATTTTTCTCGTAGTGCTACAGTAATTTTGTTTAGTTTCTCATCATTTTATCATTCCTTTCTTCTTTAGTTCCTCTTTTTTATTTGCGATTTTTTCATTTTCTTCCTTTACACGTTTCCTTTTTTTCATTTTACATACGCCAATTTTTCACAATCCTTTTCGTTTTTTAGCATTTTCCACGGTTTTGTTTTTAGTTCACTGTGCATTTATTTCTTTTACTCTTACTTCTTTTATCATCATTATTTAATTTACTTTTACTTGCTTTGACAATTTGTATTTCTTTTTTATTTCCCTCTTCACCACATTTCTTACTTCAGTTCTCATGTTGAACTCGCCAATATTCTTTATGATTTATGCCTTTTGTCCTCCTCCTTCTTTTTCCTCTTCGATTGGTTTTTCCCTAATGTTTTTCTTGATTTTCTTTGCCGCATTTTTCCTTACATTTGTTCTCCTTTAGCTTCACTCGTTCTTTCCTTCTTCTCTACTTGTTCGCTATTCTCCTTCTTCGTAAACTCCCCTCTCTGTGTGTGCCTCTCTCTCTTTCTGTCTTTCTCTCTTTCTATCATGCTGTTTTCCTTTCAGTTCTGGTCATTGCTGACAGCCGTTTTCTCGATTGCAATATCGCAAGAATGAAGCGTACACATTTTAAGTCATCTTGTCACATTCCGCAAATTTATTGCCTGACTTCCACCGTTGTACCCTCATCAACCTCCAACTTCCTCCAACCTCCATCATATCTTCCATCTTCATCTCCTAATATCCACAAAAAAAACATTGCCCAATCACTGATTTCCAATTCTTCATCTTTTCATTTCTTCTCAACTCCTTTATTTTCCTCTGTCATAATATTCTTGATTTTTTTTAATTTTCAGCTTTTCGTTTTTTACATTTTATTTATTTTTTTTTTCAGTCTGTCTGAAAGACAGCGGTCAACTCAAAGATGACCGCTTTTTGTATTTATTCATAAAAAATAACGCGGAAAGATTTCTTTCATTTGTCCATTATCTGTGCGTGTGTATCTGTGTGCCTGACTATCTGCGTGTACCTTTACGCGTGTGCGTGTGTGTGTGTGTGTGTGTGTGTGCACTGTTACGCGCCTGCACGTAACTTTCGACTATATCTACAAAAATGATTTGTACAAGCAAAAGCATTTTGTTGTCAGGTTTTGCTGGCTTCATATACTGAAATCGCTAGAAATGCACTCAATAAAGACGTTATACATATGAGACGATAAATAAGTAAATCTCGTACATATTGACACGAACATGCAAGCTATGTATGTGTATATAAGTTAAACATAGTGCAAACTGATTAAAAAGTAAAATAAAAGTGAAAAGAAACCACAAATATATGAAATACAGATAGTGTATATTTACCATATGTATATATGTATGAAGTAAATATATGTGTGCGAGTGTGTGTGTACATATGTGTGTGCATTTGCTAAAGTATTCGTTCAGATGTATGCACGAGGACAATTGCGATGATATTTTCATTATCTCCAAGTGTCAATAATTATCGTTTAATTTGATTTTTCACTTTCTTTCTTTATTAAGTTTTGAGGATCTGTCAATTTATTACAAGAGTCGCACTTTTTCTCATTGCGTTGAGTTATTGCGCATATGCAGAGAATATATATATATATATATATATATATATATATATATATATATATATATATATATTCTCTGCATATGCGCAATAACTTAACTTCATATATATATATATATGAAGTTAAGTTATTGCGCATATGCAGAGAATATATATATATATATATATATATATATATATATATATATATATATATATATATACAGGGTGTCCACAGATTATGTAGCCAGACTTTGTGGGCACCCTGTATATATATATACATATATATATATATATATATATATATATATATATATATATATATATATATATATATATATATATATATATAAGGTTGGAAATGCGAATCAATTAATGCTTATTTGGTCATTAGGTTTGCTTTACGCCAACTTGAAAAATCCAAAAGCTACGAATAATTTAGACGCCAAAATTTTGCAAAAGTGACTCCGAAAATAATTATTTTAACACATTATCACCATAGATTAACCATTATTATTTTAACACATTATCACCATAGATTAACCATTATTATTTTAACACATTATCACCATAGATTAACCATTATTATTTTAACACACTATCACCATAGATTAACCATTATTATTTTAACACACTATCACCATAGGTTAACCATTATTATTTTAACTCACTATCAGCATAGATTAACCACGAAATAAATGGATTACGTGTTCTGAGAATTTATTGTTATTGTTGAATGGAAAAAAATAGTAGTAGTTGATTTATTGCACCAAGCTGCTTTGGAATATTGTTTACTCGTGGGTGTTTATATATGTGTGTTCGTCTTTTTAAAAGGACAAACTTATTTTTTTGACCGACTGGTCTAGCTGAAATATTCTGAAGAAGACCGCGTTAATTATACTTGCCAGATGGAAACGATAGACGAGGAAGGTTCTACAGACTGCTATGGGTTTATATATGAGGTTATCAATTATTAAGTCATCTTCATACACGTACCTGATGCTACATATATTTAGAAGGATCTAGAAAAGCAGGAAAAAATACAAATAAACTAGCACAGAAGCACAATTAGGCATGCCAAGAGGAGAGAAAAGTGGACATTGAATATATATGCCTTGTAAGAAATGTTTGTAAAACATATAAAAATCATAAAAAATCATAAAAAATCAGAACAAATAAAAATACAGGTAACTTCCATTAACCAACTAGTTATGCCTGTGATTATTTACAGACTAGAAACTAAAATGTGGAAAATTATGGCACGTTACATAATAATGTACAGAAACCAGTGTCTGCCTAAGCTGTAGGGGGGGTAGGGTGTATATCTCTCATAAATTGACCATTAACATCGTAGCACTATTGTTAGTGACATGTAATACCTGATGAGTTCCCAAAATCCAAACCTAAGGATGATGCACCAGCATAATGAAACAAAAGTCAGAAGAACAATCTTACAAAATTCCACAAACATTTTGGACAAGACTCTCTTGCACATTAGACAAAACCAGAAACAAGCCTGCTACTGATATAGCCAAAAATAGTTGCCAAAAACTGACAAAGACTTTCCATTGCTAGAAAATAGAAGTATGGCTAACCAACAACGTACCAAGTATTTTCTGGATGAATTCACCTAGGACTATATAGATGAGGAAGGTTCTACAGACTGATAAAATAGAGGATCGGTCCACTATGATTAAGAAAGTGTTATAATGGCTTCCCAACACCAATGTTTTAAAAAGATTAGTGATCTCAGCAATGACCCCATGTGCAACTTCTGTCACACAAAAATAGAGAGTCTAAACCACCTAACATTCAGCTGTTATGTGTAAGAAATTCTGCAGAAATAAACAGGCTTCTCATTGGTTAGTTTGACCGCCCACGATTTTGTTTAGACCTATCAGATTTATTGTGGTTATTAACTGCTGAGGCCTATTCTTGGTGCTATTTTATGTTTCAGGTGGCGCTAGTTTTCACACGGACAACAGGTCGAATGGACGTAAGAAAACTCACTCGAGGCATGTAGCATCACAACCCCTTTGTCTCATTGAGACCTATTAATGCCCAAACGTGGGGCGAAATGTTATTATAATTTTGTAAACACTAATGCTCTTATGTTGGGCGAAATATTGTATTTTTCACGCACTATTGTGCTCTACATTGATTGATTTTATTCATTTCTTATATAATTTCTTTCCGAGACGAATTTAAAGTCTAAACTTTGACCTGCCCTTTGCCCACCATTCGGGCGGTTATTTACAGTGAACTACAGGATAACAACCGGACTCGCTGCATTCATCCTTGGAAGGCATCACTAAACTCATCGACTTGGATATTTAACCATAATTAAAGTTTTTTTTTTAAGTTAACAAACTTCTGAATGTTTGCTTTTCCAAAGTCTTGATAAGCTTGTGAAGTTTTATTTATATTTTCACTTGTGCTAAAGCCAAACAAAATATAAAGAAACATAAAATATTTTAAAGGATGTGGTGATCATACAAAACCAGCACCAGAAAAAAAATCCAAGCATGTTAAATCTTTGATATTAAAGTCACAAGGCTATGGCTATTTATCAAATAGGTGCGAAAAGCTTTTTAAATCTGTGATATTGAATAGGCAAGTAATCTCTAGAATATTTACTTTGCTTACAATAAAAACTAATAAAAACAAATTAAATAAGGTTTGGAGAGTCTGAGGATTTGTTGTGTCTAGAAAAGGTGTCATAAAACTTTAATTATTTCAAAAGAAGCCGATGATAAACATCCCAATGTAGAGCTATAGGACATTAGTGGAGTTAATAAATGAAATAATTTAAACTCTTCTTATTAATGTTAAATCTCTAAATGAGATTTGTAACTCATTCTGTGGCCCTTCTCAGTCTTATGTTGTAAAGGAACAACTTCTAAGAAAAAATTGTGCTTGTTTCATTTTTTATTTTAAAAAATTTAAAGGGTCGGTTTGTAATCGGAAATTAGACTATATTTTTTTCCGATACCGATTTCGATACCCCAAAACGTCCCGGTTGTTCCGATTCCTGATTCCGATTAATCGTCCCAACACTAATATATATATATATATATATATATATATATATATATATATATATATATATACTATAAAATTGTATTTAAAAATGTTTTCAAAAGTATGATAAAAAACCAATATGTTATTTACTTTCATAGTTTCCAAGAATTCACAACTCAGAAGCTTGTCCATGTATATTCTTTAAACCCTGGATTAAAAAAAAATATTCTTCTCAGAAGGCAATTTTTATAACTGAATTTCATTATACTTATGTTTTGGATATTCTCACTTAAAATGCTGCTAATAATAGCCGTTCTTTTTAATCCAGATAAATCACTCTCTTCCAATATGTCAATGCTTTTCAGGCATCCGTGATCTCCAGCTAACAAACCCACCAAAGCGGTAAAAGCAATGATAATTGTTCCTATACAGAAATAACTATCATTGCACTTAACTCGTATACTTCAAGTAGTTCTAAAATGAAAGAATTTGTTCCGAACTCTGTATATGCTGTGTGAGTGTTTTGGAAGTAAGGGACTGCTAGCAGTTTCAATGCCTATCCTGTGGCAAGCAGAAGCGTAATTGTGTTTAAAGTTCTCGCCTGTTTATTCGATATTTTTACTCAGTCGCTTTTAGTTCAGTCGCGCATGCGCAGTGCCACCACGTCTATCGCCTCGTCAACCATTGTACATATAACTAGTCCTTTGAATCTAAGGAGTGAATATTTTTCGAGCATGAAGAATAATATTGCATGTAGACATATTTTGTGGTCAATATTTTCTTCCTTATATATTGTTCTTGCCTGGAGCATCCGTTTGAGCGTAAAATGTGTGTTGGTTCGGTTATGTATTTTCAATCGGGCAGTTTGTTAATAAATCTAAAGGATGGAAGAACATGTTAATGTGGCATAAAATAACTAAACAAAAGCAAATACTATGTATAAGACAAGATGCTCAATAAAAATATGATATAGCTGATTGATATTCACTGCGTAAAATAATAGAATGTTTCGTGGTTTTATATCACTTAATACTATATATTTAATGACGGATACTCATAAGATGGAATGGTGGCATCGTATGAATAAACTTCGACTGTACTGGTCAGCTAGAAGCAGATATTTCTTCCCAACCTTTGAGAATAAATCCGTGCTGACATTGCTAAGGGTAATGCTTTCATGCTGGTATATCAATTCGACAGGGATACTTGCCTGATACATTTGGCAGTTGTAACAATGATGCACTACAGCCTCAATGTTTTTATTCATCTCTACCCAGTATATAATTGAACAATCTCCTTATCTGGTTTCTTCAACTCCTTGATGCGATGAAGGGAGTTCTTCCAATATATCTGTTTGTCGCGAGACTAATATTATGACTTCGTTACTCTTAAGCATAATACCATCTTGAACCTCAGTCTCATCTCTAAATGTTCAAAACGGTAAGAGGTAGGTTGAGCAATCAACTTGATTGGTAGGCTAAGCAGACAAGTACATTTACAGGTTCTTACAGCACTGGGTCTTGCAACGTCTCAATTCTGACGTTTTCTATTCTGGTTGGTGAAAGGTTAAGGTAAGTTATCATATCGTGGCCATATTTTGGACATTAAAGTGAATTCCTTCAATGTGCTTGATAGGTCTCGATGATACTTGTGATTGGCAGTTTGCAATTGGTACTGTTTTTCCTCTGGCATATTTCACTGTGAAATCATATCTTTTCACTTTCAATATCATTCTCACAAGTTTTGAAGGTGCTTGATTATTGATAGGCCAGCGTCCGCCAAGCACGTCAGCATGATGGCAGATTTGATTCCCTTGATTAATACAGAAAATCTAATTTTTGCTAAATAGTTTCGTTAATTGCGTGAAGGAATTCATCTTTAATTTATCACGTCATCAGGTTTCGAGTTTTACGTCCTTTCCGTGATTTCCTTGCCCTTTTGACAAATTCTTTTTTGTTTGTTGTTTTTTAACATCTTCAACAACAGCCAAAATTCTAGCCGAAAATGGATTACAAAGATTTTCCCAAATCTCCATACCCTCTATATCGAATTTCGAGTCTGTAGACTGAAAATTGTCAGAGTTATTGTGTCCGGAAATGCACGCACACAGGCACACGCACACAGAGACAGACAGTCAGACAGACAGGCCCCTTTCACTTATATATATATATATATATATTCTATCTATCTATCTATATATATAAAAGTGAAAGTGTCTGTGTGTGTCTGTGTGTCTGCGTACATTTCCCTACGCAATAACTCTGTCAATTTTAAGCCTTTTTTATATACAGGGTACTGAGATTTGGGAAAATCCATGTGATTGGTTTTCGGACAAAAATTTGGCGATTAAGGGGTCAAAGTTCAACGATTTGACCTTTGAGAACTCTACCAAACTCCTCCTACAATTTTGGGTCTAAACCCGTGAAATTTTAGATATCGGTTCCTTGGACATGGATCTACCTTAATCACTTTATTTGAACCCAAAACAATGAATGTTAAGGGGTCATAATAGGGGCCAAAGTTAAAATTGACCTTTTTTTTTTTGTTTTGCTCAGCATACACCTCCAAACACCCGGGCAACGCTGGGCCCCCATGCTGGTATATATATATATAAAAGTGAACGTATCTGTGTGTGTGTGCGTGTTTGTGTATGTGTGTGTGTGTCTGTGTACATTTCCCTATACAATAACTCTTTTTTAGTCTACAGACTCGAAATTTGATATACAGGGTACTGAGATTTGAGAAAATCCATGTGATCGGTTTTTGGCCAGAAATTTGGGGATTAAGGGGTCAAAGTTAAACGATTTGACCATTGAGAACTCTACCAAACTCCTCCGCCAATTTTGGGTCTACGCACTTGAAATTTTAGATATAGGTTCCTTGGACATGGATCTAACTTAATAACTTTATTTGAGCACAAAACAATAAATTTAAGGGGTCATAATCAAGGTCAAAGTTTAAAAAATTGACCTCTGCGGTCTCTTCCAAATTACTCAGACAATTTCTGGCCTAAATATTTGAAATTTTACATAAAGGGTATTCAGAGATAGGGCAAGCTTTTTCATCAGTTTGGATTGAAAATTTTTAGTTACCAATATATAAATGTATGTATGTATGTCTGTTTGCATGTCTGCCTTAAACTTTCAATAGAAGCGACGGATTTTACCAAGATCAGAATCGTTTTAAAGTTCGCCCTTTCATACGACAAATATCGAAAAACTGGCTAAAAACATTAATATCTTCCCCTTCAACTAGGCACTTTTCTACAGGGGGGGTCATATATATTTTTTAAAGTTATCCTCTCCTTTATATTTTTTAGCCTAAATCTTTTAAGACATGGCGCTTCCGGTTTGGCGCTGGTCGTAACAGCATAAAAGTTATATTTTACTCCGTTCTTTTTCTCCTTTGCGGTACGGGTTCGACCCTGCTTTCCTACTACCACACTTTTTTTTTGCTCAATATACACATCCAAACACCCGGGCAACCCGGGCTGAAATGCTAGTATATATATATATATATATATATATATATATATATATATATATATATATATATATATATATATATATAAATAAAGTGAAAGTGTCTGTGTGTCTATCTGTCTGTGTACATTTCCCTACGCAATATCATTTTAAGTCTACAAACTCGAAATTTGATATACAGGTATTAAGATTTGCGAAAATCTTTGTAATCCGTTTTCGGCCAGAAATTTGGCTGTTAAGGGGTCAAAGTTAAACGATTTGAGCTTTGAGAATTCTACCAAACTCCTCCGCCAATTTTGGCTATAAACACTTGAGATTTTAGATATAGGTTCCTTGGACATGGATCTAACTTAATAACTTGATTAGAGCCCAAAACGATAAAGCGTAAGGGGTCATAATAGGGGTAAAAGTTTTAAAAAATTGACCTCTGCGGTCTCTACCAAATTACTCAGTCAATTTCTGGTCTAAACATTTGAAATTTTACAAAAGGATATTCAGAGATAGGGCAAGTTTTTAATCGGTTTGGGTCGCAAATTTGAGCTACCAATATATAAATGTATGTATGTATGTTTGCGTGTCTGCCTAAAACTTCGACGTAGGCGACGGTTTTTCACAAGATCAGTATCATTTTGAAGCTCGAGCATTCAGACGACAAATACCGAAAAATTGGCTAAAAACATTAACTTCATCGCCCTACAAAGGGCATTTTCCTACAGGGAGGGGTCGCTTTTTTCGCCGATATTTTTGAATGTCATCCCCTTCTTTCGATTATCTAGCCTTAATTTAAACCTACGTCACTTCCGGTTTGATTGTGGTCGTAATAGCAAAGACGTCAGGTTTTTCCCCTTTCTTTTACTTCTTCACAGTACGGGTTCGAGCCTGCCTTCCTACTATCACTTTTTTTTTTTTTTACTCAACACACACCTCGAAACACCCGGGCAGCGCCGGGCATCCATGCTAATATATATATATATATATATATATATATATATATATATATATATATATATACATATATATATATATATATATATATATATATATATATATATATATATATATATATATATATATATGAGAGTGAGAGCAAGACAGACGAAAGGAGCTAGGAAGAATGAGATGTAAGAAATATTTTCTACGCTCATACAAGTTACATTTGCGAATGTGTAAGATTAAAGTTAATAAAGTTGATTCTAATCAATCTTGACATTTATTCATAAATATTGAATTAACGAACGAGAGATTTGAAAAGTTTTGATCAGTTTTTTTTTTTTTCGAATTGATTACTGAAATCATACAAATCATTCACTATGCAACATTTTTCCCCCATTTTTGTTGTTGATTTTTAAAACTGATGTAGGGTATTTTTGCACTGCTAAATCAGGAAATAGAATCGGTTTCTTTCCATCAGGTTAGATTTTTCTGCTAAGATGATTTAAAAAAAAATAGATTTTGTTACAAAATCGATAACATTTGTTGGTATTATCAGCTGATTTTTGCCAACACATATCCTGAATATGTTTTAAAAGAAAAAATGTTTTGCTAACAGTATATATTGATTGCCTGATAAAATCATCGATTTCTATAAACTGATGGGCTTTGATAAAAGTAAGTACACGTAAATTGCATATTGCTTCATACTTGTTCAAACTTCAGAGCTTCAACTTCCATTTCTTCGAATTCCTGGAATGCTCAGCGACGGAGAGGTCTCTCTTCAGATTCCAACAGTAGTCAGCCTTCTTGATTGCTTTTTATCGATCCTAATGTCTGGTCTTCACCTCATTCAGATTCAGGTCCTGGTGGAATGTCTTCCCCTGTTTATTGAACCCATGTTCTTAGGACACCGGAATATGTGTGAAAATAGGTACCGCATCTTGACGTTCATGATGCAGCCCAAATTTCTGAAAGCAGTCACTATGTTGTTGACAAGTTGTGCGTAATTTCTGGCATTATTGTTGTCAAGAAAGTCCTTCTCTACCAGAATAAATGTTTTCATGCTTCCAGTTTCACTTTGTTCATTGGGTTTTCGAACTCTGAATCTCTGATGAGTTGCCGGATCTGAGGACCATCAAAGCTGGCAGCTTTCAACATCTCCTTTGTCACTCCTGGAAAAACCTGGCACAAGTAAGTGAAGCAGCCTCCATCCTTGTCCAGAGCCTTTGTGAACTGTTTGATTAAGCCGAACTTGCTGTACCGTGGTAGGAAGAGTATCCTGTCTATTTCTTTGCAAGGCGCCAATTCTTTCCGCACAGGTACGTCCTTTTCCATGTAATGCCACACCAGTGTTTGGAAGATTTCGATGGGTTATAATTTTAACTGTTCGCTTTTTAACATAATCACCCAGAACTATCGGACTTCAATATTTCTTGTCATTAAAATAATCATTTCCAATCAATTCGACATGGTATTTTAATTCTAAAATATTCCACACATGCGTACATGCAAACAAAAACGTAAAAAAACTCATGTATTCGTAGACATAACTTAAAACTTGACTTTACTGAGCAAAATCAGGTTATTTTTGGATTCTGCGCATCAGATCCGTCTTTAATTGGCTGAATAAATACAGACTATAAATTTGTTGTTGACCAGTGTCATCATAATAAAAAATATAAACAGTTTGAAAATAAATATTTTCTCAGTCAAAATAAAAAATGAGATCATAAACGTGTCAACAAGTTGGTATGTAATGTTTGGTTTTGTTTTTTGTTTGTTTTTTGTTGTTGTTGCTTTTTTTCATTAGAAAATCGACAAGAGACAAAATATAAGATTTCGTTTCATTACCCCAAATAGAAGAATGGGCGTTGTTATTGTTTCTGATATGAAAGCAATTTATATAAATCGGAATAAAAAGAGTATACTTATTTAATTCTTATTTTTAAATGGTTCTCAATAAATGTATACATAATGCATCTATTTCCGGGTGTAAAAATAAAACAATCAAATTGCAAATGAATAATACTGAATCGTAATTTATTAAAATTTTTATATCATTATGCACTTTACATATTTTATTTCCCCATGAAAATGCTTTCTATACAAATGCTGCATATTGCCCATTTGAAGGTATTAATGACCCAATTGCGTTTCAGTTTAATACAACTGAATGTCTACATAGAGATTGATTGTTGAATTAATATTGCCATTAGACTAAAGAATCTCGATATTTAAGTATGTTTTATTGAAATGTTGTAATGTATGTAGTATCGACACTTACATGAATAATGTTAAGAATTGATATTAATATACTTACCTGCATAACTAATATGATTACACTCAAACGTTGTTTCACAACCTGAGACTTAAGTTTGGGGATGGAGGTTTCTTTCTTTCTTCCTAGAGCTTTTATAGTATTAGAGGTACTTCACTTACTTACAACTTTCGGTTTTGATTACTTATTATTTTACTGAAAAATATAATTCTTTAAAAAAAAGCTAGGAATAATTGTTCAGTTAATATTTTAGCAATAATTTAGTAATCCCTGTGCGAACTGCGTTTGTATTTCCTAATAATTGCGTTGAATATTCCAGTCGTCTACTTTTCGTTTGTACAGGGTGTCCTAAAAACCACTGAAGGGTTGAAAATCTTTGTCATTTTATGATTAAAGATTATTTTTTCTCTATTTCAGATATTTTAAAAATAATATTTTGGAAATTAATTAGGGATTGGCATAACATTAAACAACGGACGCAATTTGTGAAATTTATTACCAAAATTAGGCAATGCTTTGGCAAAAATATTATCTCTCGCTATGGCAATGTCAAATGGCCGCCACGTTTCCTGAGCTTGACTAGCCCCGACTTTTTCTTGTGGAGATATCTTAAAGAAAGCGTTTACGTTAACAAACTCCAAACCCTGTGAGAATTAAAGGAAAACACCAGGAATGAAATAAGGGAGTTAAATCACAATTGATTCTACAATTCATTCATGAATAACATTTTGAAAATGCGAAGCTGAAAACGGGCAACATTTAAAGGACATTATTTTTCATAAATAAAGATTGCTTGGATTTTGCATTTTAAAAAATAAATCTCCCAATATCTAAGTCAGATTGTGTTAAAATTACAGAAATAAAGAATCTATTTAAGTTCAAAATCCTTTAGTGTCTTTTTGGGCACCCTGTATTGTGGTTCAATTTATTTGTCGACGGCTGACTAAAATCATTTAACAAATACGACTTGTTAGTTTTACAAGCTTCGACTATAAAACGTTAGGACATCTATTCTGTTTCAAGAAAAAAAACTAGCTTATTACTATATGCAGTGAAGTTAAAATAAGACTTGCTTAACAGAGCCTAGATTCGAGTCAAATGAAGGAAAGGAATACGCGGAAGTTTATTCAGTTTTTTTTATCGAAAGTAGAGAAGGTTAAATTGAACTTTTTGGCAGAAGTCAAGAGTACGAAAGCAGCAGGTTGCATATATCCTAACCCTTCGGTTCCTACCTAAATTATGGCTTTACGTCTAAACAGTATCACATGCAAGTGTGTACAAAAAGTCGATTCTTGGACTTTCACTATTTCTGATATTCATAAATTACCCCCCTGATAAAATGATGTCTGAGATGAGTATATTTGCTAGTGAAACCATGCTTTATAATAGATATGATGGAAAATCGTATGTTCTCATACCCAAAGCAATGGCAAAAACTAGAGAAAATGACCTTCAGACAGTAGTGAAATGGGGCATAAATGGTTGGTAACATTTAATGCAATAAAGACTAAGTTCTTTTCTTTAATAACTACAAAAAACAACATCTGATATGACAAATATCTTATATGACAAATATTACAATATCTGAGAGCTCATCTTTCAAACCCCTCGGCCTTACATTCACAGGCAACATGAATTAACACAATTAAATCGAAAAAATGCCAAAGCTGTTTCAAAAAGACGGACTCCCTCTAGCGTGCAAGAAAAGTATTCACACCAGAGAGTATCCTATATCTTTACAAAGCCACAATTACTCATGCATGGAGCATTGTTGCCACATTTGCGCAGTGTATCTACTACTAGTCTCATTCTCTCTCTCTCTCTCTCTCTCTCTCTCTCTCTCTCTCTCTCTCTCTCTCTCTCTCTCTCTCTCTCTCTCTCTCTCTCTCTCTCTTAAGTAAGATCCAAAAAAGAATCTCAAATCTAATGGGGGCCGCATTGTCTGCCAAACTCCATCCTTTGTCCCATCGCCAAACTATCGCAATGTTGCATCTGTTTTATAAGTATTTTAATGGACTGTTCTCGGATAAACTCATACCACTTATGACCCCTCGACGTGCATGCCTCCAACTAACCTGACCAGCAGGAAAATCTCATCCCTCCAGTTTTGTGGTCTCTAGATACCAGAAAACCTTCTACTTTAATAATTTCTTCAAACGAATTGCTATTCTGCACTTTCACCTAACAACTAAATATATAAATAAAAAAATTAATACAAAACTTGACAAACACGATGATTAAGTAATTCATAATAGGAAGTCTTTAATATCAGGAAGTGAATCTACTCTTATGTAATAAATAGTGTTTTTGTGTGTGTAATTTCTGCACTTTCTTATCAATCTATAACACAATTGTAAAGTTCGAGCGCGAAAAAAATTGTTAATATGAATGCCGAGTATAACGTGTAAGTTTAGCAACGTTTAAATAACTACACAAACATTAATTATTGTAGACATAATTGAAATAAGGATATATATTATTGCAGGCATAATAGAAATAAAGGTATATATTATTTTAGACATAATAGAAATAAGGGTATATATTATTGTAGACATAATAGCAATAAGGGTAAATATTATTGTAGACATAATAGAAATAAGGGTATGAATTATTGCAGACATAATAGAAATAAGGGTATGAATTATTGCAGACATAATAGAAATAAGGGTATGAATTATTGCAGACATAATAGAAATAAGGGCATACATTATTGCAGACATAATAGAAATAAGGCTATAAACTATGTGGACATAATAGAAATAAGGGTATGAATTATTGTGGACATAATAGAAATAAGGGCATACATTATTGCAGACATAATAGAAATAAGGCTATAAACTATGCTGACATAATAGAAATAAGGGTATAAATTATTGTGGACATAATAGAAATAAGGGTATGAATTATTGCTGACATAATTGAAATAAGGGTATGAATTATTGCTGACATAATAGAAATAAGGGTATGAATAATTGTAGACATAATAGAAATAAGGGTATGAATTATTGTAGACATAATAAAAATAAGGGCATGCATTATTGTAGACATAATAGAAATAAGGCTATAAACTATTGTGGACATAATAGAAATAAGGGTATGAATAATTGTAGACATAATAGAAATAAGGGTATAAATTAGTGTAGACATAATAGACATAAGGGTATAAATTATTTTAGACATAATAGAAATAATGGTATAAATTATTGGAAACATAATAGAAATAAGGGTATAAATTATTGGAGACATAATAGAAATAAAGGTATGAATTATTGTAGACATAATAGAAATAAGGATATATATTATTGGAAACATAATAGAAATAATGGTATAAATTATTGTAGGCATAATAGACATAAGGTTATGCATTATTGGAGATATAATTGAAATAATGGTATAAATTATAGTAGACATAATAGAAATAAGGTTATATAATGTTGTAGACATAATAGAAATAAGGTTATATAATGTTGTAGACATAATAGAAATAATGGTATAAATTAGTGTAGACATAATAGAAATAAGGGTATAAATTATTGTAGACATAATAGAAATAAGGGTATAAATTATTGTAGACATAATAGAAATAAGGGTATGAATTATTGTAGACATGATAGAAATAAGAGCATGAATTATTGTAGATATAATAGAAATAATGGTATAAATTATCGTAGACATAATAGAAATAATGGTATAAATTAGTGTAGACATAATAAAATAAGGGTATAAATTATTGTAGACATGATAGAAATAAGGGTATGAATTATTGTAGACATGATAGAAATAAGAGCATGAATTATTGTAGATATAATAGAAATAAGGGTATAAATTATCGTAGACATAATAGAAATAATGGTATAAATTATTGTAGACATAATAAAATAAGGGTATAAATTATTGTAGACATGATAGAAATAAGGGTATGAATTATTGTAGACATGATAGAAATAAGAGCATGAATTATTGTAGATATAATAGAAATAATGGTATAAATTATCGTAGACATAATAGAAATAATGGTATAAATTAGTGTAGACATAATAGAAATAAGGGTATAAATTATTGTAGACATAATAGAAATAAGGGTATAAATTATTGTAGACATAATAGAAATAAGGGTATGAATTATTGTAGACATAATAGAAATAAGAGCATGAATTATTGTAGATATAATAGAAATAATGGTATAAATTATCGTAGACATAATAGAAATAATGGTATAAATTATTGTAGACATAATAAAATAAGGGTATAAATTATTGTAGATATAATAGAAATAAGGGTATGAATTATTGTAGACATAATAGAAATAAGGGTATATATTATTGTAGACATAATAGAAATAATGGTATGAATTATTGTAGACATAATAGAAATAAGGGTATATATTATTGTAGACATAATAGAAATAATGGTATGAATTGTTGTAGACATAATAGAAATAAGGGTATAAATTAGCGTTAAATTTGCGTAATATAAATTGCTGTAGAAATGAATGCATTTGTTTTTCTTCCGGTGAATTTTTCCAGTTTTCTTTTATAACTCTTTGTTCTTACTATTGTTGTTTTTTTGTTTTTTTCTCAATCTGATTTTGTCTCTTTTTTATTATTTTTGTCTTTTTTAATTAACTTTTGTTTTTTTCATTCTTTTTCTTTTTCATAAACTATATTGATGTTATCATTCTTAACTTTTCTTTACTTCGTATTTTTGCTTTTTTTAAGGAAAAATTAAATAACTCAAACCACTAATCAGAATTTACATTCCAGCCACAGTTACGGTCAGCATTTATTAAGTTTACCGCCATCGCAATCTGCATGAAATATTAACAAAAAGAAAATGGCATGATGAAAATTGGAGTACGCAACAAAAAATAAATAAATAATTAAAAGCGCTGATACTAAACTCTAAAGCAGCTGTTGGAATTTATTTAAGATCTTTTTCGACATAAATTCGTAGGTGTATTCAAAGAAGACAGCAATAGATTGATCGGTTGTAAAATAAATACACGACTAGGACGATTGGTATCCGTTCTATATCTGTTAAGACATTCTCATCTAAATATTCGTGTACTGCTTTCTTTGTATATATGTTCGTCGTGAAACAAAAAGAAATAGCATTCCTTTCCATAGGTGTAAAAATCACATAAATACGTTTAGATTATTTTACTCATATTTATTGATCTAAAACACACAATCATTGTTAATTTAGGCCATGTTTATTTATTTTTATTTTTCTTCTGAATATTTACCCAGTTCAATGATAATACTGAACTATATAAATCGAAAACTAAATATCACCGTATGATTCTTCGTAAACTTTTATTTTATAAAAAAATTGTCTTTTGTCTTTTAGAGCTTTAATTTTAATTTCTGGCCATAAGAGATATGTATGTAAATGAAATATATTTTACATGGGCCAACGCGCATTTCTTATGCCTTATTTATTTTAAAACACCGAAATATACGTTCACAATATTTTACGTAAAGTTTTACTAATTTGCAAACTGAATAATCTATATATTTTAATGAGTAAATAATTTTCATGGCATTTAGAATTAAATAATTATACGAACCGACATTGTCTCATCATGAAATTTCTATTTTTCTATAATATTTTTAAATGTCAAAAATTGATTTTTTATGAAACCAGTTCTTAAAGAAATGGAATTGTTCCATTATTCTTGTTAGTTTTACCAAACTTATTTGGATTTATCGAACTGTTTTCCATCTCCAATTATTTTGAAATGACTTCACTCATTATTCAAGCGTACAAACAATGTTCGATTTAACAGGATTAATTGTACATTAATTCAATGTTTTCATCGTACAGAACAAAACAATCATGTCGTGTTAACTGGCCAGATTTTGTTTCTGATGTGACGACATGTACATTTAAATCCCATGTTTTAATGAAGTTTCATACTTCATGCCATAAAAGTTCATTTTTAAGAAATTATAATTGAACTGAATCCCACAATTAAACTGAATATACATTCTTTTGAATAATATGAACTGAATCCCACAATTATATACATTCTTTTGAATAATATGCATGTGTTTTTTTTTTAAGTTGTTAAACTATTGGATGAAAAGAAATATCAAATAGCGTAAATATATTGGATTGTAATGTCAGATGCTTAGATATTCGCATTGTGCACTCGAAATTCTTCAATTCTTGGCCTTTTGGCTAGAAGCAAAGTTTAGTACTTGGTTTGCTTCCCTCGATCGACAGAAATCCTACTAGAATGAGATACTTTTTTTATTTTAGTTCCACTCAAGAGAGCCCCTTTTGGGGAACTGAGTTTTCCCCCACATTAAAAACCCACTGTGCCAACTTTGCTCTCGTGGAATTGCACATAAATAGGACTAGCCACATTTGTTTTGGATATTTTGAACAAAAATTCGGATTATTATCATCGATTAATTATTAAAAACACCAGAAGAAAAACACTGTTAGAAGTCGGGTTTATTTTTGCATGTGCAGTTGACGTCAAAATCACCCTTTTAATGGCGATAAAAAGCTGTAAAAATTTAATATAGTACAACAGCAAAAAATTATATTAAAACAATAACTACATTCTTTCCGAATTTCAATTCAATAAAAAATAATATTAATAGAAACTTTTCAGAAAATGATTAGATTTTTAATTAAATATCTTGAAAGAGTTGATATGCCGTAAAACAAAACAACCAACCACATTGTATGGAAAAGTAATTTCATAGAGAACACAATGAACTCCCTATAAGCAAGACAAAATGAGAAATGTGGAGTTAAATATTTACAAATGTTAACAATCTGAAACAAAACGTTTATTGTGGGTCACCGAGTGAGGATCACATTCAAAAACATAAATTGTTTTCTTTTTTTTTATGTTGAGATTTCTTTTCGCTTGGCATTTCTTATTTATGTTTATATGCCACAGAAATAAACAACAAGTGTTCTCTCGAACTTGAACGACAATGACTCTCCTCGCACCTGTTTCTGTGGCGCGTACTTTCATTTTAAAGTAGTTGCCATCGGAAAGTCA
The DNA here is from genome assembly GCF_053919585.1 of Euprymna scolopes. NCBI lineage: Eukaryota > Metazoa > Mollusca > Cephalopoda > Sepiida > Sepiolidae > Euprymna > Euprymna scolopes. Next base: position 105,305,432 of record NC_136500.1, on the reverse strand, counting down.
ACATTGGATGCTGCGTCATTCATTTCAACTTCATCCAATAAAACGAAAACGGACACTCCTTCCTGCAACGTGACACGCCTCTTCCCTCCTCCTCCTCCTCCTCCTCCTCTTTCGATTAGCATTCTATGTATGAGATGCACATCAAACTCTCGCGGACACACAGACACAAAAAGCTCATGCACACAAGTTAACCCTCATGATAAGTTGGCGTTCTATACAACGGATTCTTCTCTTTTCTGTCCGTATGCAGTACATTATTCTCTTACAAGGATCTCGATCTCTCTCACTCTCTCTCTCTCTCTCTCTCTCTCCCTCTCTCTCTCTCTCTCTCTCTCTCTCGCTCGCTCGCTCTCAATTATATGTTTCTTTCTTTGTTAAACACAATGAAAAGTTAAGTGTATAATGAGCAAAAAAAAGAGGTCAATTTTTTAAACTTTGACTCCTATTATGACCACTTAACATTCATTGTTTTGGGGTTAAATTAAGTTATTAAGTTAGATCCATGTCTAAGGAACCTATATCTAAAATTTCAATTGTTTATATCCAAAATTGGCGAAGGAGTTTGGTAGAGTTTTCAAAGGTAAAATCGTTGAACGTTGACCCCTTAACAGCCAAATTTCTGTCCGAAAACCGATCACATAGATTTTCCCAAATCTCAGTACCCTGTATATCAAATTTCCAGTCTGTAGACTAAAAAAAAAGTTATTGCATAGAGAAATGTACACAGACAGACACACACACAGACACGTTCACTTTTATAGATATATAGATAAATAGATTTATTTAACAAAAATATATGCGTATACATAAATATATATGGAAACAATTTTGTGTTTACTATAAACTTTTTTCGCAAATATTATGCAAGTATAAATCATGTAGAATATCTGCATGAATATAATTACAGGTAATAGCTAACTAAAGATGATTATCCCATTAAAAACCGAAGCAACTAATAGGGAATAAATTAAAATGAAAGTTTAAAAGAATATGCAAATTAGCTAGATCGTTTGCAATTCCACAACCAAGAAATATGAAAATTGTATTTTCTTTTTAAATAAATAGAAAAGAGGGTTTTTAATATGAATATCGATACACACAAAAGAAAACCGAATTTATAGGAGTTTTTGTTTTTTGTTTTTTGTTTTTTTGCATAAGGGTCTACTTCACAAGATTTCCAGCTACGGTATAACTGGAAATGTTTTCTCAATCATTAAATCATTTCTCTCCGATAGGCTCATAAGAGTAGTGGTAGATGGACAAAAATCGAAGGCCTGCAATATAAATGTTGGAGTCCCTCAGGGGTCTTCCTGATCTACATCAATGACCTTCCTAAATACATACTTAAATCATTCGTTGACATTTATGCTGATGATACGACCATCTACGGCAACACATCAAAGGCTGTAAATGACAAAGTTCTCTCTGGTTCTCTCTCCTCTGATCTCGAGCGCGTGGTTCAGTGGGGGAAGATGTGGCTGGTTACCTCTAATGCAAACTCCTATCCTTACATCATCAACGCTCTGATCCCCATCTGGCATAAATTGTGATGGATGGCTCTCGTCTGGGTGAGGCCCCGTGTTTTGACAAGCTTCTGGGCTTGACCTTTACTCCTGATCTGAAATGGAACAAGTACATCAAGTCTGTTGCCATGGTCGCTGGAAAGATGGTGGGATCATTCTACCGCTCCAGAAGATATCTCACTACTGATGCAATTTTCTATCTATATAAAAGCCAAGTACGTCCAAGGATGGAATACTGTTGCCATATCTGGGCAGGAGCTGCTAAAAACAGCCTATCTTGCCTTGACAGAGTACAAAATTGACTTCGTGGCTTAGTGGGGGATACCCTTTTCTCTACCCTGCAACCTCTCTCCCACAGAAGAGATGTTGCGAGCCTATCCTTGTTTTATCGTTATTTCCATGGCAGGTGCTCATCTGAACTCCAATCTCTGGTCCCCCCTCGCCAATCTTTCACGAAAAACACTCGTCTAGCTCAATCCACTGTGAAAAATTTCCCCCACTCTATATCTGTGTCTAAATCAAAACGTGGATTCCATGAACAAAGCTTCTTTCTTAGAACTGCACGCCTGTGGAACTCTGTTCCGTCTGCCTGCTTCCCACCGGACTACAACTTGGATGTCTTCAAGTCCAATGTTAACAAATTCCTAATGAACCGCCCCCTTAAGTAAACACTTCATCAAATCTCCACACTAACGTAATGTACTTGCAATAATCTTTATCCGTGAGTGGCTTCCGGGCCTTGATAAGTGGTGATCACTGTGTAAAAAATAAAAATAAAAAATAGACACAAGGTCAGTGTGGGGAAAATTCAGTCTCCCTCTATCAAGGAACACATTAAATTTATGAATCAATCAAGGAGGATTTTTCTTCTGGCTAAATCAGGAAAAAATATTATACTTGATTTGCTAATATCTTGGCGACCGTGTGTTGTTATTTCATCAATAACACTTTCCTATTGTTGTCATTGCCTTTGTTGAATTTCTATCTTTGTTGAATTTCTGTCTTTGTGTAATTTCTAAATATAACAGCTGTCTGCCGGTAGATTACTCCCTATTTTAGTCAGAAAGGGATTTGAAAACAAGAAAATATTTTTGTGTCTTAATAATAATTTCTCTTAATAAAGAGTGAAAAGAAATGATTTAAAATAAAAGATTAAGCCTTATCTTACTTGCTAATAACATTTAAATTTGCATAGGTGATTATTCTTTCCTTTCTTTTTAATTTTATCAGTTAATTTTAAGATTAAGCCTACTTTCTTTGCTCATGATAATTTACATACGTGACTACTGAAGCGAACCGGTCACACGTACATTGGCCTTTATTATATAACTAGCAATAGTTTGTTTCCTCTAGTGGCATGTTTTCTAGTCCAATTTAATTTACTTAAAATTTAAATAAATGAATAAATTGAATCGAAAAGTTTTATGAAAGTTAATTCATAAAACTCAGTGTGTGTGTGTGTGTGTGTGCGTGCGCAATGTTTGTGTGTTCCCTGTTCTTACGATGAATTAGCAAAATATTTTATGATTGAATCTTATATACTTTCATTCACAGTTATATTTTTGTAATGTTTATTTTTAAAAAGAGCCAAATCCAAAAGTTATTTTCTTTTCTTTCTGTTAATGTCATGTGTAAGGAATTCAAAAATGCCAAAATCCATAGAAAAATTCTGATGTTACTGCTGAGCAATGTACTATCTCCACGAATTGATAATAGTTTTTAATATGTTAAAAGTTGATAGTATGAAAATAGCGATGAAAACGATAACGCAGGTAACCGATTGCATATAACGACGTTGACCTTCCATATTTCATCCGGGCAACGCCGGCTAGTTCTGATGCTAATTTATTATTTCTTTTAACAAAGGAAATTGTGTTAATGTAATCTTAATGTCTTATAATTAAATTAAACATTAATAATTTCAGTGATTATGTAAAAAATAGAGTTCAAAATAGACTTCGTAGCCTGGCGGGGTGCCCCTTTTCTCTTCCCTGCAACTTCTTTCTCACAGAAGAGACGTTGCGAGCCTGTCTCTGTTTTATCGTTATTTTCATGGCAAGTGCTCGTCTGAGCTCCACTCTATGGTCATCTCCTCGCCACACATTCCCGAAAAATACTCGTTTGGCCGTAGACACTATTAATAATTTCCCCCACCCTTTATCTGTGCCTTAAACCTAAACGTAGATTCCATCTTTCTAAGAACTGCACACCTGTGGAACTCTCTTCCGTTTACCTACAATATGACCGTATTCAAGTCCAATGAAAACAAGTTTTTGATGAGCGGTTTCCTTTAAGTAATTCAATTTACTACATTTACCCTTCTAACGATTACTATCATATTGTCCTTTTGACCACTGTACAGTCTTTAACCTTATCCTCGAGTGGCCTTTGGGCCTTGATAAGTGGTAATTCCTTTGTAAAACATTTTCAGTAATAATTAAACTGGGAAATAACGTTTTTCTTTTTAGTTAAGAAAAATTGTTGTAGAAAAAAGTTTATTTCACAGTATTTCTTATTTCTAATCAATTGAATTGAAGTAAGCAATTATACGAAAAACTTTTATCAAATTAATTTTTCATTTGAAAGTTAATCAAGTACGAAATTTTATTAATCATTAATTTCTGTTGTCTTTTAACTTCGAGGCTAAACAAGTAACTTCTGTTTTCTTACGATACAAAGAGAATGCACGCATGTTTTTTTTGCCGATAAAAATATATTTGAACGCGTAATAATCTGCTGCAATAACGTATTAGTATACATCGAAAAATAAAGCCAGGAACGTTTTTTCTAAATACCTAAAGAAACTTTTTTTATAAAAAAAAAACGTTTTCAGACTTTTTCACATATAATGCTGACTTTGTGTTGGTTACATTACATTGGTTTTATATTATAGCCAGACGAAATGTTACCATAAAATATTAAACTCTTGTTACTATAAAGAAACAAGACTTCCGAACTATTTTCATGATAGAACCATGGGTGTTTAATACATATATTCTATAGGCTATCTTCTCCTTGGCAAGAGAACTTGGTCTAGAATCTTTTAAGAGCAGTTCAGCAAGTGTTTTCGATTAACGTTACAACACGGCGTTCAACAAGTGTTTTCGATTAACGTTACAACACGGCGCTAGGTACATATTTACTCTATCGTTTCGCCTTCAACTGTATCCTAACTGACAATATATCCGATAGTATGGACACAGCGCTTTCTTCGTGTTCAAGTACCCGAATCCATATATTTGGCGATTATAATATCTACCACAATAATCGGTTACTTTTGTCGAGCTTACAGACTCAGCTGATAATAGCACTCGTAGCTTCTTTATTGACCTTTTCAAAAATCGTCACCTTCCCGATACGCATACCAGTTAGCCTCATTTTCGAACTTTTCGAGAAAACACTGCACGAGATTAGATGACAGAGGTTGCTAACTCGTAATAATAGTCAACATTACATTAAACACTGTACCACATAAGCACCATTACTCAAAACAGCCAATCATTATCCACATGGTGAGTCAGAATCTTTAGAAATCTCATCACCGGTGCAATTTTAAGCAAAACTTTTTTCTCTTCGTGCTGAACAGTGTGCAGAGGAAGTATTGATCAACGCAGGCATAGAAACATTGGTCCCCTGCTGAATTTCCACAGCAACCATCACCTCCATCGCTTCAATAGTTCACTTCAGTGTGCGCAGCTTCTACTGCGCGTAGGCATCAACTCTTTCGCCATTTCAGATGGTATAACTCAGCTGAAAAGTTTGTAGCAACATGAAACTATTGTAAGCGTATATTTGTATCTAACAGTTGGTATAGAGATGATAAGAAACTGTGTCTTACGTTTTTATAATCAGTCGAAATTCGACTATAGTGAACAAAATTTGTGTTCAAGACAATACAACAGTACAAGACGCAACAGTAACACTGGATAGAAACATATACGCATATATATGTTACAAATGGCCACCTTGACATAATATAGTTTTGCTTTATTTGCTAGCGATAGGATAAATGTCTAATTGTATGTTCGAACTGAACGAGATTCCACTAAATCATTCTTCTTTTAAAACCTAATGTGAAAGCTGGTCTGAAGAGACGAGAACGTGCAACCACATCTATTTCCTATTTACTTGCCTCCCTGCGAGGGCAGAGTTTGACAAAAGATGGCGCTTTGATGTGGGGAGATCCAGCTCCCTATAGAGGGGTGCTTTGGACGTAGAAATTGTTTCAGTCATGAAGGATTTCTCTTCCACTGACTGAGGACAGAAAAAGTGAAGTATAGCAGCAGAACAGATACTATACTATGATCCGGTCCCGAAAGACAATGATTCAACAAGCCAGAGATATTTGATCCGCCAAGTAGAAAGAAAAAGAGATTTCATCAATTCTATTTTTGAATCGGAATTCGAAGCAGAGAAAAAAAAAAGCAGGAGGCGAAAGCCACTCTTTCCTCATTTTCTTTTAGGATCTGGATTCAAGCCTTATTAATTCTTTTCACTGCGACCCGCAAACCAGCAATGACGCCTCTACACTCGTGGAAGAGAAGACGACTCAAATAAAATAAAAAGAAAGAAAAAGGAACACTATTTTGGAAAACCGAAAACGAATGGAAGATACGGTACGAAAAGCGCATGATAAGAAAAGAAAAAATGGAATAACTGTGAATGTATTATTTGAACTGTCTTTCCTCACAAGCGGACTCTCTCGGAGTAACACGCTAACAAGTTGTGAAAATAAAAAAATAAAAAAGAAGACAAAAAAAGAACTGTGATTGTAAATTTTGTTTCTCCTCCTATCAGACTGAAGATTAATTTTTCTCGTGGTTGCGTAACTTCCAGTTACATTGTTAATCTCTTTTCAGGACTTTCGCTCAGTTTATATGTTTAGAAATATCCCAAATCCCATAAATTTTGAATATATTTATTTTCATTAAATTCTCCTTTTCCAATCCTTAATAAACCTATTTTTATACTATTTGGAAGTGTTTGTTTCGGTATTTCTCGCATTCTGTTGTGTTCAATCCTTGTTTATTTTTGCACACTGCTTGTCTCATAGGAACCAATTGGTTTTTCTTGTTTCAACCTTTTTGGAATTAAAAGAAAATTTTAACCTTAATAGGACCTTAACGAGTCATACCTCTATGCAGAAAATTTGTCTGCACGAAATAAATATTTGATAAAAAAAAAACTCTTATAAAAGGATCCCTCCTCTTTTTTGAGTTTTTAAATCCCCTTTCACGCGTTTTTATCCTTGTCACGTGTGTGCTCGACGTATCCCCAAACGTGCGGAGGCATGCGTGACAATATATATATATATATATATATATATATATATATATATATATATATATATATAGATATATATATAGATAGATAGATAGATAGATAGATAGATAGTGCCGGCAAAAAGAAAGTCCGCACTTGTAATTTTTTCAAAAACTGCAAATATAAGCTAAATTTAATGTAACTGTTTAAACAACCTATACCTCATTTGATTGGCCATTTATTCTTCTATAATTTTACGTGGTCGTATTCGACTTTAATTGAAATATTCTAGTGTTCATGTCAATTTATCAAAATAACTTCAAATTGAGGAGACAAAAAGAAAGTCCGCAGCAACAAATTCGCTTAAAAATAGCTTAAATTATCGCCCCTAAATCAGTTTAAAATATCCAATAGCAGGCAATAAACATCTCTAATCGTAAGAAACATATTGGAAACGGCTTCTCAAATCCAACAACAGTGCAATCTTGTTAAAAAGTGTTCTCCTTCTACTGTCAATTTGCGAGGATATGTTGCAAGACGCAAGCCAATGATTTCTGTAAAGAACAGAAAGCGCCGTCTGGACTTCGTCAGATGCAATGAAGATCATGACTTCATATTGGTCAAAATCGCTTTTTAGTGACGAAAGCAAGTTCAATAGATTAGGTAGTGATTGTAGGCAGTACCTTTGTCGGAGGAAAGACGATGAATTTAATCCGAGGTGCTCAGTTTCAACGCTGCAAGTTTTGGCGTGGGGCATTATTAGTACCAATGGTCCAGGGCCTATAGTTCGCGTGCAACGTCGAATTAATTCGACCAAGTACATTAGTATGTTGACTGAGCATTTTCTACCCTATTTTGGTCAGAATTTGGATGATCTGGGGGACTGGATGGTTTACTTGCGTTATGGACGACCCCGTCCCCATGTGTGTAATGGTGGATGTATTTAATGGTGTTACATGATAAGGGCTGTCCCCTTTTCATGTAAGTATAAAAATAGAGAGATTTAGTTAAAATGAAAATAAAATGAGAGAAAACGAGAATCGAACCCTGGAGATAAGTTTTAAAGAACAATAGGTTTAAATGGAATGTCCAGTAAATTGTTAATACTGATTAAATAAATAATAAATAAACTATTCATTATTAGAAAGAATGTGGATAATAAAATATGGGTTAAATGAATTAGATATGTAGGTTGAATTCCTTTGTGAAAACAACAAAGGTAAAATGGGAAATCAGAATGTTCGGAAACGTGCAGGTCGCGCATGTTGATGGCACGTGAATTGTGGTCACGTTGGCCGGACATGCATGGATTTCTCAATATAGGAAGTGAGATTTAGTTAGTTAGTTTAGTTAGTTACTGAGAAGTCATAAGAAGGGAGGCAGAGAGTCAGAGTCAGACGATAGTCTGGGTCCAGACATGGGTTTCAATCGTCTAGAAGCGAGACGGTCACTTTTGAAACATTAGAATGTGAACCTTTGAATTCCTGAACGCAAAGCCACAAACCGGTCAGTGGAAGAATAAATGCTCATCATGTTTTTATAACTGCCGTCTCCTGTGTCCATAATTACATGAAAAAGGTATTGTCTATTTATGTGTACAAACTATTTGAAATTCATCATCTAAAAAATATATGTGTTAGAAAGTATATGTGTCTATTTATGTTATACAAACACTCCCGTTCATACGAACTGTCAAAGCATAAATGCCAACCTGTCAATCCATCGGCATAAATGCAAACCTTTCGGTCTGTCTATCTAGATATGAAAACACCTTCTCAAAATGTATTTATATGCAATCTCTCTCATTTATAAACTCTCACTCTCTCTCTCTCTTTATATATACCTGTTAATGTCTTCATATCTCACAACATGATCACACACATGAACCTCAAAGATCTCTTACTTCCATGAACACTCTTAAGACTCTAATCTCTCCTAAGACTTTCTAATACAAACAAGAACACTAAATAAGAACTCACGTAACATACGCGCACAAGTGGTACCTTCGTCTAATAATAACACCCTTATGTAACAATGGTAGAGGAATTGAAAAAGTAAAAGGTCGCATAATGAGGACGAAAATATGACGTTATATTTATATATAACGTCATATTTTCGTCCTCATTATGCGACCTTTTACTTTTTCAATTCCTCTACCATTGTTACATAAGGGTGTTATTATTAGACGAAGGTACCACTTGTGCGCGTATGTTACGTGAGTTCTTATTTAGTGTTCTTGTTTGTATTAGAAAGTCTTAGGAGAGATTAGAGTCTTAAGAGTGTTCATGGAAGTAAGAGATCTTTGAGGTTCATGTGTGTGATCATGTTGTGAGATATGAAGACATTAACAGGTATATATAAAGAGAGAGAGAGAGTGAGAGTTTATAAATGAGAGAGATTGCATATAAATACATTTTGAGAAGGTGTTTTCATATCTAGATAGACAGACCGAAAGGTTTGCATTTATGCCGATGGATTGACAGGTTGGCATTTATGCGAAAGAAATGCAATTTATTTACATAAATATACATGAAGAAGCGATAGAAAGAATGAGAGTTCGTTAGAATAAGAGTTCGTTACTTGCGCTTGATAGCTGCGAAAGGCTGACTGGCTAGTCAGGGGGGGGGGTTGTGGTGGCCCATGCCACCGGACCGGTATTTGTTACATCTTGACTGCTTGAGGGTCCGGCGCGAAAGAGAAAGAAATATGGTAAAAAGTTAGTGACGTAGCTAGGTCGCTCTTCTGAGTTAAAGGCCGACAATCGAATTAGCCTGGGAATTTTCATTCCCACAATACTCCCTTCCTAGTTAGCTGGAAGCTAGAGTAAAGAAAAATTAACTGGAGACAAAAACATGCATATATATGTGTGCGTTCCCACTGTATAGAGAACAAGAAAGAATTTTTATTTATTAAGTATCGAGGTGAAAAAGTTGTTGCGACGTTAAAGGATATCAGGAAAAAGTGTTCAAAACTTGTACAACTGTGGAATGGTTACAAGAATGACGTTATGAGTTTTAGTGATAGTGTTGAAGTTATAGACTGTATTGCCGCGGAGTCTATGACGCGTGCGCAAGGGTCAGCACGGTGGATTGAAGTTGGTTCGCGTTGGTCGCGAATGTGTCGACTACACGCTTACGGTCACAAGTGGGTCTGTGAGGAAATTGGTCCGTCCATAGAGAACTGTGTCAACGTTGTTTAGGTGCTCGGGCGTACTCAGTGGGTCGTTACGGTCTGAACCCTCAGGAATGAGTGTATCAGTGTGCATGATGCAGCCTACTCATGTTAGCTGGAGAACTTCAGTGAGGTGAGGTGAGGTGAATTGTGAAATCCAGACGTGTACAGTGTTTGGTAAACATCTTTGTGTTGGTTGTCGCGCTTGGTGCTAGAAAAGGTTGATATCCTGTAAGGTGTTGGTGGAAAGGGTTGATATGCCGTGGAGAGGCTTGTTGCCGCTTTTTCCTTTCCATAATTGTGGAAAACTGGAGTTGAAATAGCGTGAGAGTTGCTATTTGAGTTTTGCAGTGGGCTTGTTGTCACACGTTCTCCATGATGAAATTGAAAGCTGAAATATTTTTTTATATTCGCACATGGCAAAAAAATATTTAGATAAAGTGAAGAAAGTTTAAAGTTTTGATACGTTGCTAAAACGCGTGTGTGACGGAATGTTTGAGGCTTCGTCGTCCACAGCAAAATCCATATATGAAACGTGTGCGTGATGGAACGTTTGTTAGACTTTGTCATCCACAGCAAATTTCATATATAATTTCTGGCGTTGAAAATACGTGGAAAACACGTTGAAATTGCTATTAATGTTGTTAGGATTCTCGTTCAATTGAAAAATTATTTTCGTTCGTTGTAGCAGTGGACGCATGTCGCTGGAGTTACGTCTGTGCCGTAGTTTGACGTTCGTTCGTTGCAGGTGCTCGTTCCACATGTGCGTAATCATATCTTGTTCATGCGAAGTGTTTCTCGACTGATGTAAACAAGAACTGGTCATCGGAAAATAGTTTTGTTGAACAAACTAATTATTAAGAATGAAGGCAACAGGAAAAATTGACCTTTCAGGTTCGCGAGGTCATATTTTGCTTCGATATAACGGAGAACAAGATAAAGAAAGTTTTAGTTCAATGACGAAAAAAGGAACGTCTAAGAGTATTTCAGAGGGCACGTTGTATTCAGGACGTAATTAAAATTATTTTCCTGCTTGGATTGTCACGGTGAAGTGTTTCGTTCGCGAAAAAATCGAAATGTTGGTGAAGATAATAGTCCGTTGGTATCGTCGATCTTTTAACAGACATCGTTGTTCAAAGATACGCTTCGTCATAAAAAAATGTAAAGAGAATAAAATGCCTATATTTTTTTATATGTGCGTGAATATAGATAAAACTTATTGTTCTGTTTTATTATTATTATAATTTTGTAGGCTGCGACGGAAAATATTTGTTTTTCTTTCGAGGGTGCTTTGCTTACATTTAGTTGTGTGCGAGTAGTAAAAATCAAAATGGCGGACGATAGATAATTGACGCACGTGTGTTTAGACGTAAAGTTGAAAATGCAACGAAAAAGTTTTTTTCTCTCTTTTTGTTTTAAATGCGTTTTTGTTGTTTTTTCTTTCATTTTTTTTTTGTGTATATTTCGCTGATTATTCAACGATATATCGGTATGTGTTTCATTTGCGACAGTGAGAACGTTTTTGTTCAGCGTTTATAAGAAATGTTCAATCACGTCGGCGGTCTATCAATCTGTTAGGGACAGGATGGTCTACTTGACTTATGGACGATCCCGTCCCAATCTGTGTAATGGTGGATGTATTTAATGGTAGAGAAATGGAAAAGGCAAAAGGTTGCATAATGAGGACGAAAACATACCGTTCTATATCAGCGAAAGAAATGCAATTTATTTACATAAATATACATGAAGAAGCGATAGAAAGAATAAGAGTTCGTTACTAGCGCTTGGTAGCTGCGAAAGGCTGACTGGCTAGTCAGGGGGGTTGTGGTGGCTTATTGCCACCGGACCGGTATTTGTTACACCTTGACTGCTTGAGGGTCCGGCGCGAAAGAGAAAGAAATATGGTAAAAAGTTAGTGACGTAGCTAGGTCGCTCTTCTGAGTTAAAGGGCGACAATCGAATTAGCCTGGGAATTTTCATTCCCACAATGATAATCCCACCTTCATGCAAGATAATGCTCCCATTCACACAGCTGGCAATGTCAAGAGGTCCCTGCAAGAGCATGATATCCCGTGTTTGGATTGACCTGCACAACCTCCAGACATCAATTCTATCGAAAATTACATCAATCGACAGCTACGCAATGATAAAATTAAAAATTGGGAAGAATTTTAGAACCAAATTAAAGAAAAGTGGGATTCCCTTTTCTCCGGAGTATTAAAGACTGCAGACTGTCAAATTGCAGAAGGGCTATGTTACTAAATACTAACTAGTTCATTGCGTTCCTATTGTATTCGTGTTGCATAAATGTCCTAAAGTTACATTTAAATAACAATTTTCCATTGTGCGGCTCTTTCTTTTTGCCTCCTCAATTTGAAGTTATTTTTTTAAATTGACGTGAACACTAGAATATTTCAATTAAAAGTCAAATATTAACAGGTAAAATTATAGAAGAATAAAAGACCAATCAAATGAGGTATTAATTGTTTTAACAGTTACATTAAATTCAGCTTAAATTACAAGTGCGGACTTTCTTTTTGCCGCCTGTATATATACAGTGATGATCATATTTATTGGCACGGTAAAATAAAAGTTAAATTTTGTCTAATAAATTCTAAAAAACGGATTAAATTAAAGAAAATAACAAAGTATATTATGTATTTTTAACTGGCCTTTCCGATGCAGCAATCGGATTTTAGAAAAAATAAATAACAAAGGAACAACAAACATAATTGCAAAAAACCCTTGTTCAAAATTATTGGCACGGCTTTGTTTTTCTTTTAGTATCAGTATAATATCAATCAATTTCCGGTTTACGTGCTTTCTGAACTTTTTTATAGCCATATTATGCTTGTTTAACGCTAATTCAGTGAATAATTTTTTTCAGATAATTTTTAGATAGCGATTTATTTAAACTATTATAAGTGACTAAATTATAATTTTCAATCGCCATTCAAACTAAGGAACACAGCGAAGACGTCAGGAAGCTTGTTGTAGCATGCCATACCAATGGGGAGGGCTATGATAAGATTTCAAAGAAGCTAAACCTTCCCAAATCCACTGTTAGAGCCATAATAAACAAGTTCAAATCGCAAGGCCACGTTATGAGTTTAGAGGGTAGAGGGAGAAAAAGGATTCTTTCCCCAAGAGATGAACGGAAAATTGTTCGACAAGTAAAACAAAACCCAAGGATCTCTGTTGGGGAGATTGTTGATGAACAGAGCACCTCTGGAGTGAATGTATCTCGACATACAGTTGGTAGAGTTTTGAAGAGAGCTGGTTTAAAAGCATGTCGTCCGAGAAAGACTCCCTTATTGAAGCCTATGCACCTGAAAGCAAGGCTAGCCTTTGCAAAACGTCATATTGATAAAGATGTTGCATTCTGGAAACGTGTTCTATGGACTGACGAAACGAAAATAGAGTTATTTGGCCATAATAAAGTGTCTTATATTTACAGAAAATCTGGCGAAGCTTTCCTGCCTAAGAACACCATACCCACAGTGAAGCACGGTGGAGGCAGTTTGATGTTTTGGGGATCCTTTGCTGCCTCTGGACCAGGGCGACTTGTTAAGGTCACAGGTAGCATAAAAAAGGAAGATTATGTTAAAATATTGGATGAAAACCTGAAAGACTCTGCTAAAGAGCTCTCACTTGGTCGTCGTTGGTGGTTCATGCAAGATAATGACCCAAAGCATTCGGCTAAACTGACTAAGAAATGGCTTGAGGACAATCATATTAATGTTTTGGAGTGGCCATCACAAAGCCCAGACCTTAATCCAATTGAAAATTTATGGAGAACATTAAAATTGAGGGTAATGCAAAGGAAGCCTAAGAATCTTATTCAATTGGATGATTATTGTCAGGAAGAGTGGGCTAAAATTACTACTGAAGAGTGCAACAACTTGGTTGTAAACTATGAAAAGCGACTGAGGAAGGTAATCAAGGCCAAAGGCTATACAATTGATTATTAAATAAATCGTGCCAATAATTTTGAACAAGGGTTTTTTGCAATTATGTTTGTTGTTCCTTTGTTATTTATTTTTTCTAAAATCCGATTGCTGCATCGGAAAGGCCAGTTAAAAATACATAATATACTTTGTTATTTTCTTTAATTTAATCCCTTTTTTAGAATTTATTAGACAAAATTTAACTTTTATTTTACCGTGCCAATAAATATGATCATCACTGTATATATATAAAATATATTTTTAGTCATCGACATACAGACCTGTTTCGTTGTTTCACAACTCATCAGTGCCGCTAGACTAACACCTCTCCCAAGCTGAGGATCGAACCTAGAACCGTTGTGATGACAGTCGGCAGTCCTACCCCCTGACTACGGAATTGGTGGCCGAAATTAAACTGTCCGAATGTCTATTTAAAATAAACATCCGTCCGCCACTCATATATATATATATATATATATATATATATATATATATATATATATATATATATATATGTGTGTGTGTGTGTGTGTGTTTCATTTTACTTCAGGCAAAGTTCTCAAAATCAAGTGTCCCCTTCATGACGATTTCTATATGGGATAGATAGATATTCGAATATTTTAATAAAGAAGCTAAAAATATTAATTTTTCCTCTATCCAATTGACCAGTTAAATTTATTATAGTACAGACTGTCCATAAAGTCACTGAAGGGTTTAGAACTTTAATAGATTTATTAATTTTTATTATACATTTATGTATTTCTAACATTATCTGATTAAGACATTAGAAAACGTTATTTTAAAAAAATGCAAAATTTAAGCGATCTTTATTTATGAAAAATAATGTCTTTCAAATGTTGCCCATTTTCAGCTTCGCATACAAATATGCTCTTTTCAAAACATTATTCAGGACTAGGACTGTGACAATAGAATTGTTTTGACTCTTTATATATGCATTAATATTTTATATTTTTTCTGTTGACTGATGTGGTTCTCGGTTGATTATCTAACTGTATCGGATATATACTCGAGAGTCACAAAAATGAAAAGTATATTCTGTTGTCACAGCCCTATTCATGACAGATTGCAGAATATCTGGATTGCGATTTAATTCCCTTATTTCGTTTCTGATGTTTTCCTTGAATTCTTTCTTTAGATTTTGTTAACATAAACTCTTTCCTTAAGATATCCCCAGTAGAAGAGTCGGGGCTAGTCAAGTCTGTTTTGTAAAGAGCGCAAATATGCGATGCTGAAAATGGGCAACATTTCAAAGACATCAACAATAAAAAAAAAAATCTATTCAAGTTCAAAATCCTCCAGTGACTTTTTGGACAGGATGTATATTCTTTTTGTCGTCACTTGGTTTTATTGGATTTAAGAACAAGAATACATCTAGTCTGGTGGAATATCCAGATTATTATTACTGTTACTATAAGCAACATAACTTGAAGAAGATGCACAATTCATCGTGTAATCCATTGTAGACGAGCCGTGCGAGATCTTCTTTGGGCCGTGAATATTATGTGATTTGGAATATTTATTCAGGGTTTACTTGTTGTAAAAAGTATTCTTATGCCAGGTTCTTCTGACAAATCCTTGCACGAATGGACCTTAGACACTCCGGTTCTCTTCAATATGCATTTGTTCTCTCCAAAAGTCGTTCAAGTTCTCTCCTATATATATATATATATATATATATATATAGTCTGAAGAAGCTTTGAATATAAAAAAAATGTAAAAATAAAAATAAAGAATGCAGTTTAAATTCCCGGAAGGAAAACAAAATATTAACTTTAACTTATAGCAGACTTAGAACCTACTTAATCCGACTTCTGAAAAGTTTATAATGACAAAAGAGAATTCATTTATATAAGGATGGAAAAAAAAAGCATTAACTAAAATTGTTAAATAGAAATAGACTTATCATTTGCATGAGCCGATTTCGCAAAAGTCTTCAATTTTAAAACAGAATTTAACTACATAAGGATGTAGAGAGAAAACCTTAACTAAAATGTTGTAAATAGAAAACGGGGATCATCAGCTGCTTACCATGTAGCTGTTTCGGAGATTTGGAAACAGGACAGCTGTTAAATACATGTGTGGCACTATTTCTTTATGCCACTGTTTCTAACACACTCTGCCGCATGACCGAGTGGTTATTTGGCCATGTGCGTAGAGATACAAAGAAAAGCCTTCCAGTAATTCCCTTTCCTAGAGCTCTCTCTTTTTCTGTTCAACCCGTCATGAGGTGAGCACCACAATTTTTGTCTCTCCGTTAACGAGGAGGGGGGAGCACCCCCTCCCTCAAAACTAGTTAGGGTAGATTAGTTAGCTTTGAAAAGCTTATTATCCAGTTTTAAATTGTAAAAGTTTTTTGTAATACATTGTATCTCTAATGTAAAATGAAATAGTTAGTTATGTTCCATATATATTACAATTGTGTCGCGTGTTGTTTTTCTTGTGTCTGCCATAAATGCCTTCATAAATCCCTTCATTGAAACAACGAAACGGTCCGGAAAATGAAGAAAGAAAATTCCAGTCAGAACGCCACCAAGGGTGAAGAGGTCAAGACGTCTTCTGGGAGAGGAAGAAGCCACACAGCACATCCAACATCTCAGGTATGTTTTTCTTCGTACAGGCCCTAACGACTGCCATCTTTATATCTACCCGAGACCGCTTTAAAACATTTATTATAACACGTCTGTCTGTCACACCTCAGTAACCGGCGGATAGTGGTATAAATGGTGCCGTGACCAGGATATATTGTTTCCCAGCATGGAAATAATTTCGCCCCTTAAACCCACGGCAAAACAAAAAAAAATTATAACCACTAGACAAATAAAGAAAAAAGAAATGGTCCACGGTTTTTTAAAGAACTGAACAAACTGAAAATTTCAGGCAAAAAAAAAATGGTAGTCTCAATAAAACACAACACACACGCTCACAAAAAAACGCACTCAGAAAAAAAGAAAAATTCAGAACCTGAAAAAAAAATTGTTTTGCACCTTTAAAAAAAACAGTTACAGAAGATCGATTAAAAAAAGGAGTATTGAAAAATTACCCTTCGAAAAAAAGTAAGAAATGTGTCCTACACACAAAAAACCCAAAAAACACAGAGACGAAAAATAAGTGTCTCTAGAATATGCAATATCTCTTTCTCTCTCACGTTCTTTCTCCATCCTTCTGTCTCTTTCAAGATATATATCTATATTTGTCTGTAATTATATGCATATTAGTGTGACAAAATCCTTCGAACAATGCTGGAAAAGTAAATTTAAAAGAAAGAAAAAAAAAGAATACCTAATTTTTTTTTAATTTGATCTTTTTTTCATATTTGAAAAAAAAATAGAACTCTTGCTTTAATATTTCGTTTTGTGAACTATGGAAAGAAATCATAAGTCAGGAACAATGCATTTTTACCTGTGTCATGTGCTGTTTTTCATGTTATAAAGCAATTAAACATATGTAGAGTTTTTGATTTGATAATGTTTTTTTTATTGATTTCTTTGGTCTGTTGAAAAAAAAAGGAAAGAGGAAAAAAGTGTTATTGGTGAAAATCTGGATTACATAAAATAAAAGTCTTTTGTGTGTGAGCGCCTTAAAAAATTGATCAAAATAAGATTTTTGTATTTTGTTATTTTTTTTTAACTTGTAGAAATGTTTAACCAAGCAAGCTTATATCTGTCAATCATATTTTTTAAAACAATCGGCGCACATGGGAAAGATGAGTGGAGATGACCTCGCAATGGTGTTGCAGTGGAAAGCTGGTGAGGGTTTCGCGCCCCCCTCACTCATTCTCTCTCCCTCTCCTCTTGCGTTTTGCTGCCTGTATAGCTAAAGCCCCATGGCGGGTTGCAAAAGGGCATATAATAACGAATTAACTTGTTTTTGTTTTTTTACCAAGTTTAAAGAACAAAATTATTTATGCTTCGTTAAATTACATTAAATGATGTCTTCGATTGTTTTTATTGGGAAAAAAAGGAGCTGAAATCTTCGAGCATTTGCAAAAGACAACTGTTACAATATTACGTTAATATTTCTCTGAAATTTTCATAGTTTTTTTTTAAGAAAAATTATGCTATTACATTTCGAATATTCTCTGATTTTTTTATAATTTCTAGGGAAATATTAATTGACTAACGAAATAAATTTTCCTGAATTCTAGATGATTTTTAAGGAAGAATTATTCGAGCGAATTCTTTGATTGAAGGTTTATTCGAAATTGGACCGTGTGATAGGGGTCCCTGAAATATTTACTGAGGAGTATTTACGAAAAGTTGAATTAATTCTTGAGAAGAAAACGGATTCCTCAGTCTAGAAAGATCTCTCTTTTATTGAAACTTTAATTTCCTCAAGCTGTTAACTATACAGAACTGGTCGTTGACTAATATAACTCCCAGATGTGGCGGGAGTTTATTAATTCGAAATAATCTCTGTGAGTGATCTTAGGAAGAGGGTTGTTTTTTTAATAATAAACTAATTACTTGGAAAAAAAAGTTAATTAACGTGAAAAGATTCTGAATTTGAAATGACCTTCATAATGGCCTATAAGAAGAAATGATTTTTAAGAATCAATTAAATAACTTTAAATGTACACTGAATTTTAAAAATAATAATTACGAAATGAAAAAGTTTTGGGATGTCTCTGAATCTCTTTGTGAAAGGTAAATTGATTCAAAATGAATTTTCTATGATCTTTTAAGAAGATTAATTTTAATAATGAACAACTGTTTGGAATAATTTTTTAATTGTATTGTGAAAATGGGTCTATTCGAAGTTTATGATCTTTTGAGAAGATTGTTTTTAAAATAATACGAATAACTTTGGAAAGAAGTTAACTAACATACATTCGGATTTTTTAATGGTCCTTTGGGAAGAAAAATTGATTTTAACGATGAACCAAAATACTTGAAAAAAATTTTAAATTTTGGAATGAAATTTTAATGATCTTTTGTAAATCAAGTTTTGAAAAATACACATACTTTTTAAATGTACCCTAAAATTTGGGAAAAAAGTTAATTATGAATGTAATAACTTGAAATGCGTTTGCATTGTGTAAACAAATTCTAATTGTGACCGAGGTGCTCTGAAATGAATTATTAAAAATGTTCTTGTTACATTTTCTGAGAAAGTAGACAGAACAGATAATAAACTTTTAAATACTTGTCAGAAAATAAAAACAAATTATGCACAAGGCCATTTAAGTGAGGGGAAATGTGTGTTTGCTCATTCTTGGTCACGATAAACTAGAAAATTAAACTTAACTAGTTACCATAATACATTTACTTAACAGGGCGTCCTACATTATATTTCTTCAAACAGTTAAAAAAATAGTGTGTATTTAAAACATATTGATTCTTGCCTGATGGCCATTCTATTTGGGAACAATTCAGCTTAACACTGTCCAAAGACTAAATTTTCAATAAATAGCAACATCGATTATTTTTCAATTAATTTTTGGGTTTCATTTTTTTTCAAATGTTTGCAAAAGCCTATTATTCTACCGCTTATTTCTACAATTATATGAATGCAACTTTGTCTGTGTGTGAAATTTCCTTTCTTATAGACTCCGAAACGGTTGAACCGATTTCTTTAAAATTTACAGAATTTTATTGTATGAGTCTGGGAGTGATCTTAGTTAATATTTGTTTCAGAATACCCCCGATAATCGATAATCGATAATCGAAACCGTTACTTTAATTGATCTATCATCGATAAACCATTTTTCCATGTTGTCGCTTAGAAACAATGAGAGAACAATGAACTGTGAAAATTCTACTGTGGTTAAGTTGATAACGTGTTTTTTTTTTTTTGTTTTTTTGTTTTTAGCATGACGTGATCTGTTGGTTCAAACTCCGCACGTAAATTTCTTCATATTTTTATTAACTGCAAAGAATTTTCTTAGACTTGAAAATTTACGTGTTTTGTTTTTTTGTTTTGTTTTTTTAGCATGACGTGATCTATTGGTTCAAACTCCGCATGTAAATTTCTTCATATTTTTATTAACTGCAAAGAATTTTCTTAGACTTGAAAATTTACGTGTTTTGTTTTTTTGTTTTGTTTTTTTAGCATGACGTGATCTATTGGTTCAAACTCCGCATGTAAATTTCTTCATATTTTTATTAACTGCAAAGAATTTTCTTAGACTTGAAAATTTACGTGTTTTGTTTTTGTTTTTGCTTTTGTTTTTCTTTTTTCTTGAATGACGTGGTCTGCAGGTTCAAACCCCACACATAAATTTCTTAATGTTTATTTTTTCGTTAAATTGAAAGAAGTTTATTTATAAGATTGGAAAATTTGACGTGTGTGTATATATTTTTGAAATATCTATTATTTTTGCAATATAAACCTGGAATATTACGGTAATTTAATTGAACTTTATAATTCACAAGCAAATTATCCTGAAGAAATTGCAAAACACACATATTTAGTGAAAATGTGATTATATGTTGGTTTAACAAAACATAGGCTCCCAACAATCACGAACAAATAGTCTGCCCGGCAACATAAGATAAGGAATTTTTCGACACAATTGACTAATTGTAGAACCACAGCGACACAATTGACTAATTGTAGAACCACAGCGACACCATTGACTAATTATAGAACTACAGTGGCACAGTTGACTAATTGTAGAACCACAGCGAAAACCACATAAATTCTTAAAGCGAATAGATAGTCGATGTTGATCCTGTAGTTTCTTTCGCATACGTTTCAAGAAATCATGGCCCCCAAAATATCGCAAAGTAGTTGGTTTGGAGCTGAAAGAATAGCTGCTAAGGAGACAAATCAGAGAATTGGAATTGTTACTGGCATGTGGCATCCACTGTTGATTAGTAAGGTGTCAATATAACCGAAATTTACTAAATTAATTTAGGATTACAAAAAAACATTGGAATTACCAAAGATACAGATCAAAATAAGCAAAAAAAGGCATCAAATCAACTCCTGAGCAAGGCCGGGTAATACTGTATGCATTGTAATATATACATAAGATATATTTTTATTATAAAAATATATTTCCGCTATTTATAAAGTTACACATTACAAACATATCAAATTTCGTAAACTTAGTTTTAATATCACGAAAATGTAAAAAAAAAAAACAACTTTGCATTGCCTTCGCTAAAAAGAAAATATTCTTAACTGCAATATATTTTTACAAAATGTCAAATATTTTAACTTTGTTGCTAAGCGAACAGGAATTCAATGAAACAATTTTATGTTCCAAACGTGTTTTTTTTTTAATTTTTATCAGTCGAAAGACAGTTTTAGAATAGTAAAGCAAATAAATAAATTTTATAAGAAATTTTTCATTTGAATCCAATATGGTTGTAAAAAAAATAATTGATTGATTGAGAATGGTCACAAAACAATGCGGCTCTTATCTAAACATAAGAATTATTAGCATTGAAACAAAAAATGAACTACTTAATAAAAAAACATTAAAAGCAATTAAAAGGTTACGTGACCAGTGCAAGTGATGTTTTGCCATTTATAACAATCTTTGAAATATTTTTCTGTTAAATATACAATAAAACACGTATATTATTGTATTTTTTAATGTCAAATTTTGATTCATCTAATTATTACATCATCAGTCTTCTTGGTCATTTTACAAACAAATTTGAATCATCTATCAATCACGGGCTAGCCTACCGACAGTATGAATTCTTCTGTGGATATTGTAATAATCTTTTCTGAAAGCATATATTATGCATTAGACAATGTATGTGAAACTAGAGTGGAGCCGTTCGTATATTCAAAGCCTTTGACAAGGTTTTGCATAAAGGTGTTCCCATGAAAATGAAATCGTACAATACTACAGTATAGTGAAATCGCTTATAAGATTTGTGCTGGAGTCTTTTGCCAAAAAAAATCTTACCTGAAAGAAGTATTTTGCGAGTCTACAACGATCAAGAGAGACAGGATAACCATCTATCGCATATTGTTCGGAGTCACAATCGTAGCAACACTGGTGGTTTGGGATTTGACTAAACGCTTGTATCAAGAACAATACTGTATCCAACAAACATTCACAATTGATCGATACAACGTTCATGTGTCAAAAACACCGAACATGTTTGATATGGTCACATTTTAGTTGCCTTAGCTATATCACCATCATACCAAGCTTTTTGTTCCAGCCTGTAAAACGTTTTTGATGCCTTGCTGATTTTCAGTATGATTTTTGTATTAAAAGATGCATCATATGATAAAGTACTACCAAGATACACATAATCCTTGACGACTTCCGGATGCTTACCATAGACAAAAACATCAAGTTCCACATACAGATTACCACGAAAAATATAATTTTATTTTTCTTAATGCAAGTATGCACCTTCACGAAAAGATCAATGATTGGTTTCATGTCGTCTGGGAAGTGTGTCACAAAATCATCAGCAGCATACAACTCCTTAACAAACCCAGTTTGGGCGTAGATTCGGTCGACATTAAAAAGGGGATCTTATAATGAGAAATAATACCATCATCTATTTGTAACCCATGAATAATATCATCTAAAACAGGCGATTTATTTGAGTTGATCTTGTTTCCTGGTTGTTTCGTAAAGATTTGCTTCTGTGTCAGGTTTAAAATTAACCGTTAATTGAGAGATACCAGCTATTGCAGCAACATCTACGCTATTAGATTTTGAAAAAGATCGTGAAAATTCTCATGAAATTAACACATAATTCATCTAACGTAGTCATCAAGGTTGTCACATATTTTATAAAAAGGGAGGTGGTTGAAGAATATCTCCAAATATATGCATATAGTTGATGTTTACTCTTTACAGATGAGGATTGGGAGGCAAGAGATGACCTATTTCGAAATGATCAACTCTTGTAAATTCGAAGGTTATCAGCAAATCAATATTGATGTCTTTGAACTTTTAATCTAAGAATCTCAACATATTTTGTACGTGGTTTTCTCTTATTGTTTCTGAAAGTTATCTGATCTAAAGGAAAATTCTAATGATTGGATTTCTCAACTTAGAGACATCTATTCGATTAGGTGTTAACTCCTGTGTCCGACCAACAGATGTTTTGAGCTCAACTCTAACTATTAAGTGATGAGTGTCGCAATCAGCACCATGCGTTACATGACTTTGCAAAAGATTCTTAGAACATCATGTCTACTCACTGCATAATAAAGTAAGTGGATGTGTCTGACTGAGGAAAAGGCCAGGTTCATTTGTGTCTTCTGCGAGATGAGTCGATGCGAATAACTAGAACCAGTTTACTATAGAGTTGAAAGTGCAGTTAATCAAGATATTATCGAGAATTGAATTACGGATGTTGTTCTCAATTTCGAATCTGTTAGAATGTTATTTATAAATTCTACTATTTTCCTCAATCTACCATAGTTTCCTATAAACTTTATTTACATGTAACAATCTCTTAATTAATTTTTGCTTAACATATTATTTCTTAAGACGGAACTCTAATTAAAAGGTTAATTTAAATAGTATTAATTAAAATGTATCTTCATCCTGTACTACTTATGTCAATAATCTAAATTGTAAATTTATCTATTCAATTCTTATCATTATCTAAGTATTTTAATTTAATTTTTTTATCTTTTTTCTTCATTATCATTTGTAATATCTTTACGTTCTAAGGGAGTGAACTCTGGTTTGTTAATACTTATCAAATTATCTGTTTATCGAAATTCCATGCATTCAAATTTGAATATTTTGACTTTAGTATTTACTAATCACCTTTGTTTAATTGAAAGCTATAGTTCTAACATTATCTTCTTTATAACAATCTAAGTTCTATTTCTCACTTAGTTTTCCTCAACTTATATTTTGATTAAATCTATTTGACTCCATCCCAATCTGTTTGTTTCGATTTCTTAATGTTAGATATTTTCATTCTAGTTTTATTGAAATTATACGAGTGTTATTTTATTACCAAAAACGGTTATTAAATTTAAATTTACTTCTATTTCCCCTATTTAGGTTATAATTATTTTCGTTTCTATATATAAAGTTGATGATCTAATAATTTATTAATTGCACCATTTTGAAATCTTAGTATTAAATTTAACCTTCTTTTCCATGCTTACATTTTACCCTCAACAGATTTTGTAAATTTTTCCTTTTTCTTTTAATTGATTTTAATCAGGTTTAGGCGTAATAACAGGAATTTATTTCTATGAAGACAGCTTTGTATAACATCTAACATTTTGTTTAAGATTTCCTCTTTAGAATTCACTATGTGGTATGCCTTAAGTAAACATAGATTACATCTTTTTGATTTACTCGGTTTATACTTTCTAGGTATATCTACTATTGACCATTTTAATTCAAATTTATTTTTATTCTTGCTTTGTCCCCTAACCCATTCACCTAATGCAGTTGTGTTTCTCTACTTATTTTTTAATAATTATTCTTTCTATCGTTATTTCTATCATTATCATCATCTCGATTTGGTTCTCTAATACAATTTTAAATGATGCAACATGGTTTCGGCATGTGTCCTTAAAAACATCTAGTTTTCCCAAGGTATATTATAGGTAATATATACATACGTATACGTGCTTCTAGATACTCAACAAAGAATAAACTGAGACACATGATTAAAATAATCAGTTTCTAATTGATTTATTCTTTCATTTTTTTTATTTTAGTATATATATATATATATATATATATATATATATATATATATATAAATGTAAATTTGGTTCGTTACAAATGAATAAACACATCTTTAGAGTCGAGGTATGTTTTTATGTTATTAAAATAAATTTACCTCGCGAATTATTAAAATATTAAATAAAATAAATATATTTTTTAACCGTTAGTGCGAATCTGTTCCGTTGATGAAACTGAACTTCCGGTTCGATTCATTTAACAGCCACGAATTGACGAAAGATTTCATTTTCTGTTTAGTAAGTAAAAAAAACAAAAAAAAACATAATTCATTTGTTTATCTTCCAATTTTTTTTATTTTACACATTTTTTCTTTATTATATAAGGCCAAAAAAAAGTTTGTCGCTTGCTTTTTGATTTTTTTTTGTTTTTCGATATAAGATTGGTTGGTAATGGCCGAAAAATCAAGTTGTTGTTTTTTAAAACGAAATTACATTTATTAAAATCCATTATTTCTGAGCAACTTTTTTTTCCAGAAAGATAAAACCCTGAATTTTATCATATAGAAAACAGAATAATGTAAAACTCTTTCTACTATTTGTAATTAAATTTTAAAGGTTAAATTTTCCCAAAAAGTTAACAATTGACATTTTTTGTCTTGCACAAAAAACGTACATAAATATTAAAAAAAAAAAAAAAAAAGGTTTTTGAACTAATTAATTTATTTATTTGTTGTCTAACTAAGATTTAGGATGTTTTCTATGAGAATATGCAAAAATATTATAATATAAGTACCTGGATTTCAAATAATTCCACTTATTCATATAGGCAACTAGTTATTTCGCGTCGATCTAGAGTCTAGATCAATAATGTTTACATTTGTTTACAAACTATGGAAGACCAAAAAGGCCAAAAAAAACTTATTTTTCAGTGACGAAAATTTCAATGTATTATTAACGCTGAGGCTGGCCAGTACCAGATGGGTGACCATTTGTATGAGTTTGGTTTTTAATGTGTATGTCTGTGGGGGCCAGGCTCCCCAAAATGGGGGGGGGGCAAATTAAAGCAGAATAAAAAAAAATTATTTCAGCGCGTTTGGTCCACCGTAGTCGAAAGGCGGCAAACGTTTTCAAACGGGATCGAAAAAATGATGCTATTTTTAACACAAAGGGCACAATATTTATCGATTTTTTTTTGTATCGATTCTTCAAAACATGCCCTGTTTAATAATGGTCATGCATTATTCGGCTCGCTAAAAAAAATTGTTAATTTATTTATCAAAGATTTTAAAATGGCTTTTTTCGTATAAATATTTAAAAAAAAAATTGTTTTGCTTAATTTAAATTAATTATTTTACTTAACATATTTGCCGAATTTCACACTTCAAAACTCAAAAGCGGGATAATTAAACACAATCAAAGTTCTGATATTCAGACGTCAAAATAAGGTATGCAAACATTTTTTTTGTTACTATTCTATACTTTCACCTAACAATTTAATAAACAAAAGATGGTACTTATGCAGAGAAGGTACCGTGCTGAAATAACGCTATTAAGAAAGCCATTCTTAACATGGGAAAGGGAGAGTGTTCTGTAACTATTTTATATTTTCACCTAACAATTTAATAAACAAAAGATAGTACTTATGCAGAGAAGGTACCGTGCTGAAATAATACCGTTATTTAGAAAGCTATTCTTAACATGGGGAGGGAGTTTTGCATCTATTCTAAAATATGAATGATTTTTCTTTATTAAAGTAATTGGGTACTCGTGCACGTATTGATCCGTGCTGAAATAATAACGCTATTATTTAAAAAGCCATTTTTAACATGGGGAGAAGAGGGTGTTTTGTAACTATTCTGGACTTTCACCTAACAATTTAATAAACAAAAATTAAACTTAAGCAGACAAGGAACAGTATTAACATTATTTAGAATACAATTGAATAAAACAAAAAACTTTAATTAAACTTGGAAATACGATTTAATAAATAGTACGGATCGGTAAGTGCATTAGCACCATAAATTTGTCTAATTCTTAATTTCTTATGTTATTGGAAAAAAAAAAAAAAAGGTAAATATGAGGAATTACTCCACCCTCGAAAATTCCTTTAAAATTACCACTCCTATAGGTTTTCGGGGTCGCTGAAAACGAAAATAACCTTTATAATTAAGGCAAACGAGTAGTTTCCCAGATATGAAGAAATGTTAGTTTAAAAAAGTGAAGGATCACTTTTCCATAATAATTTAACGTAAAATGATCACCCACTTTGTGGCTACGATTTTTGGGGTGGGGGCTTTCTTTCTACCCTTGGAAAATCCTTTAAAATTACCTGCTTAAATTGGTTGGAGGGGCGGGGGTCGGCCGCCAAAACAACCCCCCCCACACACACACACAGAAAAATGTCCCTCTCTCAGGTGGCCAGAAAGTGGGTGCTCATTCTAAGTTAAATTTAAATTGAAAAGTGATCACCCACTTTTCGAAAAAGTAGTTTCTTCATATCATGAAAACTTTCTTTTTGCGACGGAAACGGTTTGCAGATTGGTTTTTAGTACACTGAAATCTACAATAAAATATTTTGTTATATACGAAAATGAGACGGGCCTTAAAGTAAAATAATACCGGATTTTTGGGGCAGATTTGCCATTTAGTTGTATAATATCCTCAAACCAGGTAATCACTAAAAGGGACTCTTAAAAGTCGTTACCTGTATCGATCAAAATTTAAAACCACTTATTATATGTCAGCCTACATCACAGTAACATATATTGAGTGAGTTCCTTACAGTATTTTGTATAGTTTTTTAGTTTAAACTCATTTTCCCAAAATTTCCCCAAACTTAACGTGTTCGATAGTCTGCCGCCAATTGTATTTTTCAAATATACCGATAAATACTGCATGTTTTTGAACTGATTAAACATTATACATTACATAAAAACACTACAATCTTATCCAGTTAGGTAGAACTATTACTTTTCTTGCCTTTGATAACATTTATTTGTTATATATTCATTTTTTGACAACTTCTTTGTATCTGTTAATACAAACCCATTTAATGTAGCGTTTAGTCAGCTCGAAAAACAGTGTTTATCGGTGTATTTGAAAGATACAAATGGTGGCGGACACTGTTGATTATGTTAAGTTTGAGAAAGTGAGTTAAAACTAAAAAACTATACAAAATACTGTCACAAACCCACCGATTATGTCAGCCTATGTCATGGTAACATATTTTGTGGGTTTTTGACATTGTATTTGATTTTGATTTTGTATTGTATAGTTTTTAGTTTTCAACTTAATTTCCCAAACTTAACGTATTCGACAGTCTGCAACCATTTCTGTTTTTCCAGCCAATTAAACATTTTACCTTACATAAAAACAATTATCCAGTTAGGTAGAAATGTAACTTACCTTACCTTTGCTTTCATTTGTTTTTGGACAACTTTTTCGAATATGTGTATAGTAACCCCCATCACTCAAATATTAATTACTAACTCAAATTTTTGTATACAGAAAAAAAAGAAAAGAAAGAAAAAAAATTTAGCGTTTCAACGTTAGCTTTATCCACTGATTGTTGGTCGAGCCCAAGCCATGATTGACGGTAATCCTGAGGATCAGGATCCAATTCTGCAAGAGTACCATTTTCTTCATTTTTTTTTTTAGAGTGGATTGCTGTACTAAGAATATAAGAAACATGCATTTTCTCTTTTTATTAGAATTTTCCATTACACTAAATTGAGCCACAGCAACGCGTGGCAGGGTACAGCTAGTACACACACACATATATATATATATATATATATATATATATATATATATATATATATATATATATATATATATACTGCAACGGGGTGGGCTTTAGTTGGTAGATAACTTCTGTCTTTTTAATACTAATCGTCAAACCTGCTTTTGCGGCATTGGAAAACTTGTCAACTAATTCTTGTGCTTCTTCAAATGAAGTGGCCACGAGTGCAGCATCGTCTGCAAAAAGAAAATCACGAACCATTTTGCTTCCTGTTAGTGTTTTAGCTTTGAATCTTTGATGATTAAAAAGACCCCCGGTAGTTCTAAGCTCAAAATGGACACCTTGCGTGTAATCATTAAAAGCATGCTCGAGCATGATTGAAAAGAAGATAGCAAAGAGCATAACACACCCCTGTTTCGTACCGGTTTTTACCTTGAATGACTCAGAGAACTTTCCGTCTGCTCTTACATGTGCCTCCATATTCTCGTGAAAGGATATTATTACATTTAAGAATTTTTCAGGGATTCCAATTTATTCAAAATCTTCCAAAGTGCGACTCTGTTGACAGAGTCAAACGCCTTGGTTAGGTCGATAAAAACGACAAACAGATTCTGATTTTTCTCACGTGTCTTCTCTGCAACTTAGCGTAAACAGTAGATCATGTCGATGGTTCCCCTTCCAGATCTAAAACCATACTGCGTCTCAGGATAAATTTTGTCTACTAGATGAATGATTATTCTGTTCAAAATTATCCTGGCTAGTACTTTTCCAGCCACGTAGAGTAGTGATATTCCAGTGTAGTTATCACAATCAATGCGAAGAGATGGATTATTGACAAGTTATTGAAAAAAAGACAGAAGTTATCTACCAATCAAAGCCCACCCCGTTACAGCAAGGTGGTGTGAATATTCCGAGACCAGAATGTGGAACCGCCTCAGAAAATCTTAGTGAATAGACAGTATGTTAAATCCTTTGCATATCTCGGAAGTAAGGTGAATTCGTCAGCATCACTTGATGATGAGATATTGAGCAGAATTTCAAAGGCGACTGATACCTTCGGCAAACTGCGGTCAAGAGTATGGAATGAAAGCGGTTTGACTCTAAAGACCAAAATCTCAGTTTATCGTGCAGTGATTGTTTTGATACTCCTGTATGGATCGGAAGCCTGGATCCCATACCGTAGGCAGATTGAGCAACTGGATACATTCCATAAGCGTTGCTTTCGCAGTATATGTGGATTAACATGGAAAGACAAGGCCCCCAACTCGGGATTGTTTGCTAGCTATCCCCTTAAACCGTTCAAACATATAGGAAAAACTAATCCAAAACACGTGTTCCTGGCGTACCGCAACTCACAAACTGGCAATAATTGCTGAATTTGTACGCAATGACGAACGTAAAAGAACGTGTCATTAGGAAATACAGAGCAGTCAACAGGTGTCCAATATGCGGGAAATACTTCAGAGCAAGGATATGTTTAACAAGCTATCTTTGAACCACAGAACAATCACATGAGCATAATCATCTTTGCAAGCGATGGACAAACATCACACACATACACACGCGCACGCATATATATATAAACATATATATATATATATATATATATATATATATATATATATATATATATATATATGTATATATATGCACATATACATATATATATATATGACTACTTCATTTAATCACATAAATCAATATACGCAGATACAATTTTATGCTTAAATTTTCAGTATTTACTTCAGCAGTGCTCAATACATAGGTAGATGTAGGTAGTAAGTTATGAAAATATATATGGCAATTAAGCTACACAGATTATTCTGTGTTTCATTCTCGTGAGAATTCGTCAAGCTTATTCGAAAAGTTGCGGTTATCGCGCGTTTTTATATACTCACATGCTATTGAATTTTCTAGTAATCTAATCAGCTTCCTAGTTGCCACCTTGCTACTCCTCATCGGTCAGCACTTACAGGACAAAAGTACAGTGACTTCGGATTTACCCCTTTCCTTTGTGTGTGTTTATAGGAAGGGTAGATATTCTTTTATTGTAATAAGTTGACATACTTTCAACCTAGGTGTAGTTAGATTATTATTTTGCGTTATAGTCTATATTTCGGATATTATGTTAGTTTATATATATATATATATATATATATATATATATATATATATATATATATATATATATAATTATTTATGAATATGTATGTTTATTCTATTTGATTTTTACATCTTTTATTTTATTTATTTATTTTCTATTGTTATTGTCAATTTTAAAATTATTTTGTATCACTAGAGTAAATCCTAGAGTAAAGTTTATCCTTTGTAAATCCTAGAGTAAAGTTTATCCCATTAATATAAAGATGGTGGATTAGCTATACTAAAAGATTCTAGGAAAGTCAAGGGGGAAATTTAAAGAAAATCATACACAAGGAAATGAAAAAATTAGGCTTAAAAGTAGACGTACTAGCTAACAAAAAATAAACAAATTTCCTGGACGTCACCTAAAATTTAGATAAAAATACTGATGAACCCTACTTTAATGATAACAATACACGTAAAATATACGTAAATATTAAATCCAATCAACCCCTCCATCAATTATAAAACAGATTCCTTACTCAGTCGATAGTAGACTCAGCAATAACTTAAGTGATGAAAATGTATCGAACAGGTCAATCAACAACTACGACACAGATTTAAAAAATAGTGGGTACAAAAATATTACATATAAGCAATAAAACACCGATAACTATAATAATATTGAAAATATAAGAAAAAGAAATATAATCTGGTATACCCCGCCATCCAATCAAATGTTAAAAACAAAACTTGGCAAGAAATTTTTAGACCTCATCGAAAAGAATTTCCCTGTAACTAATTCCCTATACAAAATCTTTAATAAAAATAAACTAAAGTTATCATACACCTGCTGCGAAATTTTAAAGATGATAAGTAAAGCACATAATAACAAAATATTAAATAAGAGCAATGAAAACAATAATAACAAATTGAATAGTAAAAAGTGAACAACATGGCAGGAATAAAACTAACACAAAGGACAAAAATGTTACTAGTGGAAATAATAATAATAATAATAATAATAATAATAATAATAATAATAATAAATTAATCCCTAAACAACAACATACCTATTAGAAATAAAAATAAAAATACTAATAATGAACAAGATAAATGCAACTGTAGATCACGCACACTCTGCTTACTTAAAAAAATGTCTAACCAAAAGCGTAGTTTACGAGGCCACAATATTTGCCAAAGAAACCCGAATAACAAGAAATACTACATAGGTGTGACTTCCTTAAAGTTCAACACCAAATTAAAAAAAAAATACTTTCAAAAACAAAAATCACCGAATGAAAGCAGCACTAGCAAATTAATACTGGGAACTCAAAGAAAGTGTTCGTTCACCGATAGTCGAATGGAAAAAAATAAGACAAACAAGTACATGTAGAGACCTAGACGATCCATGTACATTATACTTGAAAGAAAAATCCGCTCTCCTATACTTTAAAGAACCCTAACATCCATAAAATTGTAGGAGAGAAATAGGGACCAACTGTGTGCACAGGATGAAGTTTACTCCAGAATAGCGATACAAAATAATTTAAAAATTTAAATAGAAAAAATAATTTTAATTTTAAGAATAGAAAAAATAAATAAAATAAACAATGAAATAAAACTAAAATAAAACAAACGTACATATTTATAAATATATATAAATATATACATATATATATATATGTATATATATATATATATATATATATATATATACTTACATAATATCCGAAATATAGACTAAAACACAAAATAACGTATCTAACTATTCCTAGGTTGAAAGTAGGTCAGCTTACTACAAAAAATAATATCTATCCCTCCCATAAAACACACAAAGGGAAGATATGAACTGAGGTCAACTATACTTTTGTCCTTTAAGTGCCTGCCCATTTGGAGATTAGGATGGGCGGGATGGTAGCTGGGAAGCTAATTGGTTAACTAAAAAATTCAATAGCATGTGCGTATATAAAAACGAGAATGAGACACGAGAAAATCTCTGCAACTTAATTGCCATATATATTTTCATAACATATATATTTTCATAACACACATATATATATATATATATATATATATATATATATATATATATATATATATATATATATATATATATGAAATAGAGAAAAACAAAGTAAATGGAATACTTAATTAAAATAACGATATTAAAAAATGGAATTATAATAAATAACTGCAACCAGATATCTTGATTACTAATTTTATTATTTTAATACATATTAGTAGCAATTTTTGAAACGAATTTTTTTCATGCGTTTTTTTACATTCAGTTTTTAACTTTGTCTTAAAAGAAAAAAAAACTGTATTTGCAAACACAAGCAAAGTTGACGACTGAAATAGATTTCTATAACATTGATGATCCTTGTGTTATTAACTGCATATAAATTTATTTTGGCCATAGTTCATGATTAACTCAAATTGCTTATGATTAAACACATTGATGTTATTTTCAAATATTACATGAACGCAAGAAGAAATGATTGTGTGATACTTTTCGTAAATGACAATCATTGGCTTGTCACTCCATCTTTGCTTACTATTTATTGGAAATGTCGCTTTCTCGCTCATTCTGTTTTCTTTGCAATTATTTCTTTGCCTTTTCTCTAGAAAATAAAATTATTATAAATAAATCAGTGCGCACTTTAATTCTCTGAATGCACTATATCGTCTTTCAATGAATTTTTTATATTCAACAAAAATAATTTTAATTTCTGTTTTTGAACTCATATTTCTGCCATCGTTATGTTTTTGCCCGTTAGCATAACTTAGTGCCATTGATTTTTCTCTGATTGCACACACACACACACACACACACATACATGCATACATACATATGTGTGTGTGTGTGTGTGTGTGTGTGTGTGTGTGTGTGTGTGTGTGTGTGTGTGTGTGTGTGTGTGTGTGTGTTTCACCGCCCCCCATTAATAAAGCTTACATTTTATTTTTGCTTATTTTATTTATTTATTTTTTGCGTGGCAAGCATTTAGTGGCAATGTTGCAGGGTACATCCGATTAAATAATTCAGGAGAACATGACAACCGTTTAAACGAGAGTTACATAAAAGAAGCAATCCATTGATTGATTCACTTTAATAAGTTGACACGGTACTCATTTAGCGTTCAAAGGTGCAATTTCACAACAGAATGCAAAAAGGCTTAGCTCGCTTTATTTCATATTTTCTATTTAAGACAGTGTAGTTAAAGTTGATTAGTATTTATTTCATAGAGAGAAGGTGGAAATGGTCTCTTCTTTGCATGTTCATATTCCTTATACTCGTCTCACTTTCCTTAGTTAAATAGAATATACGTATTAAAATATTTTAATAATTTAAAGTTAAATAGAATATACGTATTAAAACATTTTAAACAATTAAAGTTAAATAGAATATACGTATTAAAATATTTTAATAATTTAAACTTAAATGGAATATACGTATTAAAATATTTAATCCTGTCTGTTTGTTCACAATTTGATTAATATATACAAAACTTCCTGCTGAAAACGGTTATCTATATAAATTTTATTTACTATAAGATTTTCTATATAAATAAATAGCATCACGATCAATATATATACACTATATTGAAGGCAATGTACATAATAGAACTAATCTAATTTGCATATTATATTAAAGAAAATCTTTTTAAATAATTCGCTCAATTAAAATTACTGATTATAGTAATGTAATTGATGTAATTGTTCTATTTAAGAGTATTATTTAAAGTTAATTTATTTAAATTATTTTAATTCGAGTTATTTTGTACTATTTGCTAAACTGGCACATTTTAAGTAATTTTCACTGATATTTCACTTCCGGTTATGAACGGATATAGTTTTTAACCAAATCGAGAGATATGGTGATAAAATGATTTGTTTTAATTATTTATTTTCTATAAATGTAAAAGTTACAAATATTGATAAAAAAATAAATAATTAGGCTAAGGATGATTTTATTTTTCGACGAAATATTTTAAATCGTTAGCCCTCTATTAAAGTCTCGGCTATAAATGTCGATTCATTGTAAGGTCCACATTTACCAAAAGGTTAAAATTTATTTCCTACGGACGATTTTAAAATCATTTTTCAACTATTCACTTGACTGTCTTAATTTTATTATCGTTTCCATAATACTTTGAAAAAGAAACAAGGTAAAGTAATGCTTTTTATATCAGATATATTCCTACGCGTTTTTTTGTTTTTTTTTTCACTTTTTTTTTCGATTTTCTTTTGAGAAAGATCTTATGTTTTCCTGTCTGGGTAATTGATTTAGTTGATAATATATATTTGTGGGGGGGAGTTTCGACGTAATTATGGGGTTTTTTCGGGGGGAGGGGGTGTCTCTTTATGTCTCAGCGTCACTCAAAGAAAAATAATTGCAAAAGTACAAAAATGCGGATGTTTTTATCTGTTTAGTACTTCTGCAGTTTACGAACCGTGCTATTTTTTAGATATGATTTACAAGTGTAATTCAATTTTTGCCGTATCTTTTGTTTATTAAATTTTTATGTGAAAGCCCTTCCTGTATTAAAAACGGGGTACTTTTTATATACACAACCAAGCATAGTTTATCCGCAAAAATCCTAATTTACATTTTTGGGAGCAACACAAACTGAAAACGGACCTGTACAGTTTTTTTTCTACATAATGTAAAACTTTCGTTTACATTTTTACCAGTGGTACAAGAAATGTCGTTTACCCAGAAGTTTTGGTTTCGAACCTGTAATTACATAAATATTAAAAGAATACCAATTAGCATTGTGTAATACAAATATATCCGTAGCAAAGCTCGGGTAAATTGGCTAGTATATATATATATATATATATATATATATATATATATATATATATATATATAATCAACAATTTGATATTGCTATTGAAAGTTTTGTGGCATCATGATTCTATTTATTTATAATTTATTGATCGTCGATCATTTACTCGTATAAACAAACAAGATTCACACAAATTATAAATAGAGATTTTTTAAATAATAGTGTTAGTTTAAAGATTGATTAAGTTACCATGTGTGTTTTTTTATTAAATACATATTTCTTTTAATTGTTTTAATATGTATATCTATAAAAATTAATTGTCTGTGTGTGTCTGTGTGTGCACATTTCCCAACCAAACTACTCTGTCAATTTTCAGTCTACAGACTCGAGATTTGATATAAGGGGTACTGAGATTTGGAAAAATCTTTTTAATCGGTTTTTGGCCAGAAATTTAGTTGTCAAAGTTCAACGGTTTGACTTGAAAACTCTACCAAAATCCTCCGACAATTTTGGGTTAAAACACTTGAAATTTTAGATGCAGATTATTTGGCTATGGATCATTTTTTTTAATTTGATTTAAGCCCAAAAACAGTAAACGTTAAAGGGGGTCAAAGTAAAAAAAAATTGACCTCTGCGTTTGAATTGGATTTTGATTGAAAATTTGACTACCAGGCGTCAAAGTTTAAAAGATTTGACATTTGCAGACTCTACCAAATTCTTCCGCCAATTTTGGGTCTAAACATTTGAAATTTTACATCAAGAGTATTCAGACAGGCAGCAAGCTTTTGAATCAGTTTGTCGGCGAGAATTTGGCTGCCAAGAGGTCAAAGTTGAAAGAGTTGGCATTTGCAGATTCTACCAAACTCCACCGCCAATTTTGTGTCTAAACACTTGAAATTTTAAATGTAGGTTATCTAGACATGAGTCAAGCTTTTTAATATGCATATATATATATATATATATATATATATATATATATATATATACAATACATAGGGCTCGAGCAAAGCCGGGCTGAACTGTAGATAATAAACACATTGACTCAGTTCTAAAATGTTCAATATCTTAGGGATGTGAGTATGTGTCTCTGTGAACATATTTAAGTGATAAACTCTGAAACTACTGATCACATAACACTGAAATTAACAGGAAGCAGTAATCATACATCATGGATAGTTTATAACGAGAAAAATCTTTTTTTGGATGGATGAAAAACACATACAGGAACATGTCGGCAAAACGTCTGTTCCAACGCCGAATATTTCTATTACTTTTGCGCATGCACAAATTTATTCATAGCTTGACGTAGTTTAATTTTAAATCCTTCTTATGTATTTGTCGATAACTTAAACGGTAGGAAACGTGTTTAAATCAGTACTATATATTAGCTACAATATAATATTCAATAGAGAATTTGCTCTGTAATAATATCTGCATGAATTAAAATATATTCAAACATATTTTACAATCGGGCACCTCTGCTAGTATATATATATATATATATATATATATATATATATATATATATATATATATATATATATATATATATATGAGAGAGAGAGAGTATTCTCTGAATACGTCTGAGAAGCAATTGTGATTAGTGCTATGGTTTTTACATTACAACGAAAATAAACCATCACAATAAACGGTAGCGAAGTAAAGCAGATAAAGTACACATTTTCTGCGAGAAAAGAAAACTAAATTGTGAGAAATAAAAGCACACAAGTGTTCAATGCGGAAAGAACACTTGTTTATCTAACGGCAAACGCAACAGTTCGGATGTATCAAATGCGCAAGAAAGAAAAGAGAAAATAATCTTAGTCAACAAAAGGCAGAGAAAACAATAAATACGGATTAGGTGAACATGGCTGGGTGAAGAGAGGATAGAGAGAGAATTGCACCGAAAATAAGAGCTTGATATGAGAAATGAGCAGTTTGTAGTTTGTAAATATAACCAAACTTTGTTCTTTCTTTCATTACGTCACACCATAATCATTAATATTTAATTTTTCACACCAAATTAAAAATCTAGTTAATCTTTCTCAATCAATGTGAATATAGAACTTTTAACAGTTATAAAATATTTTTCAACGTAACTAGATTAGTTCTTTGCCGCATGATAAAAATATATGTTCACCAAAAAAAATTGTTATGCAAATACATCAGCTGTATCAGGTTGTTGTCACAAATTTTTATAATCTCATCTACTAGGCGTGTTACCTAAAATTAGTTCCAGATGCAATAGGCTGACTTGCAGGTAATTCGTCAGAGAACACGCTCTACCGATTAATCGATTTCTCAAAATTAAATAAATTACCAGCAAACATATGACCCACCTCCCATAGCAGTAGCGCAACAAACTTTCTCTACATAGGAACCACCCAGAGTTATGCATTTCTCCCATCGTTTGATGCAGCTCTGGAGATCATTTTAGTAGAACACCCCAGGTTGGCGCTCCAACCACAACGTGACTTCAGAAATCAAGGCTGCATCATCTGGGAAACGCTTTCCTTTCAAAAACAACTTCATGGCTGGGAAGAGGTGAAAGTCAGAGGGTGCAAGGTCATGAGAGTAGGGAGGATGGGGAAGGATTTCATAACCACACGCTCGTGCTTCTGATCTGCCGACCTGCAAGTTGTAGACCGGAGCGTTGTCCTGCAGGAGGAGGGTACCTTTGCTGATCTTGCCCCGCCTCTTGATTTTGATAGCTTCCCTTAATTTCCTCAAAAGTGAAGCATAATAGGCTCCTGTAATTGTGGTACCCTTTGTCAGGAAAGCTGTCATTACTACTCCGTCCTGGTCCCAGAAGACTGTGAGCATGACCTTGCCAGCGGAGGGCTGCACCCTTGCCTTCTTTGGAGGTGGTGAGTCCAAGTGCTTCCACTGCATTGACTGGGCTTTGGTCTCTGGATCATAGTGATGGACCCAGGTTTCATCCTGTGTAATCAGTCTTTTGAAAAACTCATCTTCTTGCACATCTCCAAATTCATCCTCGAGCACTCGACGCGTTCTCCCGTCTGGAATGATGTGAGCAACCAGGGAATCCATCTGGCAGACACCTTATGCATATGCAAATGGTCATGAATGATAGTTTCCACAAACCCTGTACTAATCTTGACATCTTGGGCTATTTGGCAAATAGTAATGCTCCAATCTTACAAAATGGCAGCCTCACCTTGACGGACAGATGCCTCATCAGTGGCAGAAGGGGGGCGACTAGGTCTGGGAGCTGTTTCCACAGACTTCCGACCATGTTTCAATTCACGATGCAAGCGTTTACAAGGTCATATGATGGGGCGTTATCACCATAAGTTTCTTTCATTTCATCAAAAGTCTCCTGCGGTGTGCGTCCTTTCAAATACAAAAACCGGATCACTGCTCGACATTCAGCAGGCTCCATTTCACACCCGACTCAGTTCAAACACCTGTAAAACAAAAACCACAATTAGTTCAGAGCTGTAATTTGCCACATAACCCGTAGAGATATAAATCATTGCACATGCAAAATTTCAGCTAGATCAGCTTACTGAAAGTGGGTCAGGGGCATTACTTATTGCTCGTCCTTCGTATATAAATATACCTTAGTATTAAGATTCATTTATGAAAAATTCTAAAACATGATGTTCAACATACATTTTGTACAATTATTCAAAACCCAATTGAATGTTAGATCTGGAAACGAAAGGGACTTTGCCAGATAATTAATTGTAGGGTTTTCGCATTTCTTTTAATTCTAATCGATTCAATTCATATGACAAGTTAAAAATGAGACATGATTAAAATTTCAGTTGTCCATTTCATGGAATTTCTGTATTTGTGAGTTTATGCCCCAATTAATTGCATATTGTCACCGCGCGAAAATGGCACAAAACGTTTTCTACTACTTCTGTCTAACTATCACAATTTTCCCCTTTTAAATTTCACTTATTTTTATAATGATTTAATATTTTATCTACATTTCTTCCGATATGTCCTGAATATGTGTTTATGAAATCTATATAAAATATATTCCTTAAAATATTTCATCTTGCCATTTTAAGATTTTTATATGTTTAAGACTTTACATACAATTATGTAGTTGCATAGTTGCAGTAAGAGGATAGGTATGTGAAGCAACGATAAGATACACGTATATACCAATAGAGATTGAAACACCTATTTATACTACTGATACTAGAAATCTGTCTGCTTGTCACGATGTTGGTTTGTTTGTTACGTAATTTGAGGACATATTATAAATCTAATAAAACAGTTGGGGTAACCCTCATCTAGTTCATTTGTATTTAACAAAAAAAATGGTTTATTAGGTCTCTGAGGATTTCTTTGTTTATATACATGAGCTTGTAAACCAACGCATTTCAAGTGAAAACATTATTACCTTCTTATATGTCCATGGATTTATCAAAAAGTTAATTTGTTTTAGAATCGAAAACATCAATTTAAGCTTCGTTGCATAGGTTGGATTCTTTTAAAATAACGTGGATTTTTATATAAAATTTTAAGCTTATTGGTTAGAGAAATATATTTAAAAAATTCTGAGAAAACTAAATTTAATTCATTTTTATTCATTAGAAAAAATATTTTCCAGGTACGCCATACATATATTTATCAAAAAAGTTAATTTATTTTTAGAAACAAAACATCGACTTCAGTTCCGTTAAAATAATAAACATGTTTTTTTTATGTAATTTTATATTCATTCACTAGATAGAAAAGTACAAATAATTGTTTTCTATAGAAATTTGTTTTTATGGCGGAATAAAAGTTGGCGCACTGACGTACTTTTTGGCGAACTAAAATGGCGGATTAAAATCTGGCGTGTTGACGGGCTGTCGTTCCAAAAATAATTACCCGACGATTGGTATGCAAAATAAGAAAACAGTGCAGGGAAATAATAGTTAATAAAGCATGCCCCACGTTAAAAATGCCTTTCTACATTTTCTATACATTCCCTCTTAAAAAAATGTTCATATTTTTTTCTCGCAATTATTTGGTCGATTATTAGATTGATTTGTGTGACTGTAAAAGAAAAACAAATTACGGATACTACTACTACAACTACTACTACTACTACTATTTCTACTACTACTACTACTACTACTACTAATAATAATAATAATAATAGCAACAGCAGCAGCAAATATATTAATCCCTTTAGTTAAATCACTTCCTTATAATGGGATTCTACATTTTTAAATGATTATGCGGCGAAAAGGAAAGAAAAACAATTATTTCAAAATTTCACGCACGAAAACTGTTTGCCAGATAAAATTAACGTAAAATGATGCTCATTTCCGGTCCATTCTTGCTTAGTAGCTCAAAAAGCGAAAATTAAACACAATACGCGTACAACATAACATTTTCGATCAATTGTTAACATTTATTTATGTGTTTTTACCAGCGTTTGGTTAATTTTCAATTTTGAGCGGAATAATTGTGCTTCTGCCGGTGTTGTTGGGGAGGGATTTTTTAAATTCGTACTCAAAGATGAGATACTAAGTTTGTTATAAACCAAAAACACACCTTAAAAGAAGTTTAAACACAAATAAATTTATTCGGGTATGTAGAAGAGTCTTGCCTTTGGTAGCATATATTTGTTTATCATTTCTTTTTTCTGTTAATTACAGTAATAAATATCCCAACCCTATTCTTCTTTTTGTGGAAGTTTAAATGTAGATATAATTTCCTTTTTAATTAAGAAAATCTTCAGAATGTTTTCTCATTATGCATTTTATTCAAGATTTTGATAAATTCATTGAAGATTTTCATCTATGTTTTTCACTTGCATACAAAGTGAAGCGCCATAAAACTTTAATTACTCCAGAAGAAGCCGATAGCAGACACCGCCAATATACAGCTGGCGCCAACGAAATTTAAAAACCCCGTCTCGATCATTTAAATCTTTTTAATAATTAACGTCAAATGACCCGCAAAACAGCGTCGCCATAAGACAAGGCAGTCTCATCACGTACGTGAAAGGAGAATTAAAACATGCCATCAAAGATCCTTTTTTATTTGATTGACGTGTGTAGATGGGCGACCTACCACACCATGGACAACGGCACGTGCTTTTTGAAAGAGCAGATGTCGGAAGGCGAAATAATAGGTCGCGAGCGAGAATAATAGGGATTAAAAGAAAAACTCCATGCGGGCTGAGGTCAAGGTTAAAATAGAACAACAATGTAATCGTGAAGAGAGAAGCTCCCTAACTGGATGGTACAAGGCCATCAATTGGGAGTACTGAGGGCACGAAAAGAGAAGAGAGAGAAAGGTGGAACAACATTTCAATCCGCATAGAATTAAAAGAATGAATTCGTTGCGACTTAAACTAATTAAGGCGACTCCCCGTGACGACCATCGGACAATCGAGATCAGAATATTTTATTGTTTTGAATCCAGAACTCTGTGGATCGAACTTATTCAAAACAAAAACAAAAAAAACTCATAATTCTTATAAACTATCTATAAAAATTAATGTCCCCATGTGAACTTATTCCATGAAACAGGTTGGAGTCTCATTGTTCCTCGTTCTATATCTCTCTAAAATCCCTCTCTTATATAAAGCCTTGATCTTAGCCAGATATTATAATCTTCTCCTGATCATTGTGGGACGATCCTTCTTTGAGCCTTCCTTATTTCTATAATATTGATTTTATTCTTCCAGAAAATATCTGGCACGTTGTTGATTGGCCTATTTTTCATTTTTCTTCTTTTTTTTTTTAATGAAATGTGTTAGTGTATGTATTTCTGGCGACTCTTTTGGGCAATTGCCGTTGCAGATTTCTTTTCTGTTTCTATCTCATTTGTAAGACAGTCTTGCCCAAAATGTTTAGCCAGTTCGTGATGGAGGTTGTTTTGCTGAGTTTTCTTTCATGATGTTGATATACCATCTTAAGAGTTGGCTTTTGGGAGCATATCTCTGGAGAAGCTATGCACGACTTGCAAGAGTTCGCTGAAGTCTGAGTTGGCGTGCGGCTT
The DNA here is from genome assembly GCF_053919585.1 of Euprymna scolopes. NCBI lineage: Eukaryota > Metazoa > Mollusca > Cephalopoda > Sepiida > Sepiolidae > Euprymna > Euprymna scolopes. Next base: position 105,263,326 of record NC_136500.1, on the reverse strand, counting down.
AAGGTCATCCATGAAGAGTAGGTGGTTGATTCTTTTGTTTGGGTCCTGTTGGTGGCCTTGGCTCAGATTGTAAGCACATTCGTTTTTATTCAATATTTTGCTTAATCGATCTATCGCCTAAAAGAAAAGGTAAAGGGGACAAACTATCTCTTTGAAAGATTCCTCGTCTGATGTTCACGTGAAAGACCTTTACAGTTCCGTTAATTTAGCTTAATGCCGTGGTTGTTCACCACATTTCTATATGGTACATATATTGGTCATAGTCTGTTTGATTATATGAGGTCTTTTATAGAAATCTAACATATGCCTTTTTAGAATCAATCCAATCGATGTTTCTCTGTCTCTTTCTAAAGTCTTCAAGGATGAATTATTATTAATCAACAGTTGGTCCTTGGTGTTTAAACATTTCCTCCAATACTCTGCTTGTTCTTTTTCAAGGTATGGTGCGGAGGAGAGGTGTTGATAGCTGCTGTCTGCAACTGTAGTTCGCAGTGAGACAGCAAATGGGCCTGTATTTACAAGGGCGTGTTGTTTCATTTGTTTTGGTTATGAGTCGTATCACCTTTTAATAGCCACGTTGCAGTGACCTCTTCATTCGTCAATATTCTGAAGCACTTGCTATAATGTCTATGTAGTGTTGATAGTTGTTTAAGCCAGAAATTGGGTGGTTTATCTATACCAGGTTTTTGTAATTATAGAACCCATTAAGCTTTTGTTTTAGAATTCTAACCGTTATTTCTGGTTCTAGCATTTCGAGTTTGTAGTCGTTGCGTTTAGCAATATCTCGGATCCATTAAGCCTCTTCGTTATAGGCAACCTCATTTTCAAACAGAGGTTTCCGATAATTCCCCCAACGCTTGCTTTTCGGGCACCTTTTCTACTGTTATTGTGTCCCTTATTAAATTTCTGTAAAATAACCTGGTATTTTGTTTGAAGCTTTTATTTTGAACTTTCGCCCAACTCTAGTTTTCTTTTCTTTTTATTCTTTTGGGAAATGCTGTGATCCTGCCCTCGAGTTCCCTTTCTTCGGGTCTCTTATTTTGGTTCTGTATTTTCTACTTAGTTTGCATATGATGTTCTTCAGTTGTCCCTGTACTGCAAGGGCATCCATAAATTGTTTAATCTGAGATAATTCCTCTCAACACAAATTCAACTGGGTTAAAATATTTTGTTTCCAGCGTGGTGTTTGGCGTTTAATTTCTGGTCTCTGTTGTCTTTATTTTTGAAAAGTTGGGACTGCTTTCCTAACAATGTAGAGTCCTAATATATATGAGACCAGATTAAACTCTGTGAAGTGATGTATAATATGAAACAAAGCTGTAGAGTGGAAAATAACACTTTTTATTGCTGCCTCTGTTGATCTCGTTGTTTGTATTTTAGGCAACTTTGGTCTTCCATCAAGGACCATCAGTCTGACTATATTATATGCCATATAATATGCCTTATTATAGAGCATATTATATGCTATGTTAAATGAAATATTATATGCCATATTATATGCCATATACGGCGCCATAGTATATCATATTATATGGCATATATAATGCTATATTATGTTCCATATTATATGCTATTAAATATGCTATATTATATGCTATATTATATACCATATTAAATGCTTTGTTATATATAATATTATATGCTATAATTTATGCAATTTTATCTGTTATATGGTATGTAATATTATATGCCATATAATATACCATATTATATGCTATATAACATACCATATTATATGTCATATTAAATGTCATATAATATGCATTATTATATGCATATTATATGCTATATCATATGCCATATTCCTTGCCATATTATATGCTATATTACATGCCATATTATATGTAGTATTTTATTCTATATGCTATATTTCATGCCACATGATATTCCATATTATATGTGATATTATATGTGATAGTGTATGTTTCTCTCTATTTTTTCATTTTTCTTATCATTTTGTTTAAGCCAGGGATGGGGCATCCCACCAGATGCCAAACATACACCTGCTATTTTAGACACTCCAACCGAGAGATCTTTTTAAGATTCTAACCGTCCCTTTAAGTGCAATTGTTTGAATCTCCTTTGCACTTGGTTTACCTGGTATATTTGTAAGATATTTTGTAAAATTCTTTTTCATAAGTCCGGTTGCTCCTATAATTACTGGAATGATCTTCTTAAGGTTCCAGTTTATTTTCATGTCATACATAAGGCCCTGGTATTTGGTAATCTTTTCCCTCTCAGCTCTGTTTAACCCAGCATCATTCGGGACACTAACTTCCACCAAGGTCGCTTCCTTCTCCTTCTTGTCCCATATTACAATGTCGGGTTTTATAGCTCCTTTTTCTAGGTACGTGGCTGTAGGTATTGCATAGTCATAGTGGATGGTATATGACTTGTTTCCGACTGTTCTTTCGGGTATATGTTCCCATGACTTCTAGCTGCATTCGATATTTAACTTATTGCAGATCGTCCAGTGGAGATATTTGCATACTTCATTGTGTCGCATTGTATAGTAGCCGTCCCCTAGCAGAACCTTACAGCTAGAAATCAGGTGGCTCACACTCTCTACTTCTGTGTGGCAGAACCTGCATTTGTTGTCTTTGCTGAGACCACTCATCTTTTTAAACGCATTGGTCATCAAGCCTTGATCTTGGGCAGCTATTATAAACTTCTCCTGGTCATAGTGGAGCGATCCATCCTTTAGCCAGCTTATAGACCCTTCCTTATCAATATAGTCTTGGTTATATTCGTCCAGAAAATACTTGACCCGTTGTTGGTTAGCCCATTCTTCAACTTTCTTGTCATGGAAAGCTTTAGTGTATTTCTGGCGACTTTTTCTGGCTATTTCAGTCGCAGGTATCTTTTCTGTTTCTGTCTCACTTGTAAGACAGTCTTTCCCAAAATGTTTGGCCAGTTTTGTGATGGATGTTGTTCTACTGGCTCTTGATTCCTGATGTTGGTGTACCATCTTGAGAGTTGGGTTTTTAGAGCTCATCAGATATTGTCCGGTGCTCACAATAGTTGCACGATGTTGATGGTCAATCTCCGAGAGCCCCATACCTCCTTTCCATCTGGGCAGACACTGGTTTCTGTATATTACTTTATACATTGTCAGCATTTTACGTGTCTTAGTGTCTAGTCTATTTATGTCTTTTTGTGGCCAGTCGACAATACCAAAACTGTACGTTACCAGTGGCATGGCTAGTTGGTTAATGGCAGTTATTTTGTTTCTGCCTGTGAGTTCTGTTTTGCATATCTTCTTGACTCGGCGTATGTACTCACTTCCAATTTTGTTTCTCATCTTGGCATGCTGGATGGTATCATTCTCTTCTATGCCAAGGTATTTGTATCCTTCCTGCCCTTCTAGGTCCTTGATGGTGGTATATTCATCAAGCTGTATATTTTCAGTTTCGATCTTCTTCCCAGATTTGATGGAGCACTTGGCACATTTGTCCAGTCCAAATTTCATGCCAATATCTCTGGAGAAGTTATGTACGACTTGTAAGAGTTCATTTAAGTCGGCATCAGAACTGGCATACAGCTTGAGGTCATCCATGAAGAGCAGGTGGTTAATTCGTTTGTTTGGGTCTTGTCTGCGGTCCTGGCTTAGATTGTAAGCACATTTGTTTTTGTTTAAAAGTTTGCTTAACGGATCTATTGCCAAGCAGAAGAGTAAAGGGGGTAAACTATCTCCTTGGAAGATTCCTCGCCTGATGTTTACGTCCGTGACCCTTATATTTCCTTTTGTGTGGCTTAATGCCATGTTTGTTTGCCACATTTTCATTTGTGTAGATATGGCCTGTTTGATTATCGAGTGTATCTTATATAGCTCTAGACAGCCTAGAAGCCACGTGTGTGGTACACTGTCATAAGCCTTCTGATAATCAATCCAAGCCATACTTAAATTTCGCTGTCTCTTCCTACAGTCTTCCAAGATAGTTTTATTTGTTAAGAGCTGGTCTTTGGTACCTAGACAGTCCCTCCTACAGCCTGCTTGTTCCTTTTCAAGATATGTGGCGCAGGAGAGGTGTTGGTATATACTGTCCGCAACAAGGCCAGTGAAGAGTTTGTAGGTGGTAGTGAGACAGCAAATGGGCCTGTATTTATTAGGGCGTTGCGTTTCTTTTGTCTTTGCTATGAGGGTTGTATCTCCTCTTAATAGCCATTCTGGTGTGGTTTCTTCTCCGCTCAATATTCTGTTGAAACAACTGCTATAATGCCCATGTAATGATGTTAGTTGTTTCAGCCAGAAATTGGGGAGATTGTCTATGCCAGGTTTTTTGTAATTTGAGACGCCATTTAGCTTCGTTTTTATAGTGCCAGCTGTTATCTTTGGCTCCGGCATCTCTGGCTTATTTTCTAGGCTCCTCTCAATGGTATGGATCCATTGAGCCTCTTTGTTATGGGTGATCTCGTTCTCAAAGAGAGGCCTCCAATAATCCTCCAGCTCTTGCATTTTGGGCGGGTTATTCACCGTTATAGTGTCCCTTATTAGGTTGCGGTAAAATAACCGAGCATTCTGCTTAAATGTTTTGTTTTCATGCTTTGCCCTATTCTTGCTTTCTTTTTTCTTAATGCGTTTGGAAAGTGCTGGGATTTTTCCTTCTAATTCTCTAGCTACGTTTTGTAGCTGTCCTGCTTTTGTACCATATTTCCTGCTGAGTTTGCCGATGATGTTCTTCAGTCGTCGCTGTACAGCAGGGGCAGCTAGGAATTGTTTAATCTGGGACAATTCCCTTCGGCACAGGTTTAGCTGGTTTTGGATCTTTTGTTTCCAGCGTGGTATTTTGTCTTTTGCCTCTGGTTCCCGTTGTTTTTGGAATGTTGGCATTACTTTCCTTACAATGTAGAGTCCTGAGGCATAAGACACCTGATTTAACTCAGTCAGGGTTGTGCTATATGGCACTAGTCTCTTGAGAGCAACATTAACCCTTTTTATTGCTACCTTTGTTGCTCTCGTGGTTGTTATTTTAGGCAGCATTTGCCTTTCTTGAAGTCCCATCCGTTGGACCTCCTCAATGGTGTATGTTTCTCTTTTTTTTTTCATTTTTCTTAAACTTTTTCTTCTAGGGGATGGGACATCCAACCAGATGTCTGACATTTACCCCTATTTTAGTGAGTCCAACCAAGAGATCTTTTCAGGATTCTAGCCGTCCCTTTCAGTGCAATCGTTTGTATTTCACTTGCACTTGTATGCCGTATGCCATGTCATATGCTATGTCATATTATATGCTATATCATATGCAATATTCATTGCCATATTATATGCTATATTACATACAATATTATATGCAATGTTATATATATATACTATATTATATATATGCTATATTTTATACGATAAATTTATGCCCCATCATATGCCATATTATATGTCATATTGTATGCCATATGCTATGCCATATTTTATGCTATATCATATGCCATAGTAGATGCCTAATTATACGTCACAATCTATGTTATTATATATGCTATATTATATGCATATTATATGCTATACTAGCAGTCTAGCCCTGCTTTGCTCGGGCCCTATGTACTGTTCATAATGTTATGTGAATATGTAATGCCTTTCTGCATAATAGTCTTCCTTAACTACCATAGAGAAAAGTTGGAAGAGACCGCAGACATCAAATTTATTTTTAACTTTGACCCCAATTTTGACCCCCTTAACATTTATTGTTTTTGCTCAAATTAAATTAAAATGTTCGACCCATGTCCAAGTAACCTACATGTAAAATTCCAAGTGTTTAGACCCAAAATTGGCGGAGGAGTTTGATAGAGTCTGCAAAGATCAACTCTGTAAACTTTGACATTTGCCAGCCAATTTTTCTTCGTCGTCTCTGTCGAAAGTTTTAGGCAGACCTGCAAACATACATACATACATTTATATATTGGTAACTAAAAATTTTCGACCCAAACCGATTAAAAAGCTTGGCTAATCTCTGAATACCCTTTATGTCAAATTTCAAATGTTTAGACCAGAAATTATTTGAGTAATTTGGTAGAGACAGCCAAATTTCTGGCCGAAAAAGGATTACAAAGATTTTCCCAAATCTCAGTACCCTGTATATCAAATTTCGAGTCTGTAGGCTCAAAATTGACAGTTCACTTTTATAGATAAATAGACTAGCATTTAAGCCCGGCGTTGCCCGGTGTTTGTAGGTGTATAATGAGCAAAAAAAAGAGGTCAATTTCTTAAACTTTGACTCCTATTATGACCACTTAACATTTATTGTTTTGGGGTTAAATTAAGTTATTAAGTTAGATCCATGTCTAAGGAACCTATATCTAAAATTTCAATTGTTTATATCCAAAATTGGCGGAGGAGTTTGGTAGAGTTCTCAAAGGTCAAATCGTTGAACGTTGACCCCTTAACAGCCAAATTTCTGTCCGAAAACCGATCACATAGATTTTTTCAAATCTCAGTACCCTGTATATCAAATTTCCAGTCTGTAGACTAAAAAAAAGAGTTATTGCATAGAGAAATGTACACAGACAGACACACAGACAGACACACAGACACCTTCACTTTTATAGATATATAGATAAATAGATTTATTTAACAAAAATATATGCGTATACATAAATATATATGGAAACAATTTTGTGTTTACTATAAACTTTTTCCGCAAATATTATGCAAGTATAAATCATGTAGAATATCTGCATGAATATGATTACAGGTAATAGCTAACTAAAGATGATTATCCCATTAAAAAACCGAAGCAACTAATAGGGAATAAATAAAAATGAAAGTTTAAAAGAATATGCAAATTAGCTAGATCGTTTGCAATTCCACAACCAAGAAATAGGAAAATTATATTGTCTTTTTAAATAAATAGAAAAGAGGGTTTTTAATATGAATATCGATACACACAAAAGAAAACCGAATTTATAGGAGTATAGATAGATTAATCTCAAACCAAAAATTATTTGCTATTAATTTTCTATTACTCTCAAAACCAACCTTATTTACTACTTGCATTTCTGCCCGGCTTTGTTCGAGCCCTTTTTTACTGTTCATAACTTTCCCTATGTGTGAATATAATTTTATGTAAAATTTCAAATGTTTAGACCAAAAATTGTCTGAGTAATTTCGTAGAGACAGCAAGGGTAAATTTTTTAAAACTTTGACCCCAATTTTGACCCCCTAACATGTATTGGTTTGATTTAAAATCAAAATAAAACGTTTGCCCCATGTCCAAGTTACCTACATTTAAAATTTCAAGTATTTACACCCAAAGTTGACAGAGGAGTTTGGTAGAATCTGCAAAGGTAAACTCTTTAAACTTTGACCTTTTAGCAGCCAAATCCTTGCCCCAAAACATATTATAATTGTCTGAATACCCGTTATATACAATTTCAGATGTTTAGACCCAAAATTTGCTGAGTAGTTTGTCGGACACCGCAAAAGTCAAATCTTTTGAACTTTGACCCCTTGGTAGCTCAAAGTTTTGACTCAAACCGATTGAAACGCCTGTCCTATCTCTGAGTACCCTTTATGTAAAATTTCAAATATTTAGACCAGAAATTTGCTGAGTAATTTGGTAGACACCGCAAAAGTAATTTTCTTTAACTTTGACCCCAATTTTAAACACTTTACATTTATATTTTTGGGGCTCAAATCAAATTATAAATTTAGACCCATGTTCAAGTAACCTACATTTTAAATTTCAAGTTTTGACGGGGGAGTTTGGTAGAGTTTTCAAAGGTCAAATCGTCAAACTTTGGCCTCTTGACAGCCAAATTTCTGGCCGAAAATGGATTAAAACGATATTTCCAAAACTCAGTACCCTTTATGTCAAATCTTAGCCTGTAGGCCGAAAATTTACAGAGTTATTTGGTAGGAAAATGTACACAGACAGACTGACAAACACACAGACACACAGACGCACAGACTTTTATAGATAGATAGATAGATAGATATGCCACATTTTATGCTGTATTATATACTGTATTATATGGTGTATTATATATCATATTATATGCTATATGATATGCGATATATATGCCAGACATGTCCGTTGTATGACTTTTATTAAATCTGATACTAATTGGTTTATTGAATAATTTGGTACTCATGCATCTATGTTACAGCGTTGAAATAATAACGTTATAATTTAGAAAGTTGTTCTTAATATAGGGTCTACAAAAGAGAATGTCTACTCTTCCCACCTCAACCCGCTCAAAGCACAGACATTCATTTTTCTTCTATTGAACCGATTTTTTATTAGTGGTATTTGTTCTCGTTTCAGCAAAGAATTTCTTTAATCTTATTTAATACATAGAACGTCTTCTCTTTCGCAAATTCAGTTTAGGGTACGAAATTATCGCGGATAAAACAACGATTTTCTTCATTCTTTGAATGGTTTCCTTTTATTTTATTTTTATTTATTTTATTTATTTTTTTTTTTTGTAATTATTATTGTATTAATGTTTGGTATTAATATTGAATTAATAGTAAATAAGTTGGAGTTGAGAAAAATGAATGATTTGATTAAAAATGTGTTTAAACATTGAAATCCTTATCTATATTTTCTAAAAGAGTAGATTACTAGTAACCCCTCAAGAAAATAACAACACACGATTTTTATTAAATTAATTAGAATTAATTTTTACCTACCCAGCAAGGTTTAAATTTATAACAAGTTTTCTTTCACACCAATTTTTTTCTTTCAACTCTGTTAATACTATTTGCCTGACAATAGACTTTGAATGACCACTAGATCATGCCTACACTTTTTGTCCGCCATTGAACTCATCTGTTGACTTTACAGATAAAGACGTGTGAACTAAAGTAGTATAAACGGTAAAAATATTTATAAATGAAGACAAAATGTTATTAGTAGTTGAAGTGATGTTAATGAAACTGAAAAAGGTTAGTAAGAATAAATATTTCCAAGCAATCATCATTAGTGAGGGCAGTCTCAGTTAAAATGGCAACAATTTATCTGTGGGCGTCAAAGGACAGAAGCGGATATAGCATCGGTAAAATGAACTAACAATATAACAATCGCGCAAAAATAATTGAAGACATGTTTTCTATTTGGGCAACAATGGGTGAAAGCATTGTTATTTATAAGCCAGGTGCAATGTGCCTTGTGAGTTACTCGTTGGGTCGTTGAATTGTAGTGGACTGGAAACAGAAACTATTGTGCGCTTTTGGGTGAGGGATGCGTTTAATGATGCCCTCGTCGATTAGGATAGCAGAAGGAAGGTACGATGGGGCTGATCGGAATGTGGCAGAATATGGCGCATAAAGCACTCACGGTATGAACGATGGAATCTGTTTTAAAAAAAATGGAAACAGACGAGGAAAAACCTGTACGTAGATAATAGATATACAGGGCCGACATGAAGGTGGGATGGCCAGGGTGGATGGGTTTTCAGTGTAATATATATTTTTCTTTATATATCCAAAAGATGCTTTCACATCGGAGAAAAATTTACAAATAAATATATATATATATCATTATATATACACATATATATACATATATATACATATATATACATATATATACATATATATATATACATACATATATATATAATGATATATATATATACATATATATATATATATATATATATATATAATGAAAATATAAGTAGTAATTAATCGAGGAAAAAGTAAAGTAAATACGAATACAAGAGAAATAGAAAATTGATCCATTTAATCAGAATCGTTTGTCTCCATTTAATCAGAATTCTTTAAAAATATGCTTACATTTTTTCTCTTGTTGATTTCTTCTTTTTTTGTAATTGTTATTTTGTTGGGGTTTTTTCTGTGAGTTATCTTTTTATAGTTGAAAACCATGTTACAATGCGAAAATAATCTCGTATTCTCTCAGTTTTGCGTATTTGAGGAAGATATACTATACAAGCATCGTATTTAATGGATAGATATTTCCACATATAAATATATTTTCTTTTCATCAACATATATATATATATATATTCTACAAGCAAGGACACCCAGCGTTGTCTGGGATTGAATTGTCATCGAAATCGGTGAAATCGTCATTTTTTAATCAAATATTGTCTGCTCTAGATATGTACCGAGAGGAAGCTTCACATACATTCCCACAATGGCTTAGTCAATAATACATTGAAGTCTACATTGCACTGTAGAGAATTTACAGTGTATTTTATAAAATTATCTAAATAATGCCTTCAATTAAAGTTTGAAATGCAAAAGTCAAGTATAATGGATCAGTTGGGCTCTAAACAAAAACATTCATTTCGAACACGTCCCTGCCTTATCACAGAACCAATTGTTTATTTATGAAGTTATTTTTACATAATCACTTGAATTAAAGTTAAACGTACAAAAGTCAAGTATCATGGTTCAATTGTGCTCTAAAAATCAACATTCATTTCGAACGTGTCCCTGTCTTATAAACAAAATCTACAGTTAATGGTATAGGCTAGACATTTCTGCTTGTGCGGTGAAAAAAACTTTACAAATCCACTTGTGGTGTTAGGTTGTATAAAAGTGTTAACTGGTGAAAATAGAACTTCCTTCTTTAACCAGATTTTTTCGATTATCAATTTTCAATAATTATTTACGATACAAAATCAAAGTAAGAACACTCGCAGATACATCAAATACCTTCGTGTGAATTTTTTTTTTAAATCGGCACAACTATTTCCGAATCTATAGGGAACTCACGCACACACACAGACGAAGTTCCTTTTATATAATTGTAAAGATCATGTATATATATGTATATATATATATATATATAGAGAGAGAGAGAGAGAAGAAGAAGAAGAAGAAGGCGATGAATTTGTATATATAAAAAATGTTTGGAATTGTGAAAAGTTAAATGTTAAGAACATCCAAAAGTTCGTTTTAAAAAAAAAGTAACTTTGGCGAACATTAATCGTGTATAGAATATTCAGTAACAAAGTAGAAAAATATTGAAATCAGTTTTAGAAAAGAAATGAATATAATCCTATCTGATCAGTATCGATTTTCTGTCGAGAGCTGAAGCATAGAAAAGCCAAATCGATTTTTAAGAGAGTGGAAATATTTTCAGAAATTAGCACAGAGTTGGAAAAGAGAGAAACACAGAAATTTCTTATTTTCATAAGCAACCATTTGTATTTCATCTTTAAGCTCTGATAAAAATAATACTCGGTGTTATTTGTTTGTTTGTTTTGGTCAACCGTTTTCGGACCATCCAATTCCGAAGCTGACATTTGAAACGATTCATTGTATAGGCGTAATTGAACACAAGTTTCACCAACATCTGTTGTGAACTTTCTAGTGTGTAATTATACGCAATAGGGATTTGAACTCTGATTGCCGGTTCATTAATCCTTAGTCCATTAGGCTACTCACACATTTGCATCCACGCATCCACCTACCCCTACACCCATATCTTGAAAGAAAGGAAAAGCACGCACATTTTATTCCTCGGTATAACAGTTCTATCCACATGATATAGAGATGTCAAATTACAAGATGTGACAAAGTTTGAAATTACACGGTCAATATTTTCATTAAATGTTCGGATTATTGAGGAAAAATATTAAAATATATAACTATGTTTTCTTTTTATTTGATTTTCTCAATCAACATACATATACAAAGCTTAAGTAAAACTTGCTATCATATTACAAAGTGATACCTTCCTTCAAGTTTCATCATCACAGATGTTAACGCGCCCCGCTTCATAAATTCCATTTTCGTCACTTGTTAGTTACCATAATCTAAATGTAAGATAATACCTTCTTATACAGATGCATATTGAGCATGTCACTTTCAATTCTACACATGCGTCTCCTGGCGCGCGTAAAAGTGTTGTTGCATACGATGATTAATAAATGATACATGCATACGTAAGTGCGTTAGTGTGTGGCCAGGGTTCGCAGTAAGTAAAATAGTCTCGTAGATGCTTACACCGTTTTAGTTATGGCACACATTGACGACATGTCGTCTGGACACTACGGCCATAAGCAAACATTCTTGGGTATTTCTCTAATGTACAAAATATTCTTGGCTTCGCAATGCTAACTCCATCTTTTTCAGTGTTGAAAAAATCATTATTGTGATGTATTAAAACACTAATGCTATATATCAATTCCAATGCTCTTTGGAAATATGTGTCTACAACATTAATAAAAAAAAAACTTATATCGGTTTGACTACCATAACACCTTTCTCCAAGGCTCACCATGCATTTGTCCGACACAGGCTAAATTTGCAAGGATATGCTCTTTTCTCGATGTAGACACATTTTAGTTAAAAATACAAAAATAATAAACCGCGGTACCAACATAAAAAAATTAACTAATATTAAAACTAAACATTTCGCAATTGATATTAAATTTCTAATGTATAGCGTGGTGATTGAATTTTTAATGTATAGCGTAGTGATTAAATTTTTAATGTATAGCATAGTGATTAAATTTTTAATGTATAGCATAGTGATTAAATTTTTAATGTATAGCATAGTGACTAAATTTTTAATATATAGTATAGTGATTAAATTTTGAATGTATAGCATAGTGATTAAATTTTTAATGTATAGCTTGGTGATTAAATGGTTAATGTATAGCGTGGTGATTAAATTTGTAATGTGTAACATAGTGATTAACTTTTGAATGTATAGCGTAGTGATTAAATTTTTAATGTATAGCGTGGTGATTAAATTTTTAATGTATAGCGTGGTGATTAAATTTTTAATGTATAGCATAGTGATTAAATTTTTAATGTATAGCGTGGTGATTAAATTTTTAATATATAGCGTAGTGATTAAGTTTTTAATGTATACCGTAGTGATTAAATTTTTAATGTATAGTGTGGTGATTAAATTTTTAATGTATAGCGTGGTGATTAAATTTTTAATGTATAGTGTAGTGATTAAATTTGTAATGTATAGCGTGGTGATTAAATTTTTATTTATAGCGTGGTGATTAAATTTTTAATGTATAGCATAGTGATTAAATTTTTATGTATAGCGTAGTGATTAAATTTGTAATGTGTAGCGTGGTGATTAAATTTTTAATATATAGCGTGGTGATTAAATTTTTAATGTATAGCGTAGTGATTCAATTTTTAATGTATAGCGTAGTGATTAAATTTGTAATGTATAGCGTAGTGATTAAATTTTAAACGTGTAGCATGGTGATTAAATTTTTAATGTATAGTGTAGTGATTAAGTTTTTAATGTATAGCGTAGTGATTAAATTTGTAATGTATAGCGTAGTGATTAAATTTTAAACGTGTAGCATGGTGATTAAATTTTTAATGTATAGCGTGGTGATTAAATTTTTAATGTATAGCGCAGTGATTAAATTTGTAATGTATAGCGTGGTGATTAAATTGTTAATGCATAGCATGGTGATTAAATTTTTGATGTATAGCATAGTGATTAAATTTTTAATGTATAGCATAGTGATTAAATTTTTAATATATAGCATAGTGATAGAATGTTTAATGTATAGCATAGTTATTAAATTTTTAATGTATAGCATAGTTATTAAATGTTTAATGTATACTGTGGTAATTAAATTTTTTATGTATAGCGTAGTGATTAAATTTGTAATGTATAGTATAGTAATTAGATTTTTCATGTATAGCATAGTAATTAAATTTGTAATGTATAGCATAGTGATTAAATTTTTAATATATAGCATAGTGATTAAATTTTTAATGTATAGCATAGTGATTAAATTTTTAATGTATAGCGTGGTGATTAAATTTTTAATGTATAGCGTGGTGATTAAATTTTTAATGTATAGCGTGGTGATTAAATTTTTAATGTATAGCGTGGTGATTAAATTTGTAATGTGTAACATAGTTATTAAATTTTGAATGTATAGCGTAGTGGTTAAATTTTTTATGTATAGCGTGGTGATTAAATTTTTAATGTATAGCGTGGTGATTAAATTTTTAATGTATAGCATAGTGATTAAGTTTTTAATGTATACCGTAGTGATTTAATTTTTAATGTATAGCGTGGTGATTAAATTTTTAATGTATAGCGTAGTGATTAAGTTTTAATATATAGCGTGGTAATTAAATTTTTAATGTATAGTGTTCCGATCCAATTTGTAATGTGTACCTTGATGATTAAATTTTTAATGTATAGCATGGTGATTTAATTTTTAATGTATAGCGTAGTTATTAAATTTTTAATGTATAGCATAGTGATTAAATTTTTAATGTATAGCGTGGTGATTAAATTTTTAATGTATAGTGTAGTGATTAAATTTTAATGTGTAGGGTGGTGATTAAATTGTTAATGTATAGCATTGTGATTACATTTATAATGTATAGCGTAGTTATTGAATTTTAAATGTACAGCGTGGTGGTTAAATTTTTATGTATAGCGTGGTGATTAAATTTTTAATGTATAGCGTAGTCATTAAATTTTTAATGTATAGCGTAGTGATTAAGTTTTAATGTATAGCGTAGTTATTAAATTTTTAATGTATAGCATAGTGATTAAATTTTTAATGTATAGCATGGTGATTAAATTTTTAACGTATGCCGTAGTGATTAAATTTTTAATGTATAGCGTAGTGATTAAATTTGTAATATATAGCGTAGTGATTAAATTTTTAATTTATAGCGTGGTTATTAAATTTTTAATGTATAGCGTAGTGATTAATTTTTTATGTATAGCATAGTGATTAAATTTTTAATTTATAGCATGGTGATTAAATTTTTAATGTATAGCGTAGTGATTAAGTTTTTAATGTATAGCGTAGTGATTAAATTTGTAATGTATAGCATAGTAATTAAATTTTTAATGTATAGCATAGTGATTAAATTTGTAATGTGTAGCGTGATGATTAAATTTTTAATGTATAGCATGGTGATTTAATTTTTAATGTATAGCGTAGTTATTAAATTTTTAATGTATAGCATAGTGATTAAATTTTAATGTATAGAGTGGTGATTAAATTTTTAATGTATTGCGTGGTAATTAAATTTTTAATGTATAGCGTAGTGATTAAATTTTTGTGTGTAGGGTGGTGATTAAATTTTTAATGTATAGCGTTTTGATTAAATTTATAATGTATAGCGTAGTGATTAAATTTTAAATGTACAGCGTGGTGATTAAATTTTAATGTATAGCGTGGTGATTAAATTTTAATGTATAGCGTGGTGATTAAATTTTTAATGTATAGCGTAGTGATTAAATTTTTAATGTATAGCGTAGTGATTAAATTTGTAATGTATAGCATGGTGATTAAATTTTTAATGTATAGCGTAGTGATATAATTTTTAATGTATAGCGTGATAATTAAATGTTTAATGTATAGCGTAGTGATATAATTTTTAATGCATAGCGTAGTGATTAAATTTTTCATGTATAGCATAGTGATTAAATTTTTCATGTATAGCGTTGTTATTAACATTAAAAAATTCTTAGCCATTAAATGACATATTTTCAATTATGTACGTGCATAGGACATAATCACGTTCACATTCAAAATCTCATCATTATCGACACTCATCTTAAACTACTACTAATTATTACCCGTTAAAAGTTAATCGGTAAAACACACCAGCATTATCCCGTCCGATAATGATTTGATGATTTGAATCAGAATTATTCGTGACTATAGAAAAAAACATGTAACTTATGTTAACATATTTGATCGAAATACGAATAATTCAAAATATATATAACATAAAATAAGTATAAATCAAATACGTCACTTAATAGCATTTGACTAAATAAAACCATATTATCTATGTACAATATATATATGAATACATATATATAAATATATATATATGCATATATATATACATATATATATACATATATATATATATATATATATATATATATTGTCAGCAGGTCACAAAATATTTTCTACTATTTTTGGCTGTCTAATCTAATATACGTATTGGCTTTGCGGTGACATATTGGCATTCTTTGAAATTTCTCTTGTTTTGGGATGTTTTAAAATTTTATCTTGATTTTTCTCGTTAATATTTGTTAATAGAATCTATATGAATTCTGTTCTTTATTTAGTGCTTACACTTTTTTGTTTTAGAAGATTTTAAAATATTGTGTTTTAAGAAAGTTATTTAAACGGTTTTGTTTTAAAATATTTAGATTTTTTTTATTTTAAGTTATTACATACAATGAGATGGTTGGATAGTGGCAGTGTGAGACTAACCGTAGCCCTCGGCGCAAGAGGGTCCGTGTGTGCCTGGCGTGTGGGGTGGTGGCTGATCCTGTGGTCGGGGCAGCGGAAGAAAGAGTTTCAAGATGGCGCCTGCCTGCTTTTATTAGAGACGGAATCTCGCAGGATCGCGCGAGATCTCGCGGGGATGCAAATTAGCTAGGCCATCTTGAGTAATAAAAATCGGTCCATTGGAGGTGCGAGTCAGTCGGGTTCTGACGTTCGTGGCGATCAGTACAGTGACCGTTGGGTTCCGTGTCTATTCGTGCAGTCAGCTGAGCTTTGTAAGTTGCCTTCGCGCCGTGGCTGTGATTGTTTGTTGGTTTGCTGTGTGTTGCTGTGGTTCTTCAGTGAAACGCTTCGTCGCCCACGACGAGTCTCACCGTCTCCTACACAAGATACTCTTACAAGCTATTTCGGCCTCCCCACTCCGAACTTGGTTTTCTTTTCTTCAATGGCGGATAGGTTCGATCTAAAATTGATACCGGAATTCGACGGATCCGACCCGGTACTCAGCTGGGTTGAGAAGGTCGAGTTACATTGTCAGTTGTCCGGCGTGAAAAATGTCGAGCGCGTGATTCCTCTGCGGCTGACCGGCGGGGCCTTCGCTGTATATCAGCAACTCAGCGCTGAGGAGAAGTGTGACTACTCGAGTATCAAGGCGGCGTTGTACAGGGCTTTCGCCACTGACCCCGCCACTGCATGGGAGCAGTTTGAGACGAGGTCTATACGCTTGGGCGAAACTGTGGACGTGTATCTCGCCGAACTTAAGAAGCTGACGGTGTTGTTCGGCGGTCTTCCCGAGAGGGCCCTAGCCTACAAATTCCTGTCAGGACTCCCCGCTGGAGCAAAGCAGCTCCTGCGAGCAACCTCTACCATGTCCTCACTACCGCTGAGTGACCTAGTGGACAGAGCCAGGACAATAATGAAGGACGACTCGACGGTACAGGAAACGGTAGTCGCTGTCGCACAGGCCCCACCAAGTGGCGAAGGACCGTCTCAGGGACCCAGCCCGCAAGGTGATGTCATCTGCTACAGATGCAACGGGCGGGGCCACATGGCAAGAAATTGTAGAAGGCGGTCGACGGCTGTTCGCTGCTACCGCTGTAACAAGACTGGGCACATGGCCCGAGACTGTGCGGGAAACGGGGACGGGGACAAGGTGCCAGTGCCGACCTCTTCCCCGAACAGAAAATAAACAAGGCGCTCCCTGTCATTCAGGTCCGAGTTAATGACACGTTATGTTCAGCCCTCCTTGATTCCGGTTGCTCCCGCACCATAGTGTGTGCGGACTTCTGTCGGGCGTGGAAAAAGAAGAACGTCAGGATAACTACCATCACTGGAAAAATACGAATGTGTTGCGGCGTGGGTGTGGTACACATTCGCACAAGAACTGGGAACTCAGCCAACGTCGAAGCGCTGGTGACACGCGAAAAACCGCTGAGTTTCGACCTGTTGCTAGGCTACGATGCCATCAAAGCCCTGGGCGGCGTGCGCATAACGCGCGCTGGCGTTGTAGAGTTTCAGGATAGGCCCCCGGTGTGCGCAGCACTAAGAGTCGACCAGCCGGACTTCAGTGCGGAATTCGACGACCAACAGAAGGCGTGGACCGCCACTTGGAGGTGGTCAGAAGACAAGGAACCGGCCAAACTACAAAACAAAGTGGCAGAGTACCGTATGCCCGACCAGATAAGGCCTGCATACGAAAGCGAGCTCCGTGAATGGATTAAGAACGGTTGGCTGATTCCATACCCCTACGACAAACTTGGACCCCCCAAGGGCCTGATACCGCTGATGGCAGTTGCCCAACCTAACAAGTTTAAGGTGAGGCCGGTAATGGACTACCGTGAGTTGAATGCGCACGTTGATGCGTTCACAGCGGACGCCGACGTCTGTGCCAGCAAGCTTCGAGAGTGGCGCCGGCAAGGGTCCAATGTGTCCCTACTGGACTTGAGAAAAGCATATTTGCAGGTCCGGATCGGCGAGGCGATGTGGCCTTTCCAGACAGTGATGTTTTCCGGGAAGAGATACTGTCTTACGCGACTCGGATTTGGGCTAAACGTAGCACCCCAGATAATGAAGGCTATCGTCAATGCCGTGTTGTCACAAGAAGAATGGATCAGAAAGGGAACATCGGCGTATATTGACGATATATACGTGAACGAAGATATCGTGTCCTCTTCGCGCGTAAGATCCAAACTTGCCGAGTTTGGTCTAAACTGCAAGGACTCTGAGCGGCTTGAGGATGGTGCCCGCGTATTGGGCTTGAGCGTTCAAGAGGAGCGAGGGATCCTGAGGTGGAGGCGTGGAACCGCAGTTCCCGACGTACCCGACGTTTACACAAGACGTGCCGTGTTCTCCCTGTGCGGGAAACTTGTGGGGCACCTTCCAGTATGCGGATGGGTTCGTGCAGCGACAGGCGTCATAAAAAGGAGGGCAAATGCGGTCAGCAAAGGCTGGGACGATGAGATAACCGACGAACTATTGGTTCGAATGTTAAAGGAGACCGTCGCTAGTGTGAAAAATAATGACCCCGCCACAGGGGACTGGTGCGTGCAGGGAGACAAACTGAGCGTGTGGGTGGACGCAAGTTCTCTAGCGATCGGTGTAGTTTTGGAGAAAGATGGGGCCGTAGTTGAGGATGCCTGCTGGCTGCGACCGGCGAATGATGCTGCCCATATCAACCTGGCAGAACTCGACGCTGTAATAAAGGGCATTAACCTGGCACTTCAATGGGAAGTGAAGAAACTGCGTGTGCACACCGACTCACTTTGCGTGCACCACTGGGTGTCGGACACACTCACGAGCAAGGCCAGGGCACGCACCAAGGCAGCCAGCGAAATGCTGATAAGACGGAGGCTCGAGACTGTGAAAAAACTGGTGACGGAGTACAACCTGTCCGTAGACGTAGTGCTCGTCGCCTCGGACTACAACCTCGCCGACAAGCTCACTCGGGTACCACGGAGATGGTATGAGGCTATGAAGAAAGAAGCTAAGCCATTGCCTCTGTGTGCTGCCTCCGTCGAGGAGGACGAAATCAGGAAGATACATCACGACAGTGGGCACCCCGGAGTGCAACGGACCTACTACTTTGTGAAGTTGGCTAGACCATCAATACCAAAAAGCGCAGTAAGAGCAGTGGTCAGGGAGTGCCAAACGTGCCAGTCCATCGACCCCGCCCCAGCCAGATGGCGGAAAGGACAGCTGGGAATGGACGCGACTTGGAGTCGGTTGGGTATGGATATAACCCACTACGGCAGCCAACACTTCCTCACGCTGATAGACTGCGGGCCAACGAGGTTCGCGATTTTGCGCCAATTGGCAAGGCAGGATTCCACCAGTGTCATCCACGAATTGGAATCCATATTCTACGAAAGGGGGCCGCCTGAGGAGATCCTCACAGATAACGACACGGCGTTCTGCAGCAGGGAATTTAGGCATTTTATGGACAACTGGGGGATCCGCCTTCGACACCGATGCGCGTATGTGCCGAGCGGCAATGGCATAGCGGAGCGATGCCACCGAACCGTGAAGAGGATCGCGGCCAGGAAGAAGTGTACGATCGCGGAGGCGGTTTACAGATACAACACAACGCCTAAGGACACCGTGACTGGCGGCAGTGCGCCTGCTGATGCGATTCATCACTACCACGTGCGCGTCAAGGACGTTGAAGTGTGTCTACCCGACCAACGAGAACCCCAGGGGACGTACCAATTGGGAGACACCGTCTGGGTGAAGCCACCCGGCGGCCGGTGCACCAGCAGCTTTTGGAGGGGGCGGGTCACCGGCGTCATCAGTGAACAGGCCATACTAGTCGATGGTACTCCGCGCCACGTAAGGGATGTCCGGCCCGCTCTAAGCGCTGACCAATCGGCAAGCAGTGGAAGTAGCGAGTCATCCGACGATGAGCGATGGATCCAACCCGTGCCCCACGAACCTGGTGACTCAACTGCGAGCAGTGGAAGGAGCGAGTCATCCGACGATGAGCGATGGATCCAACCTGTGCCCCATGGACCTGATGACTCAACTGCGAGCTCTAATGCTGATGCTTCCGATGCCACTTCTGAGAGCTCCGATGAGGAAGTCCCGGCAATACCCCTCCGCAGGAGTGCTCGAATCAAACGGCCACGTCCGCCGTGTCACGTATGTGATCTGGAGACCAGGGGGGAGTGTGAGACTAACCGTAGCCCTCGGCGCAAGAGGGTCCGTGTGTGCCTGGCGTGTGGGGTGGTGGCTGATCCTGTGGTCGGAGCAGCGGAAGAAAGAGTTTCAAGATGGCGCCTGCCTGCTTTTATTAGAGACGGAATCTCGCAGGATCGCGCGAGATCTCGCGGGGATGCAAATTAGCTAGGCCATCTTGAGTAATAAAAATCGGTCCATTGGAGGTGCGAGTCAGTCGGGTTCTGACGTTCGTGGCGATCAGTACAGTGACCGTTGGGTTCCGTGTCTATTCGTGCAGTCAGCTGAGCTTTGTAAGTTGCCTTCGCGCCGTGGCTGTGATTGTTTGTTGGTTTGCTGTGTGTTGCTGTGGTTCTTCAGTGAAACGCTTCGTCGCCCACGACGAGTCTCACCGTCTCCTACACAAGATACTCTTACAGGCAGTATGAAGGGAAATACGGATAAAGACAGAGAGAGAAAAAGATAGTGACATGTATATACCAATAGAGAGTGAAATATATATTTATATTATCAATATTAAATCCGTGTATACTTGTAACGTTATTAATTTGCTTATTACGTCATTTGAAGGCATTTTAATACTAAGAAAACAGAGTGGATTAGGAACTTTTTATTAGTGATTTGGGGCCTCCTTGTGTAGATTAGTGATCTTTTAAACCAACGTATTTCAAGTGAAAGCATTATAACGTTTTAAAAGCAACATAAAGAACTGTTCTACTTACGTGTGTCATTGTTTTGCATTTTAACTTATTTTAGAGTGTTTTTCTTACAAAAAAAGTAATGTACAACAGATTACTGTTACCACTTTAAAATTAGGTACGTATACATAATTTTACTCATATGAAAAATCAAACAAAATCTTAACCCTGATGGAAAGAAAATGTACATCAAAAATCACGTAAAATAACGTATATATTTCCAATATATTAATGATCCCTATATATCAAATTTAAAGTCTGATAAACAAAATTGACAGTCGTTTTGTAGAGATCGTCAGACATGCAGAAATTCAAACCCACAAGATTATTTTTATATGTAGACTAACAGGCTGCCCGTTATTGCCCAGCCGCAAAATACATTTAAATATGATATTTTCATTTACGCAAACTCCGTATTTATTATTATTATTATTATTATTATTATTATTATTATTACTATTATTATTATTATTATTATCATTATTTTTATTATAATTATTATTGTTATTATTATTATTATTATTATTATTATTATTAATGTTATTTTTATTATCATTATTTTTATTATCATTATTATTATTATTATTATTATTATTATTGTGTTTCTTAACTTCACAGTGTTTTTTTATGTTTTACACCGTTTTTTGTTTTTGTTTTGTTTTGTTTTTACTCACGAGCAAGCTTTTACACCAAAGCTAGTAAGCATAGTCAAAGAGTTAATTAGACAGAAAGCACCTGGCGTAGAATGTGTTCTGTACCAACCAGAACTGACTTCTGGAGTACGGTGATGGTGTTACTTGATTCCCAAGGAGTTCAATTGTTTCTCAAGATCATCTGGAATTGAGCCAAGCGCACCTATGATTAATGATATGATGGAAGATTTTTTCCACAACCTATCAATCATCGTCAGTTTCTGATAGTTCCGTAATTTCTCATTCTTTTTGTTTGTTAAGTTGATGTTGTTTAGCCATTCATTGGTCTTTTTGTTCACAACTACAATATCTTGTTTCCTACGACTTATCTCTCGGTCACACTGAATCATGAAATCCCAGAGTATTTTAACGTCCTCATTTTCCACTACCGCTTCTGGAACCACTTGTCCGTCACTTGGATTCCAAACTTTTGGGACAAACTACAATGCAGATTTGCACATAATTGATCATGGCAATATTTGTACTCTTTTTATAGCAAGTGTAGAACATGCAGTAACAATGAGTGACACTGTTTCAATAGTTAAACCACACCGTCTGCACTTATCAGAACAGTTCTTCCCATAGATGTTTCTATTCATTGTATTAGTATTTTGTGTCTGTTCCAGGGTAGTAAATATAACATTTTCTGTCTCTTTTTTCAAGTCAACTTAAGACAGAAAATTCCATGCGTCCTGACATTTTAGTGCCTTAGTATCTCGCTCAAACCAACCATGAAGCTTCATTCTTAACAACTCAGTCAAATTTTCTACTTCGATTTCCTACTTGTATTTTTGCTTAACTTCCACTGATTCTTTATCTAGCTCTTCCTCTTTCGCTACTGCTAGAAGTAACACTTGACTGTTACCTTGATATGTACAGCCGGAGCACATTAGAATAAGGGTGAATTGATCCATACTTGTCTAAAACTTTCCGTGTGTCTTCATTCAGCTTTTCATTCCTTTCTGTGTCCATCCTACAAAAGCGGATCTGTACCGAATCACATCAACCGCCCATGAATTGATGGCTGTGAACAAGTTCCTACCGTTCAGTCGAGTTTTCAGGAGCAGTGTGAGTCTTTTCATATACACTTATTCGTTTTCTCTTTTATTTCATTGTAGAAGAGCGTGTCAAGTTCAAGCACCCCAAGGTATTTCTAGCCTTCCGTATCAGTATCTTCTAATCTTTCACCATTTGGTAAAATGATGCCTCTCTTCCCTCATTTAAAGTAACTGCTGCACATTTAGAAATTCCAACCCCATATTTATGTATCCATTCCACTAATGTACAGTTTGAACAAAACAGTTAATTTCCTTTTCTGTCTAGCCAAACAATTCAGATCATCCATGAAAAACATGCGGCTCATCTTTTCACACGTCACTTATTCATTTGCATCTTTGGAGATCAACTAATAAATGAAAAGGATAGCAAAATCAGCTAATGGGCTTTTGGAGAAAATGTGTTCGTACCGGAAATTTATCAAGAGTCATTTCAGCGTTTTAGAACAGGAATTCTGTTTGAAGAACAGGAATTTTGTTTGAAGTTTAGCTTGTTATTGTGATTTTTTACAGTCAGTTTACTACTAGCTATTTAAGGTTAAAATGAACAGCAGTTCGTATTAAAAATCATCCCTGAATTCAATAGCAGCAGCGCAGTCGTTTAATGAATTGAGAAATAGAAAGTATCGGGTGAAGTAAAGTGGTTCTATAATTTCACTGGTGAGGAGCGGACATTCGTAGCTTATTAATATCTAACTAAAGAAGAGGAATCGGATGCAGCGTGACTTCAAAAAGGTACTATTTACTGCTTTGGATTTGCTGTCCTATTTTGGATGAATATCAGGTCAAGTAATTCATGTGTCTTTGTGCGGAGGCTTTATCACTGTAGGTGCTGCGTTGGTCCCCTTCCAGGATTTATGATTTGACATTAGAAAAAGCATTAAATTGAGCTCAAACGTTGATGAACAATAATATTGATATAGAATAACCAGTCGTGGTTGCCGTACAGCCAGTTCAAATAATTCAACCAACTGTAGACATTGATAACTTGATTGTAAGTGCATAACTCTAGTCATTTCGCAGAAAACTGCATTCTGTTATCTGTGAAGTTAGTCAGAGATTATCTGAGAAAGAAACTTGGGGATGAATAATCAATGCCAGTCTATTAATTAGTTAGAATGTGAATTCAGTTCTACCTATGTTGATAATGAACTATGCTTGCCTCTCCTCGGCATTCCACTCTGACTACCACTACGCAGGTAAGATGTGAAAATAGGACTATTAGTAATCTTACAGAGACTGGTTACTTTGCCACGATCAACGTACTGGTTATACAATTGAAATCTCTTGATTTTTACGTGTTGCTTGGCACTGACGCCATTAAGATAGCGTCCATATCGTGCAGAAATGCAAAGTTTGCTGAGACATAACCGATTTGTGCGACGATTCGTTTTGAAAATTTGGAAAAGCGGAAGGGATTGTGAGTTGCATCGTAAAAATAGCGAAACGTGCGTCAGAGAAATTGAACCAGGCATCTATTAACTTGAAACAGGATTATGAACGTGAGTTGCTGACCCGAATAAACGACGGCTAGTCTCTAATATACAATGAGGAGTAATTTGGTCCATCCAAGGTAGTGATATACTGATGGTCATACTGCAGACTAATAAAAATAAAGTGCATCCTATCTTGGACTATCATGAATTAAACACCTATGATAATACATTCACTAGCGGTTCAGATCTACACAGAAAATGCGATAATGGAACCACGCTGCACATATAGGCCATCAGGAAATGGTATCCTAGAAAGATGTCATCAGGCAGTAAGCATGAAAGGGATGCTTTGTTATGAAAGATATATATTTGTACAACGTCACCTCTACGGATGAATTTAACATTTTCTAATTTGATAAAGATATCACATCTGAATGAGATGGCCTGGCCCATCTATATCACCAACGGATTCCTACACATTATAAAGAGAAATACGCATTTTGGGTGAAAAATCGATAGGAACGTTGCACGTTAAAATTTACACGCAGAGTAGCCTTTCTATACCTCTTTAAAAATATGTCGATTATTTTCCGGTTTATTTAATAACATTTGGATGTAAATACTATTTTAACTATTTCTTTTTATAAACATTTTTCCTCTTGTGGCATAGATAATTGTCAAGACTACATATAGTCAGGTAACCATTTCCGGTGACGAGCGATTTGTTTTATTTGAAAACTGGTCGTTTTTTTTCTTACTATGATGTACATGTTATTTTGCGTCTCTTTGAATGTAAAGATAGGCCTACTTAAAAACACAGGCCACTCATAAATATAGTATATATTGTCTTTTATAGGAACAATATAGTTGAAAACCTGAGTAGATTAAATATTAATAGTATTAAAAATAAATAAGCATAACTAATATTAACAAATCGAACATGTTCTATCGTATATTATTATCAACTTTAATATTTAAAAAGTGCTGGACAGTTATTATGTTTGATTAGCATAAAGATAGATCATTTTTAGTTGTTCCCCCACTTTTTTCTTTCCGATAGTTTGATTTCCGTTTGAATTTGTTCCCCTATGCAAAAAAAACCTCGATTCGGCTTTGAAAAGTGAAAGCGAAACCCGGTCAGCTGACTCTGCCTCTTATATTTTTTCAACCTCCATTAAATGTTTTCCCTCCGTCCTTTTTTTTTTACCATGGATACAAAAAAACCAGTCTTCCTTTTTTATCAGCTATATATATATATATATATATATATATATATGTATATATATAAAGCTGAACGTCTGTGTGTGTGTGATTGTGTGTGTGTGTGTGTGGTCACGAATAGGCTCCTATATCGTTCACTATTTAAAAAAAAAACTGATTACATATAATGGTAGAAGATGTGTCGAGGATCAGGAATGGGTATGTTTGATCTGGCAGAACGGTGGTTCATAAAAATTGTGGGGTCTGAGTTCGCGCCTGGCCCCCAAAGTATGGAAATCAAAAATTAAAAATAAAAACGTTTACAAGTGTTTTTGATATAGATCTACATAAGAATACTTTGATAAGTATGTTTCAACTTAAATAGAGATGGTATAATAAAATTGTGGGGTCTGCGTTCGCGCCTGTACTCCGTGGAAATATGGCACAAACTTTAACAAAGACTTTTCATATCTATTTGCGTAAGTATACTTTGATAATTATGTTTCAGTTTGAAGAAATATGGTATAATAAAATTATTGGGTGTTCGTTCGCGCCTGAACTCCATATAATGTAAATATGTCACAAAGTTTAACAAGGTTTTTTTTTAAAGGGGTGGGGGTCCACAATAACACCTTAACTTTAATCGTAATTCACGTTAGCTTTTGTTTATTTTTTTTAGTTGAATCATATTATTTTTTTTTAGTTGAATCATATTATGACGAATAAATTCACCTCATAAATTCACGTTCTTATTAAAGTGAAAGCCAAAAAAAAGTCGGAACTTTAAACAATTCTCGACACAAATTTTGTATAAATCTGTTTTTCCTTCTCCACTTGCGCGTGGCACTCTTTCGAAAATAGATAAATAGATAAATAATAAAAAAAAATAAGAACGTTACTTGTTATTGTGTCAAAAGAAGGAAAAAATCCTGCTCATGTGATTACGTGCCTTTTTAAAAGCATTTACATAACCTTTTTATTTTAATTTATATATCTGTTGAAGCTTTTTTTGTCAGTGTACTAGAAGGAATTCAGTTGATTACAACCTTTTCTGCGTGTTCTTTACATTACAATAGTACAACCCTGAATCCGACGGCGCAATACTACACCGTTCAATACTGTAAAACTGAAACGAAGCTGTTCTGCTTTAAAGAGCGCCATTTTCTTCTTATTCATATTTATAGCGATCCTTTGCGTTAAAAACTAAAGTAATTACATGTTTACTTTTTTAATATCCCATTTTGCTGTTTCGTAGTATTTTACTAAAGAAAGTAAAGCTTCATTATTTTTCCAAACTGTTTCTGTTTCTTTATTTTTCGATATTTCGTCGATATTATTTAGTAAGAGTGTTTAGCAGAAAAGCCAATAAACGACTACCCCAAAAAATAAATATACAAGAAATAAATGTTACCATAGTCAATAAAAGTTCAATTCATGTTTTCTTTTTGTTTTAAAATAGTTTCTTATGCTCTTTACTTGAAATAATTTCAGCGAACCGAAATTAAAACGAAATTTGAGGCGGTAACTACTTAAATGAATTTTATATAAACTAAACATGCCATAATCGAATATTCCCCAAGCACAAAATAACGGAAAACATTAAAATATGTTAATAAATATTCCTTACGTTGACGGAACTCTCTTAAATTGTTAACACAGAATGCTCAGGTCCCCCTCCAAATTGAAAACGGGGCTCTCCATTTTAGAGTTGCTGCCATTTTGATTTTTTTTAAACCGGTTCGTAAATTAAAATAATTTTTTTTTTTCCAAACTACTTAAAAATACAAACCAATGACCTTTTCTACCATAAAAGTTACTTTTATTGACTATGGTACAATTTAGTGAAATTGCTATTTTTTTTAATCAAAACGATTAATTGCCTGCTCTAGTTGGGGACCCACTGCGGTGCACCAGAAGGAAACTTCATGTTTCCCCGCAGTGACATAGTTCACATTATTTTGTAGTTCACATTACACTGTAGAGAACCAACTGTTGATTTTATAAAGTTATTTTTAATGGCTTGAATTAAAATTCAAAAGTCAAGTACCATGGTTTACTTGTGTCCTAAAATACATTCATTTCGAACGCGCCTTTGTCTTGTCAAAAACTTGCATTTGATTTTATAAAAATATCAAATAATGGCTTGAATTAAAGTTTAAAATGCGAAAATCAAGTATCATGATTCAATCTTGTTATAAAAAGAACCATTCATTTCGGATGTCTTATCAAAGATCCTACTGTTGATTTTATATGCTGACCTTTCTGCTTGTGCGGTAAAAAATTCATAAATGCACTTGTGATGTTATAAAGTGTTAACTTTATTCAAAATCAGTCTGTTTCCTCTTAAGTCGGATTTTTTTTATTATAAATTAATGATTTTCGATACTTATCAGAGGCATTCCGATACAAAACCTATCTAAAAACACTCGAATACACATGAAGCATATTTGTGTGAAATTTCATAAAAATCGACCCAGTCTCTCTCTCTCTCTCTCTCTCTCTCTCTCTCTCTCTCTCTCTCTCTCTCTCTCTCTCTCTCTCTCTTACACACATACGCATAAAGTACCGTAAAGAAGCTACGGACCAAATAGAATGGCTGAAAAGGAAAAGATGACGAAAGGCTAAGAAGAAGAAGAATCAGGGAATGTGACAGAAAAGAAAAATGATGAAATAAAGAGAAAAAGGAGTGTTAATGAAAGAGAAAGAATGAATTAAAGATGAAAAAGAAAGTAGAAAAATAACTGAGGAGATTAAATAATTTTGATGAGGTGATGATCGGGGTCGCAGAGTTTGTGATAAGAAGTACCAAATGAAAAATTAAGAATGAAACTCAAAGGTGCGGCTTTTCTTTGCGGCTTAGAAGATTAGACTACAAAGAGAAAACTATAATACAGTTTTAATTGTTGCTCTGGAATCAGTGTAGCAGGCGGATTTACAGACAGTAGCTGTGAAATAAGATAGCCGTTTCGCAATGAAAGCAGAAAGTGAGCAAATGGTCGTTCTTCGTTGTTATTCTTAAACATTAATTGGATTCAACGATGCTTCAATGTCAGATAAATGTATTTATAACGTTTGTATCCGACATAACATTTCTGTAGAAAATAATTATTTATAATTCTAATAATGTTTTGTTACGCTATATAGGCAATGCCAGCTGTCAGCTAGTGTATGTTAAACCAGAACGAAATGATATATTTTCTTGAAATACCATTGTTGAGGATGACGTGGCGAAATACCGACCCGTTTCTATAAATAATTGTAAAACAAAACTTCCGAGAAGTAATAGATTTTTTATGGTATCTGTTCAAACAGACTCAAACGTTTAATGTGCTAATACAAAATTGTAATTGATCAAGATTACGCAAAAGATATATAATACATTTTAGTTTTAAGCTATTGAACACAAGTCCGAGTTAACGAATAAAGCATGAGCAAACTAACAGAGGGTCTTCATGTAAACCGGTGTTATTTATATAACATAAAAGACATTCCTGCTGGAACCTACTACATCTCTTTCTTCACAAAAGTGTCTGTCATTTCAGTCTCATGATTAGCTGAAATATTTTTTCTTTCATGTGAGTTACTAGTGTGGATAGCGTGTGTTTACTTAATAGACGAGTGACTACCATTCATGTCTGCATCTGTCAGGAGATCTACATTCTTTTCCAGATCTAGGCATGTAATCTGCTGCGTCTGGAGGTTCTTGATTCTTCTTTTTTTTCTATTAGTTTTGCCATCAATTTCAAAAGACGCTGGTTTCTCATGTCGCTGGACCGAACCACACCGTCTTTGTCCCGTTTCACTATGTAGATTATTGATCCCTCGCAAACATTTTATACTTTTACTAGTTTTTCACCTGTTGATGCTCAACTCTTGTATGACGATTTGCGGTTTTTAGTTCTGTCATGTTGAGCTTTCTATGATTTCTGTCTATCATTCAATCGCCTGAACCATCGTCTCGACTGTTGCTTGTGTGCATAGGTAATGTGTCTTTTGTTTAAGAGTAGTTCGGCAGGATCGGCAGTTTCTAGTCATTTGGTGTTGTTCTGAACGAAAGCAAAGCTAGTTTAATATCCTCATTGGTTATTTTGGAGTTTTTAATGCTTTCATTACTTTATTGTAAAGATTTTCGTGCTGCCGATTTTTGGAACTTCTGATATATGTTGCATTGTTTGCACATGTCATTTATGTATCTGCTGATGTTGAGCTTGTGCCAATATACTGAGTGTCTGGCTCGCAGGATTGTTTTCTCAGTCTTAAGATGTCCCGTACACAACTGTTTAATGGTTTTCTTATGGACAGGTTTTGGGATAGTGACACAATCTTCTTTCAGCAGTACACCGTT
Source organism: Euprymna scolopes (assembly GCF_053919585.1). Taxonomy (NCBI): domain Eukaryota; kingdom Metazoa; phylum Mollusca; class Cephalopoda; order Sepiida; family Sepiolidae; genus Euprymna; species Euprymna scolopes. Next base: position 105,233,560 of record NC_136500.1, on the reverse strand, counting down.
TTCTGCTGATAACTCGTCTACGAAACTCCAATACTTACATAGATCTGTGACTACCTGGGTCAGGGTGTCGGACCATCCCTGAATGATTATTTCGATGAGTTGATTGGGCACTGTTTCTGCTTTCGTTAGACTATGTACATCGGAAATCCTCTGTGTAGAGAACTGGACATGGTCTACTCAAAACCAAGATCGATGGCTTCCTTGTTTTCGGGATTAGGAAAATAGCTTACGGTAAGGTGAGTATCGTGTTAGGTCTCGTTTCTATGGCGAAGTTGTATCCTTGAAGCTTAAAAATCATTCTCTTACGGTGCATTCTTATTAAAAATCATTGTCGGTAGTTTGTGATCTGTAAAGACGTGGAAAGACATGTGCTATCATATATTTTTACAGCACGAGGTATCTCGTAGAACCTTTGTTTTGATCAGTTCGTTTGATGGATAGGGCCAAGCGAATATCAGCGTTTGTGTTCGTGGATGGGACATACCAGTATAAGGCCATGCCTTTGAGATGCACAACTCCCAGGTAACCTTTATGCAACTGATAAAGAATTAAATGGCAGGATTATGCGGAGTAAATGTATACGTGAACGATATTGTTTTATACAATTATACATGGAAGGATTACCTTGAGATCCTAGGAAAAGTCTTTAAGAAGCTGGAAGCAACAAGCTTAACCATTAATCTGACAAAACGCGAATTTGGCGCCACTGAAGTACGATACTTAGAGTACATTGCCGGACATGGGTGAGTAAGCCCGAATGAAGTCAAAGAATCCAGAACAGAAGAATGTGAGAAGTTTGCAAACATTTATGGGAATGGCCAAGTATTATCGTAGATTCTGCAAAACCTTTTAGGATTGACTGTACCCCTAAACTATCTGCTTAAAAAACACAAGGTTCTTTGGACACAGAAATGGCAACAAGTATTTGACTGTATCAAATGGATGCTGAACTATTAACCAATTTTGAAAGCCCAAGTCTTTGAGATCCATTCTCTTTGCACTCGGACACCTGTGAGGATGGAATCGGAGCAGTGTTGTCGCAGCAAGACGAGTAGGGTAATTAGAAACTCGTGAGTTACTTCTCCAGTAAGCTGAATAAATGCCTGCAGGGGCACTCGACCATCGAAGCCTCACTACTGAGTATACAGTATTTTGTACTGCATCACAGGCGCTAGCGAAGATGTATGTGGATCATAAACCGTTGATATTTTGAATCGAATGAGATATAAGAATCTCAAACTGCAAAATGGAGCCCTTATATTGTAGGAATACAATCTGGTGTTACAATATATCAGAGGCCAAGACAACTAAGTAGCAGACGCGTTATTGCGATGTTATACGGGAGGAGAGACCGAGGTTGCATAAGGCCTGAAAGAAAGACGAATAGCAACTAACAGGAGAATTTTGTAGGGCCCACTTCGTTTTCTTTCTTTGAGTGTCACGGTCGCACGCACACGCCGGATTATTAAGGATGGACGTTGACATTAATCAAAGAAAACGTATATTCTGTTCCCCGAATTTCAGTACAATCTAAAAAAGTTTCTGCAGTCTAAAAGATTGTATATTTTTTTTAAATTGTATACAACTTTTTAGACTGTACACATTTTTTAGGTTGTATAAAATTTTAGACTGTATAAAATTTTTAGATTGTATGAAAATTTTTCATCAAACGCACACCTTCTTTTCCATCACCTCATAGAAATTATTCTCTTAACTTTCTCTATCTCTCTCCCTTGCTACTCATCATCGTGTCCACTTTTTTTACTTCCAATTTCTCTTTCAAATATATTTTCCAACCAGGCATCTTATTAATATCAGATACTTTCTTTTCTTTTATTTTTTATTTTTATTTTTAAACTTTTCCCTTGTTTCTCTTCTTCTTTCGCTCTTTTATTGTTTGCCCGAATTTTCACATTGCTTTTATTTTTCATGTTATTTCTTATTGTGATTCTTTAGTGGTTCATTATTTCGTCACCTTTCTCAATTTTTTGTCATTATCTCTTCCCTTTCCTGTCTCTCTTTATATATATATATATATATATATATATATATATATATATATATATATATATATATATATATATATATATATATATCACTTTATTTCTTTCCTCATTTCCTTTGGCGATTTATCTTCCATATAAATGCATTCCGATCTTATTCCACGTCCTAATTATTTTTTACATCTTTTTCCATTTGGGCGTGTACTTTCTTTCTCTCTCTCTCTCTCTCTCTCTCTCTCTCTCTCTCTCTCTCTCTCTCTCTCTCATACACACACACACACTTTCTCTTTCTCTCTCGCTCTCTCATAGACAGCCACTGTTCCAGCTGCGGTGCCATAACTCCTTCTTCACTTTTCTTCATAGCAACTCCGAAAGCATCAAATATCAAAGAGCTACGGAATTCTGGGAAGACGCCGAAAAATGCGTTTGCTCCGCTGAATGGAGTTCTGTCAAAGATAAAAGTTAATTGGAATTGAATGTTGAATGGAGAATAATGATGTGGTTGATGAAATTTGGCCGTAGACGAATACATTATAGGTTGGCTGAATAAAGGGGGGAGAAGGGGACATTATCTTTTATTATTTGGGGTACTCTTATGACTGAAGAAATAAAGGTAAATCATTTGAACGCATTTTTATCAATCTTATATTTCATCGTTTGAGAACCATTTCGTTTGGAATTAGGGCATATACGAATGTTAAGTTGTATTTTTTTGCGCGTGATTGTCTTAATACATTGAATTTTTCAACAGCGTAAATGTTGCTTAGTTTGCATCTGCGAATTCCTATGCGCGATAGAAAGAACTAATGTTATGTTTTGAATGCAGTTTTTAAAAAGTCGCCTAAATCGACACAAGATACCATATTTTGTTGTACATTCAGTTGATTTCATATCTTTGACGACACACAGGAACCAATTGGTGGTGGTTTTGCAAAGATTAATACAAAACTAAATCCGATACTCCTTGTTATGCAAAACGCTCCATGACATAAATGAAAACTGAAATTATCTTCCTTTAATAGTAGAAACACACTTAACACCTGCAACTTCTATCCATTCGCATGTACTGAAAACTTGCCCAAATATCTATTTACTTAATTATACATACGGAATACGCCATGACTTAAAACTTACCTCCAGTTATACCCGTACTGTACTGCACCTACATATTAACCCTCCTGTAATCTAAAATGTACAATGACTGGGTAAAATCCTTAGCGCAATTCCTAATACCTACTCACACTGTAACGTTATCCTGTACCTAAGCTAACATATAAATAAAATAAAATAAAAAATCTAAAGGTAAAAGTCCTAATCCACACTAACGCCTTTCTAACAAGCGTGCATGAGTTTGTTTGTTTGTTTTTTGTTTTTTTGTAACAATGTCCCTAATCACTTTGAGAAGTGTAACTATTCAGTAGATATATAACCTCTACAAACTAACCCTGTAACATTAACTAACCACGCGGGGTCGCAGAAATACCTGGATTAGGACCCAGGCGCGGAGCAAACCCTCTTGGGGCTTATGGACCCAGTAGATCTTCCCAGGTTATCCGTCTAGGAGAAGGAAAGCTCTGAAACTAAACCTAAGGGGAGGGAGGCCTCTCCAGTCTTGGATGACAACCTTCCTAGACCTGGTAACTCACACAAATTACCGGTCTGCAAGCCTAAACTGCTTAAGGAGTGGATAGGCTCTGTCTATCGCCCGGCTTCCATACTCCTTCTTTGCCTATTTAGTCAGGCGCAGAGACGCTATCACAGAGTTTTGGCGAAACACTCAGTGGTAGATCTTGTTTCTTGTCTAGGGCAATGAATGCCGTTTTCTCCATCCCGACACATTCCACCCCTCAAAACTGGGCACTTGAGAGTGCTTGAGTACCACATATGCCTGTGCAATTAGATTGGGTTAACCTTCTTCTGATGGGTTGAGGGTACCGGATTGACAGTTCCTGGCTGCTGTTTCCGACTGGTAGTACAGAGACCCTAACTCTTTGGGGGCGCTTAGAGCGGCTGCTCCATCAACAGTTGTATAATATTGGGATGTTTGTAGTGCCATGTCGCGCATGGAAAGGGGCCCTGCACTCATCTCCAATGGGCTTTCCTGAGGTCACAGTCCTAGTTTGTTGTATATTGGTTTATATTTGAGGAGATGATATATTAAAACGTGTCATGTGTTATCTAGTGGATGTAAGATATTGTTCTTTTAACAGACAAATAATAAACGTATAAATCGTATGTATGTTGTATAGCGAGAAGGACATGATATTGACGTGTAAACTGAATAATGTTGTATCAGACTTATCTCACGGGATATTTTTACAGTTCATATGTAAGAAGAATAATATATTCCTCATACCTTTTGTTTTCTTGAAGAGTTCTTCTGTATCTTTCCGCTGTTCCGTGACGAACCATGAACAGATCAGCACCACCCAATTGAGACATCTGTTCTTATTTGTGAAACCATTAAAACGACTCTTTATATTTTTATAATATAAATTTATTACAGTTGTCTCAAATGATTTTCACAGGATCTACAGTTTGTCTACATTTTCTATTCTTACAGCTCGCTACCTAGCTGTCTCTCCACCCCTGTCTAGACGTCTGTCCGCTTTGGTGGTCAATCCTCAACTCTCTGAATCGCTCCAAAACTAACTACATCACGTGTTCTCTTACATCATCTAATTACGTGTCTCAGACCAACCTAATCCCCAACTAGTTATTTGTTTATTCAAAACCCCAAAATAATGTTTACATATATTTTCTATTTTCACATTCCTTTTGCGATTCACACGTCAATCATTTCTTCCGCAATTTAATTGTTTATTCTTCTAATCGTAATAACTGATCCAGCGACCATCCGTCCCCCAAATCAATATACAAGAATACAATAACAATAATAATAATAATAATGTTTTGACCCTTGACCCCGCTTGCCACAGTTAACAGATACTACGCTATGATCACAGTCTAAAGGGTCATAACATTACAAGTTGAAGAAAGGTCAGCTGATAGTCTATTGTGTTGCATGTCTGATACTCTGCATAACCTCTTGTTCAGCTCCCCCTTACCTAACTGCAACTCTTTAAAAACATGATGACAGTACAATAAAAAATAAGCTTAAACCAGGCTTAGGGTCAAACAAATCCAACTTGCCTCCTCTCTTGAGGCTTGCATTCACGAACATCCGTGGGCTTAGAACTAATTTAGCTGATGTTGAAGCATTTCTCCTAACAAATACCCCGGATACCTTAGCACTAAGTGAGACTAACCTACACTCTTCCATCCCCTCTAACTACTTTAACATGCCTGGATATCTCCTACTCTGCCGTAAGGACTCTGACAGACATATGCACGGACTTGGAGTCTACATTCGTAACACCCTCCCCTTGACTAGAGAAACAAACCTAGAATCGGACGATCAAGCCTTTATGTGCTTTAGACTGAACATGCAACATAACATTAGCTACTTTTATTTTCTCTACGGCTCTCCCTCGACTCAAGACTGCACCATAATAAACAAAGTCTCTGCCAGCATAGGCATGGCACTCTCCCTCGACACTAGCGCACAAGTACATGTATTTGGTGACTTTAATGTCCACCACAAAAACTGGCTTGGATTCTCTACTTACACAGATGCAGCGGGCAGCACAACACATAGCTTCTCTATATCTCACTCCCTATCACAAATGGTTATGTTTCCAACCCGTTTCCATGACCAGCAAGAACAACACGCATCACTTTTAGATCTGTTTCTGACCACAGTTCCCGATGCTGATAGCCCACTCGGGAACGCTGATCATGCAGTGATAATGGTCGAAATCGCCCTAAACTCTAGACCCAAAGCTGAAGAGCCAGTGCTCAAAACAACGAAGGCTGACTGGGAAGCCATCAGGAAACTAATCAGAGATGCCCCCTGGGGAAATATCTTTTCACTTCCTGCTGAACAGTGCGCAAATGGTTCAAAACGGCAATTGAAGCATATGTTCCCATGCGGAAATTTTATAGCAAGCCCCACTCTCCCCAATTGTTTACTCCTACTTGCGCAACTGCCATTGTTCAAAGGCAGCATGCATGCCGCAGATTTAACCGACATAAGTCCAGTTCAAACAGACAGAAGTATATAGAAGCTAGAAATAACGTTAAGAAAGAAATAGCGACAGCTAAGAGAGAATTTACTGAAACCACTAAAAAACGCGTCGAAGCATAAAAATTAGGAACTCGGGACTTCTGGAAAATTTACAACAGTGTAGTAAGTAATGGGCAATCAACAATTCCCCCACTATCCAACAATCACGAGGTTCTTTGCTCAGCAACCGAGAAGGCTAACATGCTTGCCAGTCGGTTTGCCTCAAACTCCACACTGGACCCTTCCAACCACCCCCTACCTGACTTTCGTTTGCGGAGAGACGCCACGCTAGACAATCTAAAAATCACCCCTGCTCAGGTGCATGCTATCATAAAAAGCCTTGACACTTCAAAAGCATGTGGACCCGATCTCATCCCAGCTGTGCTATTAAAAAAGAGCTCAGCTGAAGTAGCTCCAGTTCTCTCCAAACTCTACAATGCCTTAATGAATCTTGCTTTCCGGGCTGTTAGAAAACTGCTTCTGTGGTACCAGTATTCAAAAATTATTGCGAAGGAACTGGCCCATTAAATTATCGCCCCATTAGCCTCCTCCCACTTTTCGCCAAAATATTTGAGACCATAATTAACCATGCTCTAGTCCATCACCTTACAGATGATAAACTTTTGATTGACAAACAATATGGATTTAGACAAGCCCGTTCCACAGCAGACATCCTCACTGTAATCTCTGAACGTATATACCATTTACTGGACAAAGCGGGGGAGTGCATGGCGGTAGCTCTAGATATATCTAAGGCTTTTGACAGAGTATGGCATGAGGGTCTCCTCAGGAAAATTAAATCATACGGTATCACTGATAGAATACTTAACATAATTAAATCCTTCTTAGATAAGAGAAAAATCCAGGTTGTCCTCGACGGTCGTACAACTAAACAATATGATATAAATGCGAGAGTGCCTCAAGGCTCTATCCTTGGACCTCTATTGTTCCTAATATTCATAAATGACCTCCCCGACAAAATTGCCTCTGAGATGGGTATATATGCTGATGACACCACGACAGGAAAACAAACGAACACATATCTAAAGAAATGGCAAAAACACTAGAGGATGACCTCCAATCTGTGGTGGAATGGAGACAAAAATGGATAGTTACATTCAATTCTGCCAAGACTAAACTGGTTTCCTTCAATAATTACAAGAAACCTACTCTGCAACCAATAGCAATGGCCAGTGACTCTTTATCTGAGAGTACATCTTTCAAACTCCTTGGCTTAACGTTCACAGGAAACATGAGTTGGAACAATTACATTGACGGCATTGCCAGTGCCGCTGCAAAGAAGGTGGGCTCTCTCTCTACCGTGCTAGAAAACTACTAACACCCGAAAGTATCCTGTACCTCTATAAGGCCACTATTCGCCCATGTATGGAGTATTGGTTTCACATTTGGACTGGTGTATCTTCTACTAGCCTCTCGCTCCTAAACAAGGTTCAAAAGAGAGTCTCCAATCTGATAGGCCCTGAACTGGCATCTAAGCTTTAGCCTCTGTCCCATCGACGAAACGTTGCATCCCTCAGCCTGTTCTACAAGTATTTTAATGGTGAATGTTCTGGCGAACTGCAGACACTTGTGCCGCCACGACGTAGACACCCTCGACAAACCCGACAGGCAGCTAAATCTCACACTGTAGAGATCCCTAGATGTAAAAGATCTTTCTACTCCAGTAGTTTCTTCCCCAGAACCGCTAGACTTTGGAATTCCATTCCAGGTCACTGCTTCCCCAACTGTACTGACGTGCAGAAGTTCAAGTGTAACGTGAACCGACATCTTGCTGCCCAAATCCCTACATAGTACCCCAGTAGTTGTTGCCCCTGATAGTAGCCCCCTGCACCAAAGTGGCAATGTGCCTTGTTTGGGGTGAAAATGTAATAAAATAAATAAATAAAATCAGCACAGGAAACTAGATCTGAATACAGGTTCCGAACATCAAAGCGATTTGAATTTATTATAAAACTATTTAAAATTAAGTTTAGTTAAACTAATTTTATCTTCACGTTTTTACACTACTACTTAATATTACTTAAACTATTCCAAATGATATTGGGTTGAATCGATTTACAATGGCGCATCATATTCAACTAATTGTCCGTGTTGTCCGGGAGAAACGTTTTCTTGACACCAGATTTTTATAATAAGATAAAAATGTGTAATACAGCATTGCAATTTCGCTCGATTTTATCGAAAACATAATGACTACCAGCGATTAAAATTTACCGAGAGTATTTTATCTGATTGATCTGTTATTTAATTATAAATGTGATAAATACTAATTAACATTTCGGGGCATAGAGGCAAGGAGTATTTGGATTGAAGTGTTAGATGATAGTTTGCTACTCAATGTTGGGGAGAGCTAAAATAAGTCTTTTTGTTATTTAAGCTTCAATAACTATTTTACACACACAGACACATACACAGAGACAGACACAGACACAGACACACACACACACACACACACACATATATATATATATATATATATATATATATATATATATATATATATATATATATATTAGCAAAAAAAATGTTCTACTATCCCATACTTTTATTGTCATCGAGATTGGTAAAATCGCACTTTTTTTATCAAATCGATTGATTGCTTGCTTTAGTTGGGAACCTCCTCCCCGCAGTGTATCAAGAGAAAGATTACATACTTCTGCGCATTGATTTAGTCCTCAATACGATGTAGTCTATATTGTACTGTACAGAATCTATTGTTGATTTTATAAAAGTATCTGTAAATAAGGGCTTCATTTAAAGTTTAACATGTATAAGTCAAGTACCTTAGTTCAGTTCTACTCTAAACAGAAATATTTAATTTGAACGCGCCTCTGTCTTTTCAAAGAACGAATTGTGGATTTTATAAAATTATTTTGAATTAAAGTTAAACGTACAAAAGTCAAGTATCATGGTTCAATTGTACTCTAAAACGAGATATTCATTTCAAAAGCGCCCCTGTCTTATTAAAAAAAACTACTATTTATTTCATATGCTGGGTATTTCTGTTTGTTTAGTGATAAAACTTCCCAAATGCACTTGTGATATCAGGTTGTATAAAAGTGTTGACTTTGATCAAAATTGGATTTTATTCTTTAATCAAATATTTTGATTATCGATTTTCCATACTTATTGGAGGTATTCCGATATAAAACCAACATAAAAACACTTCCAGACACATCAAGTTCCTTTGTGCGAAATCTCAAAAAAATCAATCGGCCCAGCCATTTCCGAGTCCATTAGGAATGAACACACACACAAAGTTCCTTTTATATTATAGATATATAGACCAACTCCGATGAGACAGACATAAACAGAGGGCGAAGTCAAACATAAGTGACGAGAGACTGGTTTCTTTTGTGTTAGATTGAAACTGGCGGTACAGATGCGTTATTGTCTGTAAAACTTATGCAGATAACATGATCCGTTTATCTTGATGTCCCTTTATAATCTATCACTTTTTCGCACAGATTTATAAGAGTCCCTAATTAAAGCAGACATTCATCCAGAAGAAGTCTTACGATAAAGACGAAACGTTACTGAACACATAACTTCGTTTGTTCCCTTTTTTATCTCTCTATCTCGTCAGAATACTATTTCCATTATTCTCATCATGTATATATATATATGTGTGTGTGTGTGTGTGTGTGTGTGGTAAGAGCTCCAACAGTAACGTAATAACGCAAAATAAAACATATTATGCTCGAATGAAATCGAACCCACGGAATCAATCGATCCAGGGCCACATACCTTTCAAGATTGTTGCCACAACAGTAAATCAAATAAAATCCGTGCTCACCGCATCGCATAAAGAGACGATATTCCCCATAAAGATGAATAAATTAACATTTCGTTGTGAAAATTAAATAAATGTATGAAGTCATTTAAAAATGAAGAATAATTTGAAAAGTAAATCAAATTAATTCGGTAACTATTGAATTAATAAATGACGCTTCTTACGGCTTGGTTAACGAAAAGACTAAAGTGGCGTGCATAAAGAATATAAGGACTGAATAAGAGGTAATACTTAAACGGATGTAAAAAATGCGTATTATTTCATCTTGGGAGGGTGAGAATAAGTTAGGGAAGATTTCTCCCACTTTCTTTATTTCCGAATTAAAATATTGATTCGAGCTAAATATAAAAATCAATTTCACCGATTGAAATATATTTTGTTTTGTTTTTTTAATAACCCTGACCAATATTTTACTATTTAACCAAGAAAATAGTTTATTTTATGTAGCTTTTAATGAAAATAAACTAATGATCACGAAAGTAGAGGGAAAGCTGGCCTTACTTAGAGTTAAACATTTTCATTTGCTAAATAGTAAGTCACTCATACTTTGATAAAAACGCAGCCCCTTAAAAAAACGAAAAGAGATTTAGTTCAAGTTTATGAACACGGAATTGTATATTTTACATCTTTTTTTAAACGGAAATACACATTTTTTAATATAATTCTTTCGCACAATGTGTTTTTTCTTAAATATATTACCTAAATTCGTAATAAAAAAAGAAAATCCAAATTATATTGTCAAATTTACGAAACAAAAATAAACCAACTGGATAATAAAATGATTATAAAATACCGACAGAATATTGAAACAATCGATGTTTGATTTGCTGTAAAATCAAAAATCGATAAAATGGCATCATTTATGCGTTGTCATTGATTTCAGTTATAGAAACGATACAATATTTCAACGACACAACGATTATGGCGGGAAAAAAGAGAATATGATGCAATGTTTATTTCTATTGTCATTTTAAACCTGTAGGATACGTTTTGCAGCCTTTGATATGCACAATCGCAATTTTATTCTTATATAAATCCTTTTTACAACCAGGAATTTTCATCGAAGGAAACATCCACGGAAGAATAAAACAGTCATGTATAGGAGAGCTACGTCGTCCCGGACACACCCACATAAACAGAAGAAACAACACACTAGAAAGTTAAGGTGAAATTTTTCTGTGATCTTCTTTACTGCGCCAAAGTTGGTTGGTTCAAATAATTCATAAAATTGGTTGATAGAAGTTTTTTGTTAAAACGTTTACTATTGAACAACTATAATAAGGAGACTTAAAAAATAAAATAATCAATCCATCCTCACAAAAGACCAATCACTTCCAAACTCAGATGGAATATATGCGAAAATCTCAAAAGGTTAACAAAATTACCGCAACCCCACCTCCAACATTACAAAATTATCATTAACAAGTGAAAAAAGAGGAGGTGTTTTGAAACAGCCGACGAATTATGCAGGAGTGTACGGGGGTGACGAAGTTGAAATTATTACCAGCCACTGCAGAATAAACGGTTTCGGAATCCTAAGTGCGCATGCATCGCTTCGACCTCTCTCTCTCTCTCTCTCTCTCTCTCTCTCTCTCTCTCTATATATATATATATATATATATATATATATATATATATATATATATATGTCCCAATAAAATGTATACACTCTTTAAATTGTCTCAACTGGCTACATGAATACGCTATGCCACGTTCCCAAGAGATATTTAGAAATAAAGAATGGCACTTCCAGCAAGATGGAACACTTCCCCTCTATCATTATGATGTAAGGCTATATCTTGATAGTCACCTACGAAACAGATAGTTAGGACGAAGAGAAAATATCGAGTACTGTCAACGCTCACCGAATTTGAGCCCCTCCATTGATTTTTCTTTTTATGTGGCAGGTTTGGGGGGGGGTGTTAAACACAAGGTTCACACCACAAAACGAGCCACAATGAATGAGTTGAAAGCAACCATTGAAAGAAGATGTGTCAACATACCAATTGAACTGATTAGAAACGTTTTCAATTTAATCAATGAGCGTTTCCAGCTGTTCCTGGACCACAATGGGCAATAATGTTAACACTTTTGATAATTAGCTGGTTTCTATATTTGTTCACAGTATTTTTACGTATGAAACTTTTCTTTCTTATAATAAATGTTGGTTTTATGGTCATTTAAAGAGTGTATACATTTTATTGGGACACCCTATATATATATATATATATATATATATATATATATATATATATATATATATATATTGCCACCAGGAATCACCTAAGATTAATGAAAGATTATGCATTTTGCATTCACAATAATATTACTTTTTCCAATGTTTGTATATAGCCAGAATTATTCCCCCTTAGACAGGATATTCACTTCTACGTAAGTAAGTTATTCGAAATACTCTTTATTCATAATTTTATAGCAAAGTAAAGAAATCTAATAAAAATATGTATTTATTTTGTTTAGTGATAAGTTGCATGTGGTTACTTTTGGTTCTTAGATTTTATGGAGTAACACCGTTGCTCGTTGTTTTTATATCTAAAACGATGCTGGTGCATATGCACTTATAGGTCTAAAATATCCTTAGGCAATGGTACGAAGCGATCTGAAAGTATAAGACAGACGGATTTTAAAAGCGATAATGAAGCGATGCAAAGGAAACATTTGTTATTGTAATTAGTAATTATAGACAAGAAAGCTCAACATTATCAACAGATAATCGCAAAGGACAGAATCGTGTAGTTTTATTATTCGTCATAATTAGAAACATAGGTTTAGTTAACAGAAATATCTCAACGTATACCCTGTTTGTTAACAGGTTCAAAATAATTTTCATAATCATAACAAGTTAATTATCGCATGACTCGATTCTCTGCAAACAATGTTTGCTTAATACACAACAATCGCTCGAATTCATTTCCGTCTGAATGGCAACTGTGTATGGATAAATGATATTCAGTTGGTGTGTACGCAGATGTTAAAAGGGAGTATGTTTGTCAACAGTAGATGTGGTAATTTCAAGAATTTGTCCTAAATTACAATTGTCAGAATCCATTCCTTGTTACTGCTAACAATTACTATGATGAGTGAAATGAATTTCACACAGAAGGCGGAAACCGGTAGAGTCATAGATATGACACATACAGACACGCAGACACGCACGCACACACACACACACACACACACATATATATATATATATATATATATATATATATATAAGAATTTCCTACCATCAGAATGTGAATATTTGTATGGCTATGTTTTCAAAAGAATAGACGTCGTCGTCTTTTGATGGTCTGTTGCCTGTCTCTTCGGTCTGGCTTGGCTCATTCCCCAACCAAAAAATAGTCTTGCTTACAGAAAAGAGGTGGTCTCGATGCCACCCAGGAACAAAGGAAAAAAAGAAATGTTTAGTGAACAACAAGAATTCTTCTTAATTTGACTGATAGATTGACTGAAACGCCTGCGCTAGCGGACGGGGATATTTGTGCGTGTGCTCCCACATACGACAAAACATTCCTTCAAAAGCATACATACATAGTTCAAGCTAGAGACGTTATATATATATATATATATATATATATATATATATATATATATATATATATATATATATATATATATATATATATATGTGTGTGTGTGTGTGGTGTATGTATATATATATATATATATATACCACACACACACATATATATATGTGTGTGTGTGTGGTGTGTATATATATATATATATATATATATATATATATATATACGGGGGGGTTACACACTAGAAAATGACGTCATTGGACGTGTAAAACTAATGTTCGAGTGGAACAGTTTTGCATAAAGTGTATGTCGCTTTGCAACTGTTTAAAGATCACTTACTAAATGTTACTAAACCTTATGCCTATAATCGTTTTAAATTCTAATTCCTGCTCATTTGGTGAACAACAGAGTAAGAAACAAATTTAATGTTTCATTTTTATTTGCTGAGTTATTCTAAATTATTTAGCATATTCGAAAGAAATTTAATTTAAGCAATATATATCAATTGATCAATAAATTAATTCGATGGATGATTATTATTTGTTGCCTGTTACATGTATATGTGTAATGCTTATTGATACATACTAGCACACACACACACACAGAAGGGGAGGACTTGAATGCCTACTAAATACTAACTTCTGGTGTCTTCGATCTCTATGTACAGGGGTTTGTCAGCAATTCTGGCATGAGGATATTCAAGTTTGAAGAAAACCCTGACCAAACATTAAAACTAAACTGAAAATTAAAAGAAATTCAAATTTCAAAAAATGTCGCCTAAAAGATCCTCTGGCATGGTTATGCACTGGGTCATATGAGGGAAACAACGTTTCACCTTCTCCTAGTTATGTTATCACAAGTACCAACACTAAGCTGGATACTCTATCAGACTAGAAAAACTCTAGTCCTAGAATTCGGCAAAACTAAAAAAGAAATTATTATCTAGTTAAGTGGTCGATTGAGGAGTAGAAAATTATTCTTCACTGTTTCACCTACTAAAGTTATGAAAAATGATAAATAAAAAAATAATGTATTTGAGGCTCCAATAAAAGCGTCACTCCTCCTAAATGAAAAAGTATCAGGGGCAACAATTAAGAATCTACTTTCCATCGCATCACAGATAAATAAATGTCTCACAAAAGAGGTAAAGGATGCGATCGAGATAAAGGCTCTTGATGAGGCGAAGGTTAAATTTGGCTAAAGGTACACAAATGAAGTTACACAAACCCAATGGAGCAGAAAAACAAAAAGTATTAACCAGTTTGGAAAAGTAGACTTCGGCCGAAATTCATAAACCCCGAAACGGTTCAGATGTCTGCTTTTTTATTGTCTGAAAGACCGGAAGAAACACTTTAAAAGAAGGTTAGAAACTAAAAATGGAGTAGTCCATTCAAAACATAATGTAACTAAGAGCTAAATTAGCGGAAAGTCAAGCTGAAATAAAAGGCTTAGCTGCACAAATGAAAAATATACTAAAAAAAACTGAATCCAGGTCAGCAAACCATCTTTGAAGAGTGTATAAAACGACAAAGAACACTGCCAATGGCCAGAAGCGATTATAAAAATGCATTTGACAGTGTACTTCACTCCTGAATATTACGGTGCTTGGAGTTGTATAATGTGCATGAGAACACAAGGACATTCCTTACAAAGCAAATGCCCATGTAGAAAACATCCATTGCTCTACACCACATTAAAGGAACAATACACACTCCAATGCTCAGTGTCCAATGAGGTATCTTCCAAGAAGATAGCTTGTCACCATTGCTCTTCTGCTGTACAATTAATCCACTCAGCAAACTCCTAAAGAAATGCAATGCTGGGTAAAACCTAAGTAAAGGCTGAAAGAAGAAGAAAAGTAAAAGTGCAAACCATCTGCTCCTCATGGGTGATCTCAAATTCTATGCAGAAACAGAAAACACCTTGTCTTCCTGATAGAAGTTGTAAAAACTTTCACATTTTACAAATGTGCGAACTGCACAAAAAAAGGAAAGAGACAACATCTGATCTTCAGTTTAATGATGGCTTTATTTCAATAAACCTAGGAATGGATATCACATGTAAATATCTATGTATAGAAAGAAAATGTGACTGTGGAGCATGAACTTAAATGAAGCTTAAAATTGAACAAGAATACATAGTACGCCTTAAAAAGATTCTCAAGTCTAAACAAAATCAATGCCATAAACCAGTTGCAATCCCTGTCATGCTACAGGGTTTTGGTTCTATTGATTGGTCTCAATGCAATATCAATAGGCTACATACAAAGACCAGGAAACTCTTAACCTTACATCAAATAATATATCCAAACCAATGTATGGACAGGATATACCTATCACGAAAAGAAGGGTGTCTCGGATATCACTGAAATCAACCATGCATATCGAGCCATCAGAGTAAGCATGGGACAATACATTAAAAGCTCAAGAGATATGACAATGGAAATAGTGAGAGACTGCCATAAACCTCTACTCCAACAAACGTCAATCACAAAGCTTGCATAAAACTTTGGGGGTGTCATACTGAAAAATATTGCCGATGTATATGATGATCCAGTAACACATATTGCAAGAAAGAAAAGAAAAAATGCACGGAAATCGAGACAGACACAAGAAAACAAGGATAGGAACGACATAAAAAAAAGCAGGAAAAGTCCTAGAGATGCTTAACCAGGAATTAATAGACAAAGATGCTTCACTCCAATGACTCAAGAGTGGGGCACTTCTATTTGATGAGGAAAGCCTCATTGTAGTCAGTTGAGATCAGGGCTCATTCACAAAGGGATTGAAAAAATGGCTGACCTACAAGCAAATGACAATGCAGGTTTTTCCAGTCAGCGATTGAGAGCCCAAGCCACCTAATGTCGGGATGCCCAATCTTACTGGCGGATGGTTTTTACACTGTCCGCCACAACAAAGTATTATATACCTGCCTTGGAAGATCTGTGGAGAGATGCAACTTGACAGATTGTCGAACATCTGGGAACATGAACCACTACCGATAATACCAAATGGGAAAGTTACTGTTTTTTACGACATACAGGCGGGCAGATACATAAAAGACAAGACCATCGAGCCAAACATTGTATTATGGAACAAGCCCAAAAGAACTGCACTCATTATCGAGGTGACATTTCCAAATGACTTTGGCATTAATAGAGCTGAACAGGAAAAGATAACAAAATATCAGGACCTAAAAAATTATCTAAAAATGACGTGGTCTCTGAAAGAAAGAAATATTATACCGGTTGTGATAGGAGCAACTGGCCTAAAAAAAAAAATAAAAGAATCTTCATAAATACATAGTAGCAATCCCTGGAAGACCAAGCTTTAACGAAATACAGATAAAAGCCATAAAGGGAAAAACGTCTGTTCGGATGTAAATTTAATTCGTAGTGGAATCATGTGTTAGCTCCAACTGGGAGCCTCTTGATCTCTTAAACTAACTAAAGTAATTTTTTTAAAAAAGATACACACAAACACACACAAAAAACACACACATACACTGGTAGGGTGACAACCGGCTTTTCCCGGTTGTAAAATATATAGTATTTGAGTGACATCAGCTTGAATTCAAACCGAAATCAAAACCGTAGCATTCAAAGCTGGTGACGTTACCACTGTACAAAGGTGACACGCATATGACTTGAGATTAATGTACAAAATGTGGCACACATATAAAGATGAATGTACAAAATGTATAACGATTTTTCTCAATTTGGCCCATTTTTTGACCTCTTAAAAACGATTTTAACCGGATAAAGATCCAACAAGAACGGTCATAAAAAAGCCTTTGAGGCTCATAGCGCCGCTTTGCGATTTTTAGTTTCTGAAGCGATAGAGTTTGAAAATATGGAGCAAAACAGACAGACGGACATAATGAGTTTATATATATATATATATATATATATATATATATATATATATATATATATATGGGGATGCGAGGTCCCGATTTCGAATCTCTGGTTAAAAAATTAAAAATAAACTAAGATAAATGTACAACATGTATAATGACTTTTTCAAATTTTTTCCCTTCTTAAACTTCTTGACATCTTGACTTCTTAAAAACTTTTAATCGGCTAAAGACCCGTAAAAAAGGGTTCATAAAAATCCAATCATTTGATGACCCTAGCACTGCTCTGCTACTTTTAGTTTCGGGAGAGATCGAGTTTGAAAATATTGAGACAGACAGACAAACATATAGCCTTATATATATATATATATATATATATATATATATATATATATATATATATATATATATATATATATATATGGGAGGAGGAGGTTCTGACAAACTTTAAATCTAATTTTCACAAAATTTACAGAAAATGGCGGATAATAATATTCATCTCGACAGCGACATCGTTGAACCAAATACTCATCACTAAACGTGTGACTGAATTTTTAAAGAGCACAAAACAAAAATAAATACCGAAAATTTCTATTTTTAAACTTAATGATCTATTTTAGAATGGTTATCAGTAATTGTAATTTTGCGGTAAAAGATCAGTCTGCATATAGCTTTGAAACTCACCACTACAGTGGTATTTTATGTGTTAATTATGTTTTCGTGGCTTTCAATATTTACTGGCTTAACCGCTTTGCATCCATTAAATAGACTTACGTTATCCTTGTAGTATAGACCTATACAGAGAGTTGAGAGATTTGCTGGTGCTAGTTTTCCTTAAAATGTTCCACTTATTCTTAATATTCACTGATTTCCTAACCATCAATTTCTACGATAGTTTTTATTTGTTTATTACCACTATTTTTTTCATCTGATTTTTTAAAATTTTCTATCATTTTCTATCATTTTTATAAGCTCAGCTTTTTACTTCTACCCTTATTGATATACAATTGTATTTTTTATTATTTATAATACATATTTTATCTCATATTTAACTCCTCTATCCACGAATATTTCTAGCTTGTACTGTTACTCATTTGATCATTTTTCGCTTCTAGTTTTCTCCCATACTTATTACCCTCTATTTTATCTCTTACTTTGTTATTTTAATTATTAATTATTTTTATATTCTAGTCGATTTCCGATTTTGTATTTAACATACTTTTATTACTTCTCAAATATTCTCGCTCTTTTAAACTTTTAATACTTAATAATTTTACTTTTTACATTTTTAATGTCATTATTATTCATCATATCAGTTATTATTATGTACATATTTATTATATTTTTTTTATTTATTGTTTATAATTTTTTTTATATTGTGTTATTTTCTATATATTATTGTAATTATTATTATTATTTTAATATTATATTTATTATTATTTGGCGACTTAATAAAGTTTATTATTTTCTATAGTTTTGTCATTATCATGATTTGTTATACACACTGTTGTTTTGTTCTATTTATTCTTTTATTTTTTAATTATTTCTAAAATTTTTAAATTTTAATGTTAAATCTCATCGTATTAAAATTTATTATTATCACAAGTAAAGAAAATTAGCTCACAAATGATGCATGATTATTTTTTTATGTCTTGTAAAATGAAAGTATATACATTTTGATATATGTATATACATGTATGTATATGTGTATGCATATCTAGATCTATATATGTACATGTGTATATATGTCTTGATGTATGTGTATGTATGCATGTATCTATATATGTGTATGTACTGCATTAGATTGTGTCTTTTAAATAACTTCATTGAGTATGATTCCCTATACCCCCGTCTCTTATTAACAAGTCTTTTCTGTTCAATCGCTTTCAGAACGAATTTTCATGTTTTGGCGCCTCCCTTCCCCCCTTTATAGATGGTTCATTTGCGTTTACTTTCCCCCTCTGCCTTACGATACCCCTCTCCACTTACACTGGTCCCCTTTTTTCTCCTCTTCTTTTCTTTCACTTTTTTTTGTTTTCGCTTTCAATGTCTGAAGTTTTAACCCTAAACCTTTCTCCACTTAAATATTAACGTTTATTTTTGAAGAAAATATTTATCTCATCTTTCATTTAAGAACTAAACTCTTTCAGTGGAAAACAAATTCTATAAACTCGCCTGAGGACTTGTGGTCTGGTCCGACCACTTGTCCGAAACATTGGAATGTCTAGTGTAGCCTCCCTCATTAAATTGTTTTTTTTTTCTCTCATTTCTCACTTTTAATCACGATAATCAAATTACAATTTCTAGTGTAGCGACATACAGATTATATGCTGCGACAAATTTACATAGGTAATTTTTATTGATACAGACAAATTTACATAGGTAATTTTTATTGATACAGACAAATTGACATACGTAATTTTTATTAATAAAGACAAATTCACAGAAGTAATTTTAGTGATACAGACAAATTAAGATAGGTAATTTTTATTGATGTAGACAAATTTACATAGGTAATTTTTATTGATACAGACAAATTGACATACGTAATTTTTATTGATACAGACAAATTTACATAGGTAATTTTTATTGATACAGACAAATTTACATAGGTAATTTTTATTGATACAGACAAATTTACATAGGTAATTTTTATTGGTAGAGACAAATTTACATAGGTAATTTTTATTGATACAGACAAATTTATATAGGTAATTTTTATTGATACAGACAAATTTACATAGGTAATTTTTATTGATACAGACAAATTTACATAGGTAATTTTTATTGATACAGAAAAAATTTACATAGGTAATTTTTATTGATACAGACAAATTTACATAGGTAATTTTTATTGATACAGACAAATTTACATAGCTAATTTTTATTGATACAGACAAATTTACATAAGTAATTTTTAATTATACAGAAAATTTACATAGGTAATTTTTAATCATACAGACAAATTTACATAGGTAATTTTTATTAATACAGACAAATTTATATAGGTAATTTTTATTGATACAGACAAATTTACATAGGTAATTTTTATTGATACAGACACATTTACATGGGTAATTTTTATTGATACAGACAAATTTACACAGCTAATTTTTATTGATACAGACAAATTTACGTAGGAAATTTTTATTGATACAGACAAATTTTTATACGTAATTTTTAATGATACAGACAAATTAACATAGGTAATTTTTATTGATACAGACAAATTTACATAGGTAATTTTTATGATACAGAAAAATTTACATAGGTAATGTTTATTGATATAGACAAATTTACATAGGTAATTTTTAATGATACAGAAAAAATTTACATAGGTAATTTTTATTGATACAGACAAATTTACATAGGTAATTCTATTGATACAAACAAATCAACAACGGTAATTTTTTATGATACAGACAAATGTACATAGATAATTGTTACTGATACAAACAAATGTACATAGGTAATTTTATTGATACAGACAAATTTACATAGGTAATTTTTATTGATACAGACAAATTTACATAGGTAATTTTTATTTATACAGACAAATTTACATAGGTAATTTTTATTGATACAGACAAATTTACATAGCTAATATTTATTGATACAGACAATTTACATAGGTAATTTTTATTGATACAGAAAAATTTACATATGTAATTTTTATTGATACAGACAAATTTACATAGGTTATTTTATTGATACAGACAAATTTACATAGGTAATTTTTATTGATACAGACAAATTTACATAGGTAATTTTTATTGATACAGACAAATTTGCATAGGTTATTTTATTGATACAGACAAATTTACATAGGTAATTTTTATTGATACAGACAAATTTACATAGGTAATTTTTATTGATACAGACAAATTTACATAGCTAATATTTATTGATACAGACAATTTACATAGGTAATTTTTATTGACACAGAAAAATTTACATAGGTAATTTTTATTGATACAGACAAATTTACATAGGTTATTTTATTGATACAGACAAATTTACATAGGTAATTTTTATTGATACAGACAAATTTACATAGGTAATTTTTATTGATACAGACAAATTTACATAGGTAATTTTTAATGTTACAGACAAATTTACATAGGTAATTTTTATTGATACAGACGATTTTACATAGGTAATTTTTAATGATAACGACAAATTGACATAGGTAATTTTTATTGATACAGAAAAATTTACATAGGTAATTTTTATTGATACAGACAAATCTACATAGGTAATTTTTATTGATACAGACAAATTTACATAAGTAATTTTTATTAGTACAGACGATTTTACATAGGTAATTTTTATTGATACAGACAAATTTACATAGGTAATTTTTAATGATACAGACTAATTTACATATGTAATTTTTATGACACAGACAAATTTACATAGGTAATTTTTAATGATACAGACAAATTTAAATAGGTAATTTTTAATGATACAGACACATTTACATAGGTAATTTTTATTGATAAAGACAGATTTACATAGGTAATTTGTATTGATACAGACAAATTTACGTAGGTAATTTTTATTGATACAGACAAATTTACATAGGTAATTTTTATTGATACAGACAAATTTACGTAGGTAATTTTTATTGATACAGAAAATTTACATAGGTAATTTTTATTGATACAGACAAATTTACATAGGTAATTTTTATTTATACAGACAAATTTACATAGGTAATTTTTATTGATACAGACAAATTTACATAGCTAATATTTATTGATACAGACAATTTACATAGGTAATTTTTATTGATACAGAAAAATTTACATAGGTAATTTTTATTGATACAGACAAATTTACATAGGTTATTTTATTGATACAGACAAATTTACATAGGTAATTTTTATTGATACAGACAAATTTACATAGGTTATTTTATTGATACAGACAAATTTACATAGGTAATTTTTATTGATACAGACAAATTTACATAGGTAATTTTTATTGATACAGACAAATTTACATAGGTAATTTTTAATGTTACAGACAAATTTACATAGGTAATTTTTATTGATACAGACAAATTTACATAGGTAATTTTTAATGATACAGACAAATTGACATAGGTAATTTTTATTGATACAGAAAAATTTACATAGGTAATTTTTATTGATACAGACAAATCTACATAGATAATTTTTATTGATACAGACAAATTTACATAAGTAATTTTTATTAGTACAGACGATTTTACATAGGTAATTTTTATTGATACAGACAAATTTACATAGGTAATTTTTAATGATACAGACTAATTTACATATGTAATTTTTATGACACAGACAAATTTACATAGGTAATTTTTAATGATACAGACAAATTTACATAGGTAATTTTTAATGATACAGACACATTTACATAGGTAATTTTTATTGATAAAGACAAATTTACATAGGTAATTTGTATTGATACAGACAAATTTACGTAGGTAATTTTTATTGATACAGAAAATTTACATAGGTAATTTTTATTGATACAGACAAATTTACATAGGTATTTTTTATGATACGGACAAATTTACATAGGTAATTTTTAATGATACAAACAAATTTACATAGATAATTTTTATTGATACAAACAAATTTACATAGGTAATTTTTATTGATACAGACAAATTTACATAGGTAATTTTTATTGATACAGACAAATTTACGTAGGTAATTTTTATTGATACAGAAAAATTTACATAGGTAATTTTTATTGATACAGACAAATTTACATAGGTAATTTGTATTGATACAGACAAATTTACATAGGTAATTTTTATTGATACAGACAAATTTACATAGGTAGTTTGTAATCATACAGACAAATTTACATAGGTAATTTTTATTAATACAGACAAATTTATATAGGTAATTTTTAATGATACAGACAAATTTACATAGGTAATTTTTATTGATAACGACAAATTGACATAGGTAATTTTTAATGATACAGACAAATTGACATAGGTAATTTTTATTGATACAGACAAATTTACATAGGTAATTTTTAATGATACAGACAAATTTACATAGGTAATTCTTAATGATACAGACAAATTTACATACGTAATTTTTAATGATACAGACAAATTTACATAGGTAATTTTTATTAATACAGACAAATTTACATAGGTAACTTTTGTTGATACAAACAAATTTACATAGGTGATTTTTATTGATACAGACAAATTTACATAGGTAATTTTTATTAATACAGACAAATTTACATAGGTAACTTTTGTTGATACAAACAAATTTACATAGGTAATTTTTAATGATACAGACAAATTTACATAGGTAATTTTTATTAATACAGACAAATTTACATAGGTAACTTTTGTTGATACAAACAAATTTACATAGGTGATTTTTATTGATACAGACAAATTTACATAGGTAATTTTTAATGATACAGAACAATTTACATAGGTAAATTGTATTGATACAGACAAATTGGCATAGGTAATTTTTATTGAACTGACAAATTTGCATGGGTAATTTTTATAGAAATAGACAAATTGGCATAGGTAATTTTTATTGAAACAGACTAATTGGCATAAGTAATTTTTATTGAAACAGACAAATTGGCATAGGTAATTTTTATTGAAATAGACAAATTGGCATAGGTAATTTTTATTGAAACAGACAAATTGGCATAGATAATTTTTATTGAAACAGACAAATTGGCATAGGTAATTTTTATTGAAACAGACCAATTGGCATTGTTTATTCTTATTGAAACAGACAAATTGGCATAGGTAATGTTCATTGAAACAGACAAATTGGCATAGGTAATTTTTATTGAAACAGACAAATTGGCATTGGTAATTCTTATTGAAACAGACAAATCGGCATAGGTAATTTTTATTGAAACAGACAAATTGGCATAGGTAATTTTTATTGAAACAGACAAATTGGCATAGGTAATTTTTATTGAAACAGACAAATCGGCATAGGTAATTCTTATTGAAACAGACACATTGGCATTGGTAATTCTTATTGAAACAGACAAATTGGCATAGGTAATTTTTATTGAAATAGACAAATTGGCATAGGTAAATTTATCTCAATAAAAATACTTCTTGTTCTGTTTTATGAACACTTCTAATAATTTCATTAAATTCACGAATTTTCCCTTCTAAATACCTTTTACTTGGTATATATATATATATATATATATATATATATATATATATATATATATATATATATATATATATATATATATATATATATATAGTAATTTATGAAATATATATGGCGATTAAGCTACACTGAATATTCTGCGTTTCATCCAACTATAGGATTCATCAGGCTTATGCGCGAATTCTGTCGTTGCTTCTTGTTTTTATATATGTTGAGGATTTCTAGTTGGCTAATCAGCTTTCTAGTATCTACCGCGCCCCTTCCTATCAGCCGATGGGCATGCATTTTATCAAACAAAGGATCTGTTTTAGAACTAGGTTAGTGGTTTTAGGTGGCCGTTCTCCTTTTTTTTAATACATATAAATATACCTATGTGTACACAATAATGCATATATATATACATATATACACATATATATACATATATGTGTGTGATCGTTTATGTATATTCATGTTTATTTAATTTATTTGTTTGTTTTCTATTGTTATTGTTTGTTTTAAAGCTATTTTGTATCGCTATCCTAGAGTAAGTTTTATTTTGTGAACCCAGTTGTTTGCTATTTCTCGCCTACAGTTTAATAGATATTTAGGTTCTTTAAATACAGGATAGAAAATTTTTCATGGAGGCATAATTTACATGGGTCGTCTAAATGTCTGCATGTGGTAGCTTGTCTCATTATTTTCCATTCGACTACCGGCGAATGTCCGCTTTCTTTGAGTTCCCAGTATTTATTCGCTAGTGTTGTTTTTATATGGTGTTTTTTATTTTTGAATGTGCTTTTGTCGTCATAGTATAGGGTTTTGAAATCTAAGGAAGTCATGCCTATGTAATATTTCTTGTTATTTGGGTTTTCTTTGGCAAATATTGTTGCTTGATAAACTACGCTTTTTGTTAGACATTTATTTTGGACTGGGCAAAGTGTGCGGTGTCTACAATTGCATTTATCTTGTTCGTTATTAGTATTTTTATTTATGGTATGGTTGTTCTTGTCCGGGGTTGGTTTGTTATTATTATTATTATTATTATTATTATTATTATTATTATTATTATTTCTGCTAGTGTTGGTTTTATTTCTGTCATGGAGTCTACTTTTTTATTGTTTATTTCGTTGTTGTTTACATTGTTTTCATTTAGTATTTTGTTATTATGTGCCTTAATTATCATCTCTAAATTTTCGCAACAACTGTAAGATGACTTCAAGGTATTTTTATTGAAGATTTTGTGGAAAAGTGTTTTTCAATAAGATCTAGAAATTTCTTGCCAAGTTTTGTTTTTACCATTTGATTGTATGGGGCCGTATACCAAATTATAGTTCTTTTTCTTCTGTTTTTAATTTTATTATAGTTGTTGGTGTTTTGTTGCTTATATTTGATATCGATATTTTTGTATCCACTATTTTTAGGGCTGTTTCGTAAATATTGGATGACCTGTTAAAAGCATTTTCATCGCTTGAGTTATTACTGAGTCTACTTACGATCGAGTTAGGAATATGTTTTATAATTGATGGTGGGTGGTTGGACTTAGGGTTTACGTAAATTGAAGTAGCGTTATCTTTTAAGTATTGTTCATATTCAAAAATAAAAAACACCGTATAAAAAAAGCACTAGCGAATAAATACTGGGAACTCAAAGAAAGCGGACATTCGCCGGTAGTCGAACGGAAAATAATGAGACAAGCTACCACATGCAGACATTTAGACGACCCATGTAAATTATGCCTCCATGAAAAATTTTCTATCCTGTATTTAAAGAACCTAAATATCTATTAAACTGTAGGCGAGAAATAGCAAACAACTGTGTTCACAAAATAAAACTTACTCTAAGATAGCGATACAAAATAGCTTTAAAACTAACAATAACAATAGAAAACAAACAAATAAATTAATTAAATAAACATGAATATACATAAACGATCACACACATATATGTATATATATGTGTATATATGTATATATATGTGCATTATTGTGTACACATAGGTATATTTATATGTATAAAAAAAAGGAGAACGGCCACCTAAAACCACTAACCTAGTTCAAAAACAGATCCTTCGTTTGATAAAATGCATGCCCATTGGCTGATAGGAAGGGGCGCGGTGGATACTAGAAAGCTGGTTGGCCAACTAGAAATCCTCAACATGTATAAAAACAAGAAGCAACGACAGAATTCGCGCATAAGCCTGATGAATCCTATAGTTGGATGAAACGCAGAATACTCAGTGTAGCTTAATCGGCATATATATTTTACAAATTACTAACTAGCTCTACCTACGTATTGAGCACTTTTTAAGTAAATACTTCAAGTTTACGCATAAATCTATACTTTCGTATATTAAATTTATGTGAATAAATGAAGTAGTTATATATATATATATATATATATATATATATATATATATATATATATATATATATATATATACTAGCAAAAGTACCCGCCGTTGACTGGGTTCAAAAACAGCCTACAGATAATGGATTCTGATTTATGAAAGTATGATAGGTTATGAAAAGGAAGGGTTGTAAAGAGATAGTTTCAAATTTGGGGGTATCAAAACCCAAGCAAAATATGATGAAAGTAAAAATATATTATACCATACCTGTTCACACTGGAACACTTATCACAATATTCTATGGATCTATATTAAAAAACCTTGTTAAGCTTTGTGACATATTTCCATAATTTTATTATATCATATTTCTTCAATCTGAAACATAATTATCAAAGTATATTTACGCAGATAGATATGAAAAATCTTTATTAAAGTTTGTGCCTATTTCCATTCTATGGAGGCCAGGCATGAACGCAGACCCCACAATTTTATCATACCATCCCTATTAAAGTTAAAACATATTTATCAAAGTATTATTATGTACATCTATATCAAAAACACTTGTAAACATTTTTTTTAATTTTTTTATTTTTATTTCCATACTTTTTGAACCAGACGCGTATGCAGACCCCACAATTTTAATGAATCATCATTATGCCAGATCAAACATACCCATTCCTGTGTCTCGATACATCTTCTATCATTATATGTGATCAGTTTTCTATAATAGTCAACCATATAGAAGCCTATTCGTGATCAGACACACACACAGGCGTTCAGCTTCATATATATATATATATATATATATATATATATATATATATATATATATATATATATATATATATACGAATACTCGTGCATAACTTATGAAATTAATATTAATTCTCCGAACAAAACAGTTTCGTACCATTTTATGTTCTCTAATAAATATTACATTCAATATATAATGATGCTAAACCTGGATTGTATAATAATTATTCTAATTTTATGAAAGTTCTGAAATTTAAGGTTTATGTGTAATGGGTTTTAAAAAGAAAGTGAAGGAAAGAATCTTCATAAATCAACTTTACTGCAAATCTGAGATATTTATATTCAAATGTGAAGTTGTGTCGTAATTATATTTTCTAAAACGTTTAAATTAATAAAAAAAAATTTAATTTAGGCATATTTATTAATTGATATCTAATATTTATGGTTAAATTTTTTTAAATCGGGAGATATCTGATTTTTCACGAATGATTTCCGCAAATCTCTTTCATGTATGATGCTTTTCATGTATTTTATACAAACAGTATAAAAATGTTTCTACTGTTTGTATGAAATACATGAAACTTATTTTAGATTTGTTTTGCTTAGCAGCTGTGTTCCAAATTTCATAAATGAGCAGTTAATGAGTTTAGAAGTGAATTTTGTGCATACAAATATACAAATATACTGTTGTGGTGACTTACCCATGCACTAAAGATGAACTTTATGAATTAATCGAGATTCTCAGGGTGGTCAGCGGTACTTACTACGACGGTTACTCTTTGTATATGTTGTTTTTTTTTCAATATATTTTACCTTTCTCAACTCATCTCCGTGTTCGTGTTTTCCTTAGTGACCTTTCGAGGGCCAAAACACATACCTAAGCTGATAAAAATACATGCATATATATATATATATATATATATATATATATATATATATATATATATATATGCGTGTGTGTGTGTGTTTTTATTACCGTTTTATCTGTTTGATTTTTTATTACCGTTTTATCTGTTTGGTTACATATGTTTCGGATGTTGGACCGTGTTTACGATCTAACAGCCTCGTCAGACCTCACAGAAATGGTTGTTTAGTATTAGGAAGAATTGTTTTTAGGAGGAATACGGGAAAAAAGAGAAAGAAAAAGAAGGGAGGTTTTGGGGTAGGAGATAATAGAGGGGGAAGGCGGGTAATGACAATATTTCAGTTTTGAATTTTAAAGTATATTAGGTTGTATTGTGTGTGGGGGTAGCAAATTCAGGTAGGCTTGGGTGGAGATATGTGGATATAGGGAGGGGGAGAGAGGATGGTAAAGAGAAAAGAAAAAAGAGAGGGGTAATGAGAGGAGGGGAGGAAAAAGAAGTTTCAATTTTTGGGGTTTTAAATTTTGACTACTCTTTTTCCTGTTCGATAAGGTATATTAATTTAAATTAAATCTCCTACCCCAAAACCTCCCTTCTTTTTCTTTCTCTTTTTTCCCGTATTCCTCCTAAAAACAATTCTTCCTAATACTGACCAACCATTTCTGTAAGGTCTGACGAGGCTGTTAGATCGTAAACACGGTCCAACATCCGAAACATATATAACCAAACAGATAAAACGGTAATAAGAAAAATAAAGCGCATATTTGCTCTGCAATAGTATTGAGCACTCTCTTCTGGTTTTTACTAATTACCAGTTTTACCAAATATATATATATATATATATATATATATATATATATATATATATATATATATATATATATATATATATGCGGGGTACAAAATTTAATTATTGCAATTATGTGAGGAAGGCCCTTTTTAATGTTCATGATTAAACGTGGGAAATGAGAGACAAAAAACAATTTAATGGGAGAGGCATGCTGACCGGTTTCGCCCTCACTTTTCATAAGCTGGATCGAAGGATGTACCACGAACTTTAACACTGATATTCACTCAGTCAGAAGACTCATTCTTATTCGACCTATCACCTGAAGATCTTGGAGGCTATTTACATTCACTTGAAGAAGGCTTCTCTCTGCAAGCAGAGGGAATGTGTCTTAGGTTTGAACGTAATCAGTCTCTAGGTTATATCATACGTTTCAGAATTTTAGACATAAAGTTTATCACATTTTTTGTTTTGTTTTATCTAACCCACTATATCGCTACTTTTTAAGCGTGTCGTCTCCCATTGCACGCGATTTTATAAATAAAATTTAAAAAAGAAAAAAGGACCCAGCTCATGAAAAGTGAGGGTGAAACCGGTTAGCTAGCCTCCTCCATTTATTTTTTTATCACAATTCCCACTTTTAATCATTAACATCGAAACAGATCTTGCATGATTACAGTATATATATATATATATATATATATATATATATATATATATATATATATATATATATATATATATGCGGGCATGATTGGGCCTATGTATGTATCCCTGTCTGTGGTTATGTTTATTTCTCTATGTACGCGGACATGATTATGTGTATTCATGGGTCAGATATATGCATGGATATATATTTGTGTGTCTATGTCTCCGTACAATATATATATATATATATATATATATATATATATATATATATATATATATATATATATATATATAAGCTAAAAGAAGAAAACTCAAACTAATATTTCAATGTGAAATGGCTAGAGTGTTTGTTTCAGTTTTTTATCTTTATAAATGTTATTCATGCTCTGTGTTACATTGAGCTTTTTTAGATTTCATACCGAAATTTGCTCTATTTTGCCTGGAACCAACACACACACATTCTCTCTATATATATGTGTGTGTGTGTGTGTGTGTGTGTGTGTCATCAAAAGAAAAATAACATATTTTTCCCAAATAAAAATCAGTACGGTGACTAACCGGTCAGCTGGCCTCCTTCATTAATTCTTTTTTTTTTTATTTTCATTTTCCCACTTTAATCATTAACATCCAAACGGGACTTCCTGTTATGATTGCAATATATATATATATATATATATATATATATATATATATATATATATATATATATATATATATATATATATATATATAAGGGACTGCTATAATTACTTTTGAATAACTTCATAACTTCTTCATAAGTGTAATTGTATATTTAATGCATTTCATTAGCATATATGTCTGACAATCAATATTCTTCGGGTTTCTTTTTATTTTTCTTTAATCTGTTCGCCGTCAATATGACTTTTTTTATTT
Organism: Euprymna scolopes; assembly: GCF_053919585.1. NCBI lineage: Eukaryota > Metazoa > Mollusca > Cephalopoda > Sepiida > Sepiolidae > Euprymna > Euprymna scolopes. The sequence goes on along the minus strand of NC_136500.1, from coordinate 105,202,765 downwards.
TTAAATATTAATTTTGTTTGTTTTTTAAATCCATTTTTTTTTCTTTTTTACTGATCTTGTTCAGTCATTGTTGATTGACTACTACTTGTGGTTTTCTTCTATTTTTTGTTTCCAACCTTTTTTTATAATTTATTTCTGTTTCGTACGAAGAGAAGAGAAGTGATAGAAAACTGAAATGGGAAAAATGAAGGCTGAATAATTAAAACGTAACACGAGCATTGAGGAAGTGGAGGAAGTGGCAGAGAAAGAGGATAAAATAAAAAGAAAATACAACTAATGAATGCGAAGATTTAGTTTCAAATTAATGAATTGGTGGACGTCAATGGAAATGAAAGTTCCGGGGAAGAAAGAATAAAATAATGAAATTAAAAATGATAGCATTTTTTAAATAAGTAAATATTAAGACGTTTTGATATTTTACAAGTCAAATAGTCGTCGATTGAATGTCATGAGCGTTTTAATGATAAAATGGCGTCTATTGTTGGATGCTGACCCAATCATGTACAATAAAAGATGTCAGCCACATGCTATTCGGGATTTGGGTAGGGGAGAAAGCGATGGGAAAAGGATCCACATTCCATGTGTAAACACACATTTACAATTTGTGTGTGAGTAAGGGGAACAGCGGGGATGACTGTCAAAGATTGGAAGTGGAAACATACTAAAATGTGCGCAGCTAAATAGAAAATATACATTTTACCAGTGATTTAAAGGTTGCTCCATAAATATGTTGTAATGTGAATCTATGGAACTATATTTTTTTCATTTCTGCGAACATTATATAATAATCTTAGACGCAAACTTATTTTACTCGAGAGAAACACCAAATATTAATAGGTGTATATATAATTTGCTTATATTTGTAAATATTAGCTCCTTGATACCGACGGAATAGTCTAATTTGTAGGATAAGTGTAATTAATGAATTTGTTTTAAATCGATTATACAATTTAAAGCACACTTTTTATCAAGCAAGTAATGATTGTAATAAGTGTTCCTTCAAAAGGTTCCGTCGTGTTTATCAAAACTTGTAAGTCAAGCTTTACCTTACTATTGCACTACAAGATGAAAGAAAGATATGTCTTTTCACACTTTGTTTAATAGTATAATTCAATCCTTATTAACCTATTTACATGTTTCAAATATATTTACATATTTCAAATGTATTTACATGCTTCAAATGTATCCACAATTTCAAAGAATTTTTCTTGAAAAAAGCAGAATTTCTAATGCCTAACAGTCTGATGCTGAATATCATAAATGGCAACATTAAGCACAAAAAATTCGAAAAAATAAAATACATTTCCAAGTTGAATGCTCTTTGTGCAGTGTTTTTTCAAGAAACATTCAATCACGTCAATGAAACAAGTAAAGATAGACGTAAAGAGAGTCGTCATATTCAAACACTATGAGAATTGCAATCAAATTATACCAGCTCAAAATTATGCTGATGTGGTTCTATTTATTCCAGCAATTTAGATATGCTAGCTTACTACTCTGTTTTAACGTAAAACGTGAATAGTTTCCCTAGGTTATCAAAAGATATACTTTGATCAATAAAATTACTTTATTTTCAGAAATTAATTAAAATTCTCTATTTTGATGATTAAAAATACCACGGATTATCATGCGTTAAAGAAATATAGTAAATGTCTTTAGTCTTTGACGGACCGGATTGATCTGCCAAATCTGTTCCTTGAGAAAGTGTTACTGGATTACCTAAAATATCTCTTAATTCATGCATTACATTTAGTTTGGAGAAAATGTTTGTATCTTCCGAAATCTGCAAAGAATGACCAATGAGAGGATACGAGGCGAGAGGCGCGCAATAAGTAATACCCCTGACCCACTTCCCATAGTAGTAGAGCAATGAAACTTGGCACAGTTATTAGTTTTTCTCTACATCCAGAGTTATGCATTTCTCCCATCGTTTGATGCAGCTCTAGAGACCGTTTTTGTAGAACACTCCAGGTTGGTCCTCCAACCACGACGTAACTTCAGAAATCCACGCTGCATCATCTGGGAAACGCTTTCCTTTCAAAAACAACTTCATGGCTGGGAAGAGGTGGAAGTCAGAGGGTACAAAGTCAGGAGAGTAGAGAGAATAGGGTAGGATTTCATAACCACACGCCCGTGCTTCTGATCTGGCAACATGCGAGTTGTGGACCGGAGCGTTGTCCTGCAGGAGGAGGGTATATTTCCTGATCTTGCCCTGCCTCTTAATTTTGATAGCTTCCCTTAATTTCCTCAAAAGTGAAGCATAATAGGCTCCTGTAATTGTGGTACCCTTTGCCAGGAAATCTGTCATCACTACTCCGTCCTGGTCCCAGAAGACTGTGGGCATGACCTTGCCAGCGGAGGGCTGCACCCTTGCCTTCTTTGGAGGTGGTGAGTCCAAATGCTTCCACTGCATTGACTGGGCTTTGGTCTCTGGATCATAGTGATGGACCCAGGTTTCATCTTGTGAAATCAGTTTTTGAAAAACTTTGACTCATCTTCTTGGCATATCTCCAAATTCATCCTCGAGCACTCCACGCGTTCTCGCTTCTGGAATGGTGTGAGCAACCTGGGAATCCATCTGGCAGACACCTTATGCATATGATGCATGAATGATAGTTTCCATAGACCCTGTACTAATCCTGACATCTTAGGCTATTTGGCGAATAGTAATGCGCCGATCTTCCAAAATGGCAACCTCAACTTCACGGACAGATGCCGCATTAATGGCAGAAGGGGGCGACCAGGTCTGGGAGCTGTTTCCACAGATTTCCGGCCATGTTTGAATTCACGATGCCAGCGTTTTACAAGGTCATATGATGGGGCATTATCCCCATAAGTTTCTTTCATTTCATCAAAAGTCTCCTGTGGTTTGCGTCCTTTCAAATACAAAAACCTGATCACTGCTCAACATTCAACAGGCTCCATTTCACACCTGACTCAGTTCAAACACCTGTAAAATAGAAACCACAATTAGTTCAGGGCTGTAATTTGCCACGTAACCCGTAGAGATATAAGTCATTGCACATGCAAGATTTCAGCTCGATCAGATAACTGGAAGTGGGTCAGGGGCATTTACTTATTGCACGCCCCTCGTAATTCTTAACTTTAAAATAGGCAACTTACAAATTCAGTGGCAAGAAATCTAGCTGGAAGAAACCGACGAAACTGTTTCTTAAAGCTGAAAGACTTTCTGTAGCTTCTCGTGTATAAATATGATCTCAAATAAATATGATCTTAAATAAATATGATCTAAAATGTTACTTAGACTAAAGCCTAATTTACTGACAAGAATTGCGTCTAGGAATAATTTATGAAATTTAATTATTTGCATTTCTATTTGTAGCGTATACGATCTTCAAATTCAAAATGTTATTTTGAATTTGAAGAAAATATTTTCAAGGAAAAGCTGATTCATCAATTATAAGGAATTGATCAACTTCCAACATCTGGAGATGTAAAGGAATTAAAGTGCAAAATCTAAATGAAATCAAAGAGAAAAAGAAATACCGCATTCTTTTCATTAAAAATGTAATAGGAAAACGGTAATTCATGTGTAAATCCTGTCAGTTGTTTCTCTTACTTTCGTACTCATAAAATAGATAAAGTGTCATTTTATGTTCTGCTTTGGCCAACACGATAACAGAAAATGGAAACATCGAAAAGAAAATGTCGTTCTATTCGACCGCTCTCTTACAAAATAAATTGTTTTAAACTGTTTAGCATCACGTTCTTTTGTTTTAGATATTTGCTTCAATCTGACGACATATTTTATCAAGAAAGAACTTTGAAGCATAAAGAAATTGTCATTCTATTAAATTAATGATTTAAACAATGTTAATAATAACTAGCGGCTGGGCGGCAACCTTTCGTAGTCGTAAATACGCTTAAATATATTTTAATTCATGCAGATTTCGTATTTATTATAACAGTACTAATTCTCTATTGAATATTATATTGTACCTAATATATAGTACTGATATCAAAAGATTAAAAGATGATGTGAGTGCCATCAGCTAGATCGAAATCAAAACATTTATCCCTCCAGCCTCGTTACCCACCGTTTGATCTATCAACAAATAGATAATAAATATTTAAAATTGAACACACTTCAAGCTATGAATAAATTTGCGCATGCGCAAAAGTAATTGAAATATGTCAGCTAGTTGAAATGAACATTTTGCATTTCACCTTGTCGACATATTTCTCGACGCATTATTCATCCAAACAAAGATTTTACTTGTTATAAACCATTCTTTGTTTATGATTGTAATTTCCTGTTATTTCAGTGTCATGTGACCAGTAGTTTAAGAGCTAAATATGTTCACACAGACACGCACACCCACATATCTCGACTGCTTTATTTATTGTTAATAATTAGTGTCTCTTAAACTTTCATCATGTTTGATTATACTTAATGAAAATGTTATTCCTATTTCTCGGATAAATCTGTAACATGCAACGGGGATGCTGGGAGAGACCAGTTTTAAAGTCACGTACTCTCATAAAAAAGTAGGAAACTCAATTGCTTTTTGATAAATATGTGTTCCAGCAACGCGAAATGAATAGGGCAAAACTATTTCCTTACTTCTTCTCTGTGTGTCCTTCTAAAATGGAACTGTGGCACCTTGTGGTTGGACGAACGGGAGGTCGCGTTGCACTTATCTAGCTTCGTTTTGTTTTCTGAGATGAGCTTTTGTTATTTACATTATTTACATCAAACTCTATAGCTGCCTTCATGGTGTTTAAGCTGTTGCGCTCTCTATCCTTCTTCAGGTATCCTCTATCGCAGTTGGTAAATTTTTCGGGAATTTCAATCTAAATCCATACTTATTTAACATTGCTATCATTTTCATGTATACATCTAAAACGTGTGATTTCAGTCGTTGATATCCAAATTTAAATAGCGTTGAATGATCCAGTTCGTAATTTCAGTAAAGTTACTCGCGATTACAAAGAGCACCTGAAAATAACAGGGAAGTGCATGTCAACGAATAATGTCAATAAGAAAACTGTCCGAAACCTGTAAATAATTTAAATACCTTATTCTAATTAAAGAAACACGTGTGTACCCTTAGCAATGTTTTATGGGATTATACTCAGCAGGATATAAGCATGTGTTATGTTTAACAAATTTACGCCTGCTAAAAGAGCAATTACTCTTCAAAAGAAATATTTTTATCAATAAATATCAAAAGCCACATAAATAACTAAGGTCGTACTTAGAGATAATTACTTTTCACAAATATCCACAACTGTAGATGTGTTTAATGTATAAATGACACGGATTTTACACGTGCGGAGAAAAATAGCATAGAAAAACAACAAATAAAAAAACGCTTTAGAAAGAGGGTATGGCGTGTTCAGTCGGGTGGTTGTACGTATAAAGAAGATGTCAGCGAAAAGAATGCAGGTAGTGACCGATGGAGTTGTCTGCGACGGATGAAATTGTTCACTAAGCAAAACACCTCACCTTTTCACTTGGCCACATTCTAAATTGACGTCATCGATCGTAGCCTATCGTCTTCAACGGTAAGCACACCTGTTTTTTTTTTCTCAAGCAAGGGGTGTGGGTAGGCCAGTGATTATGAGGTGCGCACAAAACACAAGAAGGGTTACTTCAGTACACGCTTCTCGTAAATCATAAAGAATTGAGTAGAATTGTTATAGGGACAATAGCCAATGGATTAAGGAAGAAAAATCAACACAGAAAAACAGTCTGATGAGATAGAAAGGGAAAGGTGTTAATAAAGCAGTTGTGATGTTGAAAAGTAAGAAAAATAATGGAATCTGAAAAAATAGAAAATGATTGAAGAAGAAGAGGAAAACAGAAGAAGAAAATATTTACAAACAAAAGTAAAGAAGTGTTACGAGATAGAAAGATTAAAGAAAACCTAAAAGATGAAAAGGCAAATAAAAAATAAAATGGTGAACATGAACGAAAGGATGATAAAGTTTCTGATGATTAATTAATTGATTGGGCGACAAAAGGATTTTAGAAAATGTACATGCGATGTCAGAAATAACTATGTGACAAAAGAGCGAAAGCCCAGTAAGAATAGATCAGGGACAATGGATATTCTAAAGAAAAAAATTGAGAGGAACATATTCGTACCAGAATAGACGTTTACAAAAGACGTTTACAGTTGTAGAGCAGAATTTTGAAATCAGTGTCGCGAACTATCGAAATATTCACCACTGATCATGAATTAAAAAAAATATTTCCAGGAATGCAGTCACCACCAATAAAACTATGTGCCATTTTTTTATTGAGAAAATATTTTCTACTTGCAGTACCCGTTGACCGGCGTTGCTCGGTGGAAGAACAAAATTGGTAAAGGACCTTCTTCGAGAACAAATTAAACTACGGTTGTTGTTGTTGTTGTTGTTGTTGTTGTTGTTGGTGGTGGTGGTGGTGGTGGTGGTGGTGGTGGTGGTGGTGGTGGTGGTGTTCCTGGAAAATAGTGGACAATGGCGGTCGTGGCCAAAATGAAATAATCTCGCTTTCACTGTCGGACATTGTTTTCCAGTGGAAGCTAGTGGAAGCCACTGTCTCTGATTATCTGCACTATTGGTTACTGGCGATTGGTGTTTGGTTTGGGGCGATAACTTGCAGGTACTGGCTAATTGTGAAAAAAATCATTTAATAACTCTTTAAATTGAGCGAAAACAGAAGAAGGTAATTACTTTCTGCTGATGGAAGTATATTTCAATTCAGCCATTGTTTTTCTCCTCGGTATAGTGCGCGTATATTTCTCTAAAAGTAGCTCTAGCACATCTTCTAAATAATAAAGTACTCCATAGAAGGTGAAGGGTTAAAAAACAAATATATTACAAATAAGTGTTTCCATAACCAATAAAATGTACGTTAGAATCTACTTACATATGTTTTGTGTCTGACTTATTTTAAAGTGTTTAATCAGTTCTAAAAATATAATGTCGGCATGATAAATCACAGCTATGATGCTTAGTTAATCGGCTAAGAATATAAAAATAAATTTAATCAACAGGAAGAAGAAATACAAAAAAATAGAAACAAATATAACATCATTATAGTTTTGATAAACGCTCAAAAGTTGAAAATTAAATATTAGTACACGTAAAAGAATTTTTTCGTTGCGTGTTTACATTTTGAGAGTGTTCCGTCCGAGCAAGGAAAGAGCAATATGTATGTGATTACATTTTATGTTAGTTCCTTGTGCGCAAGGAAAGATTTAGCAGTGCGTGTAAAAATTCCAATAATTCTCAAACCTTTCGTTAGAGCTCACCGTAGTAAAATTTTAATGGTTCCAGTATTTAATTTTAATAATATTGAGCGACTTATCAAGACTTCATGCAGGGTGTATATGTTTTTAGCAGAATTTTATCATGTGTGGAAGTTATGTATAGTTTATTAATACTGATGCATACATGGTAACAAGTTATGTATAGTTTATTAATACTGATTCATACATGGTAACAAGTTATGTATAGTTTATTAATACTGATGCATACATGGTAACATGCTGAAGTGTTCCAAATAAGTTGCCATTATTTTATTAACATTTGGACAATTTGAAGGTTAGCAGTAGTTAAATTTCTAGACGGCCAAAAGTTGGAAAAAAAAAGAAAAAAATAGAGTATTGTTTACGCCCTAAACCCAGCGTAGTATAATCACCTCCAACCTCCCTTGCTAAGAACGGCTTTCGGAATAAATACCCTCAACCTCGAAAGCCGTTCTTAACATAGGGAGATTGAGGGTGTTTAATCCGTTGGAGGTGGACCTAATGCAATAAAAATACAAAAAAAAACTGTTGGAAAAGAAAATAATTAATTAATTAAAAATAGTAAAAGTTATGAATTTATTAGGGTAGGCTGTTTTTTCGTCGTTTATTAATAATAAATACCTTGCGCATCCGAAAATACAGATGTCCGAAACTTTTCTGATGATTTTGTGTCTTCGGAAGCTTTGGAGTCTTTTGCCTGCTACTGTCAACTCAGTTTACCGTCGATTTGACTCCAGGGTGAAGGTGTTGATCTACGTTCAATCTATTGATACATATTGACGCAAAACCCATTTCTGTTGCGTTGAAATAGTTGCAAACAACGCTTTGAATCCTCACGATATTTTGGATCAACTGTAAGCAAACGCGGAGTCTATTTTGGACAAAACTTTCCCATTGATAAATGTTTATGAAATAAACTAAATTCTATATATATTTTATCAATAAACTTTTTCTTATATATTCAACTGCTCTATCTCATGCAATATCAATTTGCCATCAGCCAAAATGAATTTGCAGTCATTTGTTATTTTGCTATACAACTGTCAAATTTGGGTTAAGCATTATTTGTCTGCGTATCATCGCGTTTAAAGTCATTAGACGGCATGTTAATCATTGTTTTAGGAGAGAACATAATACGAATAACATTATCAAGCTTTTTTACATCAAAAACAATGCTTTATCAACATCCAAAATTCAGATTTTTCTATTGTTACAAAATTGGCAACACTAACAACACTTAAATAACTACACTTAAATAATTAATAATCTTATTGTGCTCAAATTTTTCACATGTTATTTGAATAATACACCAGGAAACTAACGTCAATAAATTTAAAAATACTTGTAGCTATATCCATGAAAACACAAAAACCTACCCTTAATCAAATCACAGTCCAATCCAAAAATACTCAAATGCCTGTTGTAACTCCACCGCCCCTACCTGATCCAGCTTTGCCAAAGAACTGGGCACTCCTATCTCCCACACTGGGAACCAACAACTCACACATATTCACCGCTACTACTACATAAAAAAAACTCCCAGCCCTCCCCGCAATAGTATTCATACAGTCATACTGACATCATCTTTGAAGGACGAAATGCAACACCGCGGCCAACTTCGAACTACACATGGAACTTATATTAGTTCTTCGATGTACACATTAAAAGATTATCAGAAAAATTGAAAAAATAAAAAAAGTCTAATCACACGAAATATCTCTTTGTTTAAACGAGAGAATGCTGCCTAAATACACACATTAGAATAATGGAAATATTATTAGAGGAAGTCTCGAAAAAAAGACGAAACGTTGATGAACACATAACTCGGTTTGTTCCTTTTATATATATATATATATATATATATATATATATATATATATTGATGAACAGATAACTAGGTGTGTGTTTCTTTATATATATATATATATATATATATATATATATATATATAGTAATTTATAAAATATAACATTGCCCTAGAATTTGCCGAGGCATACACTGATATATCCTCAGAAGAAATCAACATTATTAAAAATGTAGAAAATCAGTTCTAATAAATAACAATAACCAATGGATAAAAACTAAAATGAAAAATTCGTTCGATTTGGCGATGGGTGCCAGAGACTCTGCAGAGGCATCAGATCTTGTGGGATTATTCATTCTATATACCCTACACCGTATAAAAACAACACTAGCGAATAAATACTGGGAACTCAAAGAAAGCGGACATTTGCCGGTAGTCGAATGGAAAATAATGAAACAAGCTACCACATGCAGACATTTAGACGACCCATGTAAATTATGCCTCCATGAAAAATTTGCTATCCTGTACTTTAAAGAACCTCAAAATCTATTAAACTGTAGACGAGAAATAGCAAACAACTGTGTTCACAAAATAAAACTTACTCTAGGATAGAGATACAAAATAGCTTTAAAACTAACAATAACAATAGAAAACAAACAAATAAATAAATTAAATAAACATGAATATGCATAAACGATCACACATATATATATGTATATATATATATATATATGTATATATGTATGGGTACACATAGGTATATTCATATATATATATATATATATAAAATAAATAAATATAAAAGAGGGAAAAGATCTACCTTAAACCACTAACCTAGTTCTAAAACAGATCCTTTGTTCGATAAAATGCATGCCCATTGGCTGATAGGAGGGGGCGCGGTGGATACTAGAAAGCTGATTGGTTTACTAGAAATCCTCAACATATATAAAAACAAGAAGTAACCACAAAATTCGCGCATAAGCCTGACGAATCCTACAGTGGATGAAACGCAGAATATTCAGTGTAGCTTAATCGCCATATATATCTTATAAATTACTAACCAGCTCTACCTACGTATTGAGCACTTTTGAAGTAAATACTTAAAGTTTACGCATAAATCTATACTTTCGTATATTAAATTTGTGTGAGTAAATGAAGTAGTTATATATATATATATATATATATATATATATATATATATATATATATATATATGGCCATCATTTACTTGAAACGTTATGTTACATGAAAAGGGTTGTCCCCTTTTCATGTAAGTTAAAAATAAAAGAGAATTAGTTTAATGAAAATGATATCAGATAAAACAAGGATTGAACCCTGTAGATAAGTTTTAAAGAACAATAGGTTTAAATGGAATGTCCAGAATGTTGATTCTGTTAAAATATTTAGTAAATACAATTTGGATGGAAAAACTATTCACAATTCTTAGAAAGAATGCATAATAAAATATAGGTTACAGAATTAGACAAGTAGGTTAAATTTCTTTGTAAAACAACAGAGAGAATGGGAAATTTCCTGGTCGTCATAAATGGTTTCAAAACGTGCAAATCGCGCATGTTAGAAACACGTGAGTTGTGGTTACGTTGACCTGACATACGTGTGACGTCAGGGTAAAAATGATTTCTCAATATAGGAGGCTTCGAAGTTAGTTAGAAGAGAGAAGAGAATCAGATCAGTCAGTCGGGGAGAAGAGAGACAGAGCTGACATCGAACCTTGGAAGCGAGGTTAGAAGAAGAATTGAATTCCTGGATGCAAAGCCATTGACCGGTCATATGAATAATAAACGAACATCTTCATCTTTTTGTATCTGCGTCTTCGTGTTGTTATTCAACAGAAAAGGTATTGTTCATTCATGTTATAAGAACTTTGTGAAAATCATCATCACCAAAACAAAGGTAAAGTGAAATTGTATTAATATGAACTTTGTGTTTATACAAATGTACAACTGTCAACGTAAATGTCAAATGCACTATCTCAGTCTATCTATCAAGATATTCAAAATTCTTCTCGTTGAATTACAGGCTTGGTGCTCCTGTAGAAATCTATACCCTGTCTGTCTCGTTATTTTTAAGAACTGTCTTTCTCTTTATATGTACCATGTCTCCATGTCTCACCAATGTCTCCGTCTCTCAACAATATGAACACTCACAATGTCTCCATCTCCCAACAATATGAACACTCATAATAATACTAACATCTCACAAGATGATCACACACATGAACACACTAAGACTCTTCATAATACGAACAGTCCACCCAAAAGAATAATACATACGTCATCTTAATACCACCCATTACATAACAGTTATTCAGTTTTTATATACCAATCGTAACGAATTTTAACTTTTTTTTCATAATTAAAAAAAGATTTTATGTTTAAAAATTATATAAAGTTTTTAAAAAGCCAAAGTCAGTGAAAGTCATTTGTTTGGGTTCCAGAGCATATATAGTGTAAAATTATAGTTATCCAAGTTCCAAATATCAAATTTTCTCAGCTATGTATTGCTTTTCAAAAGGTAACCATTATAATATATGTATATATCAACTTTATTACGTTTTTGTTATTTTAATTATTGGAAGTGATTTTTTCTTTTTTATTCTTACGTTTCTTAACATTCAACGGGAAGAACCCCATGTCGACTCGATATCTCAAACTTAATTCCAACTTATTCAATTTTAATTGAATTAAAGTTATTTATTACTACCTTTGGTTATTTGTCCTATTTAACTGACACATTTTAATTTCTTTTACATTTTGGATATTCTTCAGTGTTTTATATCCAATATTATATGCATATTCATAATTACTTAGCCATTTTTTGCTTTTAACATTTCTCTTAGTTATACTTTATTCATATTAAACTATGCATATATCCTTGTTTTAATATAAGTGAGATCATTGGAATTAAGCGTTTTAATCTTTCCAATATACTATGATCGTTATTAGTTGATTTTTATTAAACACCAAAGATGTGTTTTATTTCATTTATACTTATTTATGTTTACCTTACTATTGGTATGGTTAATTGTAACGCTTTATCTTCGGTTGATAAATATTTATTCTTGTTACATTTAATTCTATAGTTGTAATTTCTTATAGGAATTATATTCACACTCGCTTTTTCAAATATTCATCAAATATTTATCTTCTAAATACTTGATACTTATTGATCAAATTGATATATACTAAGTTGTGTTCTCCAAAGATATTTAGTTATTTTAAAGATCTTATGAAGATTCAATTTACAATTAAAAACTAAATATCTTCAGCTTACGTTTAATTATATTAATTTTTATGAATTACCCATACAAACTACTAATTATTATTTTACCATTTAAATTAAATCACAGTTCAATTATATGAATTTTACTTAAATTCTATCTGTACTACTTATTCATGATTTTATGGTTAAGATGTTCAGCTTAACTTGCCCTGAACTATTTTGAGTTTCTGTTCTGTCGCCTCTTGGATCTTCCGACCACTCTGTTGTATCAATTAAGATAAAAATGAAATGTAATAAGTCCCCAGACGTACCTCTCCATCGTACAGTATATCGATACACTAAGGCTGACTGGGATAGCTTCCGTACATTTATAACTGATCTACCTCTGCATTCCATATTTAAAAAGGTTGTGTCCTCTATAGTATTAGACCTGACGGAATGGTTAATTGTAGGTATTGACCGTTTCATACCCTCGAAAAAGTTTCAGCAAAAACCTAACAGCCAGCCATGGTTCTCTCCAGAATGTGCTGCTGCCATTGCGCACAGAAATCACTTTTTCCACTGTTTCCAACGTAATAGATGTATGGAAACTAAAGCCGCTTTCAGGACTGCCAGCAACTATTGTAGGAAAGTAATAAAGAGCGCAAGATGGTTGTATGCTCAATCTGTTAAGTCCAAAGTAGCTGAGCAGCGGCTTGGTTCCCACCAGTTTTGGCAAATAGCAAACAGAATTCTGAACAGAAGCGTGTGCTCCATCCCAACTATCATCAATGGACCTGAGGTAATCTCGTCAGCATCAGACAAAACCAAACTCTTTGTCAATAACTTTGCAGCTAATTCTACCTTTTGCGATCAAGGCCGCCAACCCCCAATATTTCCTCCTGTATCTGAAAACACACTATGTGATATACGTATATCTGTACGTGATGTTGCCAAGCTAATCAAAAACCTTGATTCCAGTAAAGCAACTGGCCCTGATGGTATTCCAATTATAGTACTCAAAAAACTTCAACCTGAACTAGCGCCTATACTTACAAAACTGTTTAAACGTTGTCTTAAGGAGAATATTTTCCCATCTCCCTGGAAAATTTGATCAGTATGCCCTGTATTTAAGAATTCAGGTGATCGCTCATCCCCCTCTCAGTACAGGCCAATAAGTCTCCTGTGCGTCATGAGTAAGTTGCTGGAATCTGTGTTAAATACAGAAGTAATCAACCATCTCAACAAAAATAACCTTCTTAGTGACACTCAATATGGTTTCCGTTCTGCTAGATCTACAGCAGATGTGCTTACAGTTATATCTCATAGGATTAGCAAATCTCTCGACGGAGGCAACCTTTCTAGGGCAATTGCTCTTGACATATCGAAGGCCTTTGATAGGGTATGGCATAAAGGTTTACTTCATAAGATCTCTAGCTATGGTATAGCTGGAAATGTCTTCTCAATTATTAAATCATTTCTTTCTGATAGGTTCATAAGAGTAGTAGTTGAGGGGCAAAAATCAGAAGCCCACAGTATTAATGCCGGTGTCCCTCAGGGGTCCATCCTGGGCCCAACTCTTTTCCTGATCTACATTAATGATCTTCCAAATCACATCCTTACATCATTTGTAGACATTTATGCTGACGACACTACCATTTATGGTAGCACATCTAAGACAGTAAACGACCAAGTTTTCTCCAATTCTCTCTCCTCTGATCATGAGCATGTAGTACAATGGGGAAAGGAGTGGCTGGTTACTTTTAATGCATCTAAAACCAAGCTTCTATCTTTACATCATCAACATTCTGATCTCCATCTGGCATCAATTGAAATGAATGGCTCTCGTCTTCAGGAGGCCTCAAGTTTTGACAAGCTTCTGGGTTTGACCATTACTCCTGATCTTAAATGGAACACGTACATCAAATCTGTTGCCAAGGCCGCTGGAAAAATGGTGGGATCTTTCTATCGATCCAGTAGATATCTCACTGCTGATGCAATTCTCTATCTTTATAAGAGCCAGGTACGTCCAAGGATGGAATACTGTTGCCACATCTGGGCAGGAGCTGCTAGAAAGGACTTGTCCTGCCTTGATAGAGTTCAAAATAGACTTCGTAGCCTCGGCCTCGTAGGAGATGTCCTTTTCTCTTCCTTGCAACCTCTATCTCACAGAAGAGATGTTGCGAGTTTGTCTCGTTATTTTCATGGAAAGTGTTCGACTGAGCTTCAATCTATGGTCCCCCCTCGCCAAACTTTCACAAGAAACACTCGTCTAGCTGTAAACACTATCAATAATTCCCCACACTCTTTATCTGTGCCTAAACCTAAACGTAGATTCCATGAACAAAGCTTTTTTTTAGAACTGCACGCCTGTGGAATTGTCTTCCGTTTTCCTGCTTTCCGGCTGACTACAATATGGTTGTCTTCAAGTCTAACGTAAATAAGTTCTTGATGAGCCGTTCCATATAAGTTATCGAATTTAACAAATTTTCATTACCAATGATTATTATATTGTCCAATTTCTACTGTACACTCTTTAACCCTTATCCTTGAGTGGCCTCTTAGCCTTGATAATGTGTTGATACCTATGAAAAAAAAGAAAAGAAAAAGTCCAATGTGAACAAGTTCTAATTGAATCGTCCCTCTAAGTAATCCAAGTTACAAAATTCCCACTGTTTACTATGCTAAAATCACAATGACTAATGTATACCTATTAACCCTTATCCTCGAGTGGCCTCTGGGCCTTGATAAGTGGTGACACCCATGTAAAAAAAATTAGATGAATTTAACCTATTTTTATATACCTACGTTAAGTATATCAGCATTTATCAATTTATGGGGTCATCTATCATTGTAAATCATGGAATTCATGAGCCTATATGTTTATTATAATTTCTAATTATCTTAATTCTATTATAATTATTAAATATTATGCCGTTTTCTAAGGACGGTTATACTAATATATATATATATATATATATATATATATATATATATATATATATTATTTAATTTATTTATACAAACGTTAATGGCTACATATGTGCATACATGTTTCTGTAATCACCCGTTATTGGGGAGATTACGTCTTCAGGCCAAGAATTTCCCTCGAAAACTGAAACTCAAGATGCAAAAACATTTTCTTATATCACTTACAAAATGAGAATCTTGTCATAGAATAGGGGTGGGGTTGGTCTGAGGGAGAATAACCAAGGCCTTTTATCTCAGGCTTTTATTTTTTCTCATCTTAACTTCGGTAGGGACAATTCTTTTTATTATTATTTTTATAACCTTAAAATCAAGTAGATACTTAATTTTAAGGTTATAAAAATAATAATAAATAATAATGTAGCATTGTAAATTACTTGAGAAGTCCGCCAATATGTCACCTAAAACCAACGGTCAAACTTTAAGTGGTCAGCAATTCCAAACGGCCACCCAGTATGGACGAAACAATATTTCCGATTTGCACATACGCATATTTCGACAGTATACATACACGTAAATACACAGGAGTGGGTGCACACCTTTAGTATATTCCATCACATATACACATACACACAAAAATATAAAACATAAAGATGTAAGAAAACCAAAAAATATAAAATGCAACAATACAGTATATACATGTATAGACATATAGAGTCGCACACATCTGCGTACATATATATACATAGATATACACACATAGATATACATCTACACTTACACATCCATATATTTACACTAAACGTAAATACATAGCCATACAATATATATATACTTATACACGTACTTACACCCACACACATATATCTACATATATAACCATATACATACACGCATAACATATATGTATACATAAAAACATATACATATACATACATAGCACATTTACTTACACACACACATATACACGGAGGAAACTATTTCGACACAGTATATGAATAAAGCTGGGATTTATTTATCTAGATAATTAAGTCATTTAGCATGAAATTTCCACTAAGTTATTGCATTTATAGCGAAAGCATTACATACACTCCCAATACATGAAAGTTTCATATAAATCTACGTATTCACACATGCATACATATAGACATACATATAAAACAGATACATACTGATACACACATACGTATACATACATGTACAATACATATACATACATATATATGCATATATATGGAAGTTTGAAAAGCCAAAAGCAATGTGGAAAGGACCAGAATCATGAGAGTAAAGAAAAGAGAAACAAACATTTATTGGCTATAGATATATATTTTTTATAATCTTGTTTAATTTTTTATTATTATTATTATTATTATTATTATTATTATTATTATTGTTGTTGTTGTTGTTGTTGTTTCAAACTAGTAAGGCAGCTAAGATGTTTTTCTTTTTATTATAGTATCACAGTAAAATTCAAGTGACCTATGATGTAAGGGAGATAACTGTGTTTAACTTTATTTTATCTCTTTTATTATTATGTTTTGTAATACTAGTTCGTTATAAAAATATTTTTTAGCTGTTGTTTATGCTTTATTTTATTTTATTTTTTATTATTTGTATTGGTGTTCAAGGGGGCTAACTGGGCTTCATTTCATGTATTTTTCCGTTTTATTTGTGGCTATAATATTCTTTCTTTGTTTACGTATATAGATATTTAATTATTTTTATAGTGTCCCAGTAAACTCCATGCAAATTATAGTATAAGGGAAATAAATGTTTATAACAAAAATAAATAAATAAAATTACCCCCATCTACCTACGGTTTAACTAGTCACATCTTACTGCGGTCCTGACTTCTATCCCCAAGTAAGGCACATCGCCATCTTGAACATATTTTGTTTTCTTTTTGAAAAGGGGAGGTTTTTTTCTCCCGAAATTAATCAAAGTTCCATACCACCAACGGACTTTATATACACCGGATATAACAACAACTAATAATTAGACAAGGAATGATAGATGAATAAAAAGTTATACATTTCTCTACGCAAACATATTTGTTTGTTTTTCTTTTCTTTATTCTCATAATTCCGGTCCTTTCCGCATTGCTTTTGGCTTTTAAAACTTCCATATATCCATTTATCAGCAATGCTTCAAGTAAACTAGTATTCACTCTTATATATATACATATATATATATACATACACACATACTCGCATATACGCATACATATCTACCCACATGCACACACATATATATATATATACAAACATATAAATAATTATCGTTGGCATACATGCAGACCTAACTGTGATTTATCAATGGTTAGTATAAAAAATTAGCGTACTTTCAACATTATACCCACTATGTAAGCTTGCGAGGAAATATTTACTGTAAAGACAAAGAAATACAAAAATGGCATATTATACATATACAAAAAGATACAGAATATATATATATATATATATATATATATATATATATATATATATATATATATATATATATATATATATATATATATCGCTGGGATTATACCAATATTAATAAGCTATCAATTAGAAAGCTTAAAATATCTAAAGACAAACATAAAAACCTACATATCATAATCCCATTTACCTTTCGATATACATATATATACACAAATACCTACATACACACATACACATACATACGAGGGGCGTGCAATAAGTAATGCCACTGACCACTTCTCATAGCGGTAGAGCAACGAAACTTGGCACAGTTATTAGTTTTTCTCTACATAGGAACCACCCAGTGTTATGCATTTCTCCCATCGTTTGATTTTGATGCAGCTCTAGAGACCGTTTTTGGTAGAACACTCCAGGTTGGTCCTCCAACCCCGACGTGACTTCAGAAATCAAGGCTGCATCATCTGGGAAACGCTTACCTTTCAAAAATAACTTCATGGCTGAGAAGAGGTTAAAGTCAGAGGGTGCAAGGTCAGGAGAGTAGGGAGGATGGGTTAGGATTTTATAACCACACGCCCGTGCTTCTGATCTGGCGACATGCGAGTTGTGGACCGGAGCGTTGTTCTGCGGAGGGTACATTTCCTGATCTTGCCCGCTTCTTGATTTTGATAGCTTCTCTTAATTTCCTCTAAAAGTGAAGCATAATAGGCTCCTGTAATTGTGGTACTCTTTGCCAGGAAATCTGTCATCACTACTCCGTTCTGGTCCCAGAAGACTGTGAGCATAACCTAGCCAGCGGAAGGCTGCACCCTTGCCTTCTTTGGAGGTGGTGAGTCCAAGTGCTTCCACTGCATTGACTGGGCTTTGGTCTCTGGATCATAGTGATGGATCCAGGTTTCATCTTGTGTAATCAGTCTTTTGAAAAACTTTGACTCATCTTCTTGGCACATCTCCAAATTTATCCTCAAGCACTCGAAGCGTCCTCGCTTCTGAAATGGTGTGAGCAACCTGGGAATCCTTCTGGCAGACACCTTATGCATATGCAAATGGTAATGAATGATAGTTTCCACAGACTCTGTACTAATCTTGGCATCTTGGGCTATTTGGCAATAGTAATACGCCGATCATCCAAAATGGCAGCCTCAACTTGACGGACAGATGCTTCATCAATGGCAGAAGAGGGTCGACCAGGTCTGGGAGTTGTTTCCACAGACTACCGACCATGTTTGAATTCACAATGCTAGCGTTTTACAAGGTCATATGATGGGACATTATCACCATGAGTTTCTTTCATTTCATCAAAAGTCTCCTGTGGTGTGCGTCCTTTCAAATACAAAAACTGGATCACTGCTCAACATTCAACAGGCTCCATTTCACACCTGACTCAGTTCAAACACCTGTAAAACAGAAACCACAATTAGTTCAGAGCTGTAATTTGGCACATAACCCGTAGAGATATAAATCATTGCACATATCAAAATTACAGCCTGATCAGACAACTGGAAGTGGGTCAGGGGCATTACTTATTGCACGCCCCTCGTATATATACATTATACATACACACATACATACAGATACACATATACATATATACATAAACCCACAGCGATATATACACAATACACACATAACACACATATACATACATAGATATATAGATACATATTTTCTTCTTGCTCGTCCACGAAGTCGACGATGACCAAGGTGTCAATCAGTTCGGCGTCAGGGGTTTGTGGGTCCTGAGATGGCTGATGAAGCCAATCCGTGCTTGGCAGACTCTTCCACACTCTGGACACGTGAAGGTGGTATCGGCAGGCTGTGAACCAGCAGCTCTCTCCTTCCTCCTCTTGCGCTTCTGCTGGCCGTGTGTCATGCGTTGATTCTCTGCCCTGTCGGCTCCTAGGCTGATGACACAACACCAGGCCGAACGTTTAGCAGCGCGACTCTCCCAAGACTGGGGGCTGATGTCAAAGTCTTTTAAGGACGTTCTCAGACAGTCTTTATATCGTTTCTTTTGGCCCCCTGCATTCCGCTTTCCCTGGCTGAGTTCCCCATAGAAAAGTTGTTTGGGGATTCGGCTGTCGTGCATGCAATAGACATGGCCTGCCCACCGGAGCTGGGTTTTGCGGATTATGGTGGTGATGGTATGGAGCCCCGCGCGCTTCAAGACTTCTGTGTCAGGAATTCTGTCTTGCCAGCGGATGTTGAGAAGATTACGGAGGCATCTGAGGTGGAAGCCATTCAACTGTTTTTCATGTCTTTTATATGGCATCCAAGTTTCGCAGGCGTAGAGTAGGGTTGTCAGGACGACCGCTCGGTATACTTTCAGTTTGGTTTCGAGTGTAATGCCTCTCCTCTTCCACACATTGTCTCTAAGTCTTCCAAATGCACTGCTCGCTGTGGAGATCCTATGGTTAACCTCAATGTCAATGTTGGCGGTGCGGGAGAGGGTGCTGCCAAAGTAGGTGAATTGCTCCACAACATGGATCTTCTGCCCTTTGACAGTGATGCCGGGTTCATGGTATGCATCTCCTAGGGCGGGTTGGTACATAACTTCTATCTTCTTTGTACTGATGGTGAGACCAAAGTTGTCACAACTGGTGGAGAATCCGTCCATTTGACGTTGCATCTCTATCTCATTTGGGGCATTAAGGGCACAGTCATCGGCAAAGAGGTCTCTGATGATGGTTTCCCTCACTTTCGTGACTGCCTGCATTCGCCTGATGTTAAACAATTTCCCGTCACATCTGTACTTGATGACAATGCCAGAGTGACTGTCTTTGAAAGCGTCCTGGAGCATAGCAGAGAAACCCATGCTAAAGAGCGTCGGGGCTAAGACACAGCCCTGCTTGACCCCGTTGGTCACAGGGAAGGGCTCTGAGGGGTCGCCGTCATCCAGGACACGAGCGGTCATGCCCTCATGGAACTGCCTGACAATGGCGATGAACCTGTCTGGACAACCAAATTTTTCCATGATCCGCCAGAGGCCATTTCGGCAAACAGTGTCGAAGGCCTTGGTAAGGTCGACGAACGTGGTGTAGAGGCCCCGGTGCTGCTCGACACACTTCTCCTGCAGTTGGCGTGCAGCAAAGATCATATCAGTCGTCCCGCGGCCCGCTCGAAAGCCACACTTGCTCTCGGGAAGACGACCATCTTCAAGGTGCACCAGCAGGCGGTTGAGAAGGACGCGGGCCAGGATTTTCCCGGCGATGGAAAGAAGGGATATCCCGCGGTGGTTGTCACATGACTGACGATTTCCCTTGCGTTTGTAAATGTGAACGATAGTAGCATCACGAAAATCTTGGGGTAATTCTTCACTCTCCCACATGGATTGGAAGAGTTCTGTCAGTCTTAAAAGCAGTGTGGGTCCACCGGCTTTGTATACTTCTGCTGGAATTGAGTCGGGGCCGGGGGCCTTCCCAGAGGAAAGTTGCTTGATGGCTTTGCTTACTTCCTCTGACGAGGGTGCGATGTCGAGCTCCTCGTTGATAGGCTCCTGGCGTAGTCGGTTGATGGCTTCATCGTTGATGGAAGATGGTCGGTTTAGCACACTGATAAAGTGCTCCGCCCATCTATCAAGGATCTGCTTTTTGTCATTCAAGACAGTTGTTCCATCGGAGCTAAGCAGGGGGGAGGAGCTAGAGGACTGGGGACCATAGACAGCCCTCAGCGCATCGTAAAACTTCCTCATATCATGGCTATCGGCATGCTCCTGGATCTCATCTGCTTTGGCGCTGAGCCAGGCATCCTGCATGGAGCGGAGTCTGGCCTGCACCTTGCTGCGGATGTTGATGAAGGCAGATTTCTTTGCGAAACACTTGGGGTCACTCTGATGTGCACGGAGAAGTTGGCGTTTCTCCTCCAGGAGGGGCTTAATCTCAGAGTCATTTTCATCAAACCAGTCCTGGTGCTTCTTTTGCTTGAGTCCAATGATTTCGAGAGCGATGGAGTAGGTGGAGTCTCTGAGGTGTGCCCACTGATCTTCAATAGTGTCCGAGATGGTGAGGGGAACAGATAGCTTGTCGTTGATTGCTTCCTGTAGCTCATGGATGACATCTGGACTTTTAAGTTTTTCCAGGTCAAGGCGCTTTGTGACTTTCTGGCCCTGAGGCCGCCTCTTGGGTTGGATGTAGAGGCACATTTTGGATATGATCAGGCGGTGGTCTGTCCAACAGTCGGCACCACACACAGCCTTGGTCAATCTTACGTCTCTCCTGTCCCTTGCCCTGATGATGACGTAGTCAATCAGATGCCAGTGGTGGGAGCGTGGGTGCATCCACGACGTCTTGCTACGGGTGTGTAGGCGGAACATGGTGTTGGTGATGGAAAGGTCGTGTGCAGCGCAAAGGCTGAGCAGCCGTAAGCCGTTGCTATTGCACTTGCCCACTCCATGGTAGCCAAGGACCCGGTCCCAAGTGGAATGGTCCGTGCCAACGCGGGCATTGAAGTCGCCGAGGACGATGAGCTCCTCTCTCTGCGGAGCAGCGGAGCAGCGGAGATGAGGCTTTCCAGATCTTCATAGAACTGGTCCTTGGTATCTTTGGGGTTAGTCATAGTTGGTGCGTAGGCGCTGATCAGTGTGGCGGTTCTAGCCTTGCTGAGCGGGAGTTGCATCTTCATCAGCCGGTCATTGATGCCGTCCGGGATGCTGACCAGCTTCCTCACGTGCTCAGTCTTGATGGCGAAACCCACGCCAGCCTCTCTGCGCTCCTCGCTGCTGCGTCCACTCCAAAAAAAAGTGTAGCCGCCACCTGACTCTGTCAGTTGACCCTTGTCTGAGAGGCGAGTCTCACTGAGGGCTGCGATTTCTACCTTATAAAGGGCAACTCCCTTGCTACGAGAGCAGTTCTTCTCTCGGGTCGGTCAGCTCTGGTGTTGTCGAGCAAAGTACGAACATTCCATGATGCTAAGGTAAGCACCAACCCTTTTTTTCTCATGTCTCGACCGCTGTGAGGGAAACCCCGCCAGCCGCGGTATGCTGCCCAGGGGTGATGGTGAATCAGCTATGTTTAGGGCTCCTTTTATCGCCCCGTCCTCATGCCATGGAGGCGAGCAGAGTGATCCTGAAAAGGACTGCTCGGTCGGCCAGCCGGTTGCCTGCACCCCCTCGCTGCTTCGGTCGAGTGGAGTACGACCAGTTTCTGGGCCGCCTGTGTGCAGGTTTGCAGCTACAGCTCCCAGTGATTTCCACACCTGCTGCTTTGCCGCTCGCCCATCGCCCCAGGCTTGGTGTTGACGCAATGTTTGACACCCTGACTTGCGCTGGATTTGGATTATAGTGAGGGGGACTTGCGCTGCACCGGCCTCACTCTCTCGTCCTGGCCCGCCCAATTACAACGGCAAGACATAGTCGAGACGGCTGGGGACGAACAAGGGTGCAGGAGCTGCCGGAGGGAGGCAAGTATGCCATCCAACCGCCTAAGGGGCTCCACTCCGTCGTTTCTGTCGGGGTTGCTCCCCTAGCCTTATCCATTTCCATGGCTCTCACAAGGCAGTGAGGCCATTTGACTCATGGCTGGGATAGGGATTGGTAATGTGTCAGGGCATGTCCACACGTCGATGGGCCGTAGCACAGTCCCTCTGGGACTCCCTACTGTTCCGAGATCCTCTACTGATTCAGCCTGGAGTCGCATGACAACCAGTTACCGTGTGTGACCACGAGGAGGCACAGCAGAGGTCTTGATGATGGAGAGGCTGTGTACTGACAGGAGAAGACTTACGCACTCGGCTTCTCGTTTCGCGCAAGGCTAGCCAGTGATGGTTGCTGAGAGCGAGATGGTGCGTAAGCCAAGACGCTACCTTATAGCAAACACACTTGCGCATCACATCATCCTGTGTGCATTGCACACACACAGATACATATATACATATATATACACATAGATACATATATACATATATGTACATACATATACACATAAATATACATATATACAGGTACAACCGCGCACCCATACACCCAAATAGACACATACACGCAACTCACACATAATATATACATCATATAACTAGGATTTCGTGCATCTGTTGCCCTGTGATACTATTTCTTCTTTTTAGTCATAGTCAATTTTTTATAGTTAATTCAATATGCTATGAACTTTATATTAATTAATGGTCAAAAATTTATTTAATAAAGTGCACTCTAATTTCGGCAGTAGTATAACCCCATCGGATAAATATCCTTATATTAGATAATCGATTCCAATAGTTAACATATACATACATACGCACTCACACATACATAATACATATATATATAGATATAGATATGAACGTATTTTATACGTAACTATTTTACCAACACCCTATACGCATATACCTGAATTGAAGTTTACACAATTATATTACGCGCTTGCTATCTCTCGTAGATTGTACGCTTTTTCTACATAAAAATAGTAGTGGATGCCCATTGAAGTCCATAGGTCTATGCTCAGATCAAGTGACTACTCCCGCTAAGTTTATACAGATATATAACGATATATAAACAACAAAACTCGAACATTTATGCTATATAAACGAAGTACTTACCTTATTCATTTCATAACATCGCATATACATATATATATATATCCACATATACACCACGTATATATATATATATATATATATATACATACATATATTACATACATATACATATATACACACATCCACATGTATATATTATTTAGAATTTCGCCTAACTTCTTAATCATTCGTTTGATTTAGGTATATTTATACAAGTATTTTTTCAGCTTAGTAATATTATACTTCTTGAGAAAATTGAATACTAATAGACTATTTATGCAATCAATTGGATAGAATTATAATAGTTTGTCCCTGTCCTTAAATCTTGTTATCTCAAGTTTTTCTGATAGGCATAACGGACATGGCGAGTTTAATGAGTGCCAAGTATTGGTTTTCCTAATAATTTTCCATTCTATCTTTGGTGTTGTTTTCCTTAACTAGTTTCCAATAGTGTATCGATAACGAGGTGTCTTTTTCATACGTTTGATTATTCATCGAACGTGTATGTCCATAAAATCTATTTTTGAATATCATTTGGGTACTACCTATGTTGAATTTTTCTTCCCTCGGGTTTTTCACTGGGAATATTTTAGCCTGGCATACCATTGATGGGGTAAAACATTCATTTTTTTCTGGGGCCATCGTCGGGTTTTTGGCAATTACATTTTTTCATAATTGCATTATCACTAATATCATTCTTCCTTAATATTCTTCTATTATGTTTTTTATGATTAATTCTAAGTTATCGCCACAGCTATAACTTAATTTTAATGTATTTTTATTTAAAATTTTATGTAACATATTATTTGGTGGGAAATGCTTGTTAATAAGTTGTAAAAATTTGGTACCAAGTTTTATTTTTAGCAATGGATTGAAGAGGGGTGTAAACTAGATTACTTTCCTATTATGGTTTCTAGATCTGTTTATGCTAGTACTAGTGATTTTATATTTTATATCTATGTTTTTGTACCCACTATTTTAAGTGCCGTATTATAAATAGCTTTGCAATCATTAAAAGTTACTTCATCAGATGAGTTGTTACTTATTCTACTTTCAATAGATAAAAGCATATGTTTAATAATGGATGGTGGATGGTTAGATTGTGGGTGTATATAAATAGGGTTTTCCTTCATATAGGGTTTATAAGCGTTTAATTCTAGATCAAATGTAAGGTCGGGGAAGTTAACCTGTTTTAAGTTTGCATTAATTTCAATTTAAGGCCAAAATTATCCATCTCCCTATGGATTGCTCTTCTCACTCGATCACATTTTACACTTGCAGCGTCCCTTACAATTATTAGCCCATCATCTCGATATAAGCCGATGTCACCCACATCAATAGTGTTATTTTTTGTTTAATTGTAAAGGATATAAAGTCCTACGAGATCCGTTGCGTATGCAGAATCCAACGATCCTATTGGCACTCCCAAAAATCATTTTGCCCATTTTAGCCTACTCTTCACTATTACAGACAAGAACAGTTGTATGGCATTTCATAATGATTTCAATATCTTCATCGGAGACATTGGTATGGGCCTTAGTAAATGTAATCGCCTTTTCAAAAAGATTCTTTGTGATTGATGGGTAATAATCTATAATGTCAAATATATATATAAATATAAGTATATATATATATATATATATATATATATATATATATATATATTAGCATGGGTGCTCGGCGTTGCCTGGGTGTTTGGAGGTGTGTGTTAAGCAAAGAAAAAAATAGTAGTAGGAAGGCAGGTTCGAACCCGCACCGCGAAGGAGGAAAAGAACGGAAAAAACGACATCTTTGCTGTTACGATCACTGCCAAACTGGAAGTGATGTAGGTTTAAATTAAGGCTAGATATTCGTAAAGACGGAATGACTTTCGAAAATATCGGTGAAAAAAAGCGACCCCTCCCTGTAGAAAAGTGCTTAGTTGAAAGTGAAGAAATTAATGTTTTAGCCAATTTGTCGCCTGAAAGATCGAGCTTCAAAACGATACTGATCTTGTGAAAATCCGTCGCCTCTGTCGAAAGTTTTAGGCAGACATGCAAACATACATAGATAGATTTATATATTGGTAGCTCAAATTTTCGACCCAGACCGATTAAAAAGCTTGCCCTATCTCTGAGTACCCTTTATGTAAAATTTAAAATGTTTAGACCAGAAATTGTCTGAGTAATTTGGTAGAGACTGCAGAGATAAAAATTTTTTAACTTTTACTCCTATTATAATCCCTTAACATTTGTTGTTTTGGGCTACAAATCAAGTTATTAAGCTGGATCCATGTCCAAGTAACCTATATCTAAAATTTCAATTGTTTATACCCAAAATTGACACTTTCACTTTTATAGATATATAGATATATATGTCATTAAAAGCACACGAAGTGTGGTCTTAAGAGAAGTACACTAAAAAAATCATACATCTCATCTGTGAATCCTGACATGCATGCCCTGATCAATATGACGTGTCTATTGTTAAGGTATAGATACTAAAGTTGAACACAAGTGATTATCGATCATATGAATTAGCAGACAGCAGAAATTCTGATTATCGACTAAATATCTTGTAGTGTATGAACAAAACTAGCAGCAGACATTTTACCTCTATCAAAATCATATCTAAATATTAGAAACTATGCAACAAGTTATTTTGGTGTATATGAATTCAAGAATCAAGAATTAATCAGTAGTTTAATTGATTCTCGAAACATGGCTTTAATCAGCTAACTTCAATTGAACGTCATCAAGCACATCTTATTGACAATTGCATCAGCTATGATTGAATTTTTATCACATGTTTTTCACGTATTACATTTCCGCAGTTCATGTCTAAATACATGTTTAGAATACGAATATCAATGAAATTATTTTCAGCAGATGTTCCCTGTTCCGATTCAGGTTAGTTCGCACTGTGAAACTGGTCAGTTTTAACGTATTGAAAAGGTCAGTTATTGGAAAACACTTTTATGTCACTCAACAGAACAAATTAGTTAACTTGAGTGAAAACATGATTTATTCCGAAACATATATTGCATAGAAAGTAAGGCTTTAAGATGAGCAAAGATGCACCGTTGTAATGGAAACTATTTTCTATATTTGATATATTATGTAACTAGCAGGGGTACCCGGCGTTGCTCGGATGTTTCGAGGTGTGTGCGGTTTTGAGTAAATCAAAACAAAAGAATAAAAAAATCGTTGCCCGGGTGTTTGTTTCCGGGGTGGGGATTGTTTAAAAAAAAAAAGTGATGTTAGGTAAGTAGGAAAGATCAAACCCGGAGTATTGGGGCGAAGTTGGAATTAATTTTCCAACTTCGCCCCAATACTCCGGGTGAAAAAAAAACATGCGATGTTAACAACTCGGCCACCAAGAAAATCCATTTTAGGTGTTTATGAAAAAAAAAAGACTACGGTAGGTCAGCGCGAATGTGAAAATATAATGTGAATTGTCCGGCATGCTAACCACTATGCCACGGAGCACTGCAACTGAGTTTAGTGATTTTAAGTAACTTAACATGAAAGAAGTGAACGGTTGTATTAAATTAAATTTTGAATAGAAAAAGGTACACATTCTATAATGAAAAAGATTAGAAACTTCCCATAAGAATTTCCTATCAGAGTTTTAAAACATTGACCTGACAGGAATATGAGTGGAGTGTGGACAATACTTATGAGACTGCCATGCTGATAATTCACAGCAAAAAATAACTATAAATAATAATAGAAGGGAGAATTGGCTTTCCTATTTGTATAAAGCTCTTGGATACACAATGTTTGATGTTCTACCCTCTGGTGCTAATATATATAGATTGTGTAGGGAACCTACCCGTGAACATCCTAAAAAAACTGTCCGTGACTAAAGCAAGAAGAAGCTAAGTTCAGACCAACCACTGCCAAGGTTTGTCCTTGCGACTTATTTATTGTCATGGCAAAACATAATTTTATTGGGAAGTGAAGCCTTTTAAATGGAATTGTTGAATCTGATGGAATAATTGGTATTCTAGGAAGAAATGTCAATTCGCCTGTAGCTACAACAGTCAATATGACTGCTTCTATCACATGAGGTTGCATTCATGTTACACATAATCTTGTTTCATTGCATAATCGTGGAGCATCAAGGTTTCTGAGTAACACAATTGGACATCCAGATTTCAGTTTTAATTTGTGTGGTGGCATACCAGGTAATTGCAAGGAATTTAAAAATTCTGTAGGGTACTGTACAGCATGGTCATTATCTACAGTAGAATCTAGAGAAGTGTAAATTTGTTCCTCACCTGGAATTTCATCAAGCAGTTGGTCATTGATGATGTGTACCATATCATTTTTTGGAGCTAAAATTGCTCTTTCTGTTAGCCATTGAGGATTAGTATAATTTGAAGCTATATTTGGGTAAACTTTGTTACAAAGTTCTGCGAGTGAGGAAACAATTGATCCAATACTTGAAGTAATTACAATTTTACCATGTTTGTCTGTTGGAATTTTGCCATCTCCAATTTGTAGAAGTATGGAAGCAAATTTATCAGCCAATGGGTCACTATTAAGATGGACACGCATGTTTGTAGATAAGGTTACAGTCTTGATGTACTTCCACAAATATGACAATTTAATACAAGCATCGAGCTCATCAGCAGGACTTCCACGTGGAACAATAGGAAGCGTTTGTCGGAAGTCACCAGATAATAAAAGTGTGATGCCACCCATGACAATATCACGTGACTTGAGATCACGCAATGTTTTATCTAGAGCTTCAAATGCTTTTTTATGTGCCATTGTACATTCATCCCATATGATCAAGGAACAATTCTGTAAAATTTTAGCTGAATCTGATCCTCGTTCTATATGGCAAATTGGAATAGAATCTTTTATTAATGATAATGGCAATTTGAATGTGGAGTGAGCTGTTCTACCACCAGGAAGAAGGGTTGCTGCAATACCTGATGATGCCACAGCTACAGCTATTTTTCCTTCTGACCTTACTTTTGCAAGAATTAACTTAGTAACAAATGTCTTTCCTGTTCCTCCTGGTGCATCAAGGAATATAAGGCCACCTTGCTGATCTTCAACAGTATTAACTACAGTTCGAAAAACATGAATTTGCTCACTATTTAGTTTTGCAATACCGTCCCAAGCAATTGATGCTTGCTCATGTGGTTGATAGCTAATTTCACGTGTCCAAGCAGTAACAAGAGGATGTGTATTAGATTTATCAGGTGAGGTAAGACCCAAATCTGTCAGTGTTTTACCATTCATCTTATATGTAATATCTTCAATATGAACCAGAGCAGTATTGAAGATTTTGTCTGTAAAAGTTATACCAGCCCCAGGATGTTGATTGCGTTCCCTAAGGAAATCTTCACTTAATGCTTCTTTGTGTGTATGCCAAAGTCGTGTTGGATAAGATACTGCACAGGTAGTTAACATGATAGCAAACAAATGTCTCAAATTATGTGCCAAGGCAGATGTAGATGCTTCCTGTAATGTAGCATCCCAGTGGTTATCATCATCAAGCAGTCCATGTGCAGCACATACATCTCGGAATTTATTCATAATTTGACCATTAATATTTATTAGATCATTAAAGTTCTGTGGACCTCTAACATGATGTAGAAGCAGTCTCAAACAGAAGCATTCAAAATGATTTGGATGCACGGTGTATACCCTGCCCAAAACTTCAGTTTTTTTAACACACGGGTAGCCTTGAACTGACCTACCCTGTAAGCGTCGCTTGAATATTTTATTATGAGTGTCCCATGTATAATAAGCGGGAATTTCAGCATACAGAAGTGTACGTGCGAAAGCGTCTGTTTTACACAAATTGAAAAACGCTGTTAAAGTAGTTGGAGGTGGATGTGCAACTCTATCAGCTGCGTTATTTTCAGTGAAGTAAACCCGCTGTCCATTTTCTAGATGCACTGCGAGGTGAATAACTGTGGGATGATGTGCATGTATGTGGAAGTTAAGTATTCTCCAAATGGCTTCATTAGTGGAAATATAACGGCCGGTTTCATATCTCTTAACTTCATCATGAGCATTATTTTCCAATGTGAAGACAGCTTGATCACTGCCTTTATTTACATATTTACAAATGTACTTAATTGATTTTACACTATTACAATATTCGACATTGATATGTGCATTAAAAATCTTACAAAGGGGTTTATTGTATGGTACAACCCATCGGTTGTCTACATGAAACGTTGCATTCCCAGGGAGGGTTACTGTTGTTTCAAAGCCTCCAGCATCAGTAGGCAATCGTCGATATAATGGGTAACCATTTTGATCTGACCGAGTTTCATTTAAAAATTTCTTTGGATATCTCTTAGAGCATTTTCCTTCTTTGAGACATGGTGCAGAGCTGTTTAATGTTCCACATGGTCCATGAATCATGTTGTGTCTAATGATATCATGTAAAACTGGATCTGTTACAGGATCAGGAATTTCTGCACTGATAACACAGTCTATGTCAGAGGATCTCAATTTTTGCTGAAGCCAAACCAGACAATGAGCATGTGGCAATCCTCTTTTATGCCACTCAACAGTGTACATATATGCTACAACCACTCCGAAAATGTTTCCTTTTGTATATTTATTTGTTATTTATTGCGGACAAAAATGGAAATAATCATAGTTCTTGTAGTGGCCAATTTTTGTTGAAAAAAAAAACATTGCTGTGGATGTTTCCAATACCCCGGTTTTGGGGAAGTTATAATCGCCCCCCCACCCCCCAGGCAAACAGAAGGACCCAAATATGTAAACTGTGCAAAACTGGGCGGGCAAAAATGAGGGACTTAGTTGTGCAAGCCGATTTATCCTAAATTTTTTGTAGGTTTCCTATGAGTTTTCTATTGTATTCGAAAGAGTAAGGAGTAAACTTAATGTGCCAAAGGAGAAAAAAGTATTTGTACACGTGAAAAATAAAGTTTTCTGTGTCTATTTCCGAGTTAATTAGTAAAGTGAAGTGCTAAGACATTGTAAAAAAAACACCTTGTTAGTACAAAACATGAATTAAATAGAGCCAAACCGAATGATATTGGCGTTCGCAAAAAACAACAAAGTAAAATTTCGTACATGACGCAATGGAAAATGTGTGTTAAAATCATTGGTAGATGTTCTCCCCCCAAAAAAAGGAAGTAAATAAAGAACGAAATAAAAAGTGGAGAGAGAGAGGTTCTACTGCAAACCGGAAAGAATAAAAATGCAACAATATTGAATAACCCCAAGAAATTACCCAGATATAGTTTTTGTATTATCTCCTGGTGTTATTGTTATTATTATTATTATTATTATTATTATTATTATTATTATTATTATTTTCTTAAGTAATTGTGTATTTGTTTTGGTTTATTGGTTGTTGTTGTTTTATTATTTTGGTATATTTTATTTTGTGTAAGCGATCTGTTGCAGACGATGTGTAGGGAAAAAAAGTAATAAATTGCAAAAAAATAATAAATAAATAACCACTGATGTAATAAGTCACCCGTCCCCTGAGTATGAATTCCGAAATTAGTGGAAACATAGCAGAATATAAAAGTAAAAAATTTAAAAAAAAAGAAGTCGTATTATCGTCTGACAGCGAGGAATGAAAATGAAAATGTAACGATGTTAAACATGCCGTCCCGTAAATCGCAGTTCTGATTTTTAGAAAACCCTACCAACGCGAGTCTAAAGTTAATGGAAGTCGAGTAATCGAAGTAATGTGTTCGGTAATGCAATTCAAGATAACGTATAGCGTTTAGTTTGTGTTTATGTATAAGGAAAGAAAGAGAAACATAGGGAAGTATCCCCACCACCACCACCATCACCATCACCAAAAAAGCGAAAAAGACAACGAAAGGTAAGAAAGAAAGAAAGAAAGAAAAAAAGAACGAAAGGAAAGAGCAAAACGGAAGTTGTGTTTATGAAAGTAAGTTTGGTGCGTTTCACGTAAATGTCAATCCAGGTTTTCATAAAACTCTAACCACGCGGGTTATAACGAAATCGAAGTAATGTAATTGTGAATTCAATTCCAGGTAACGGATTGTGTTCTGTTTTAATCTAATTTTATTATAATAAATGCTTTATAAATTGTGTTTATGTTTTATGCTAACTAATGGCAAAGTAAGCGTGGTTCGTTTCAGCGTAAGTCCAGTCCAGTTTTTAGATAAATTCTAACCGGTGGTCGGTTTTAAATGTCTCCTGTGAACGGTCTGGAACGGTGTAAGTGAGTGGCGGTGAAAGGATGAATTTATTAGAGAGAGTATACTTTACTACTTCCATTAAATGTAACCGATTTTTACAGTGGACTCTCACCAGACAGAATATAGGAAACTCTGATCAGCGAGATACTGGATACGTAATAAGCCTATAACATACGGCAGATGTCGTGATTCAGTTTGTGAATGATACGGCTGCACCAAATGTATACAGGTGCAGTCCTATAAAGGTTAAAGTCGGAGGGGAAAAAATGAGTTCATTTTATTTATATAGAGATAAAATCATTAAATTATATTAATCAAAAATGCAAATAGAATGGTATTTGCGAAATTATAAGCAGGGATTTTTACAGTCCTTTTCATTGAACCAGTAAACAACCCCTCTCTTATTGTGCAAATGAGTTCTATGACATCGCTTATTCAAAGCCACAATTTCGTTTTGCTGTCAATAACAAGAAAAATCTGATTGAAAATGTTCAGAAAATGGAATGAATAACATTGGCAAAATGTTCAACATAATTTAAATATGACAGAGGCAAGTTGAAGTAAATAATGCAATTAGATCAGCAAAAATAGACAGTTTTTAAATGCTATAAATGAATGGATTTAATTTTCGAAATGTAATAAATCTTCATTTTGTCCATCAACCGTATTTTAAGATTGTCTTCATTTTTGTTCTTTCATGACTTTTTTTTCTGTTTAGATCAACTGAAATTGTTGGAGATGTTTCAATCTCTTGCTTTTCCTTCTTTTTTCTCTCTCGTTTTATATTCATATATTCTCCATGTAAATGCCATCACCAAATCCATTTTATTTCTATTTCCTTTCTTTTTACTACACAAATACATTTATACTTTTGTCCTTTCCTCGTTACTTTATCTCCTTACATAAGCATCAAATTTGCTATCCTTATTTCCGTAGTTCATTTCTCTTTTCATTTTATTGCTTCGTCGTCTTTTATGCTTTTCCTCATATGTGCCTTTAATGATTTCAGTTTAGATCGAACTGAATCTGATTCTTAAACAGCAATACGCACACTATACACAGGAGGAACTGTTTCGAGATAATGCACTGCCGATTGGTGCCTTCTTCAACTTTAAAAACATTCAATTCCAGATTTCAATATTATATACATTTGCAACCAATACTTTTTTCAATCATCCGATTATATTTTTTTTTAAAAATCAACACTCATAAAAAGCTATTTACGTTTAGAAACTGTATAAGAAGTTGAAATAGAAAATGTTTAAAACAAAAAAAATCAAGATGTACCTTAAAAACTCTAGTTACGAATTGTTACTGATGAGAAGAGGAATATGATTACGTTTTTATTTACGCCAGTTGAACCTTTATCAACGGATGATAAGAGATGTTTAGATCTAACGTTAATTACTCACGATTCATGATTGGAATATTAATTGACTTTTCACCTCTTTGTTTATTTTATTTCAATTTCAATTTGTTTTGATTCCCACAACATTTAAATAACGCTATCAAAATCAGACAATTCCAGATATTTACATTTATGATAAAATCAAGTCGACAAAATAAGATTCATTTTATTGGTGTCGCCTTGTTTTTGCATTTGCTATTTGTAAAGAGTTGTTTTGTTACGATGACCGTAAAGAGAAAGTGTGTAACTCGCACTGAATAATACAATGGAAGAACCTAATTAAATCGGATATTTCCATGTTAAATTATTCTCCTCCTCCTCCTGCTGTATAACTATAAAAAAAGATGATTATGAAAGCAGATGATAATGAACTCAAAAGCTGACAATGCTTAATAAATAATGATATATAATTAACGCGTTTTACTATAAAATTCCAATTTAAATGAAAGTGTTGACATAAAAAGCATGGCATGTCGTAAAATGCAGAGAATCATTTGATAATTTATATTAGTGAATTATGCTCATTCGTATGACAATTATTGTTAGTGTCTTCATTGCTATACGCACATTTACCTGATGACTATAGATTTTAAAAGCGTTCACTAATGTTATCACCTCCGCCTGTTTTGTCGGATATATTATTATGTTTGTTTGTTTGTTTGTTTGTTTGTTTGTTTGTGTGTTTGTTTGTGTACACAATAGTATCCATGTCGCTTAACAGATTGTCACCAAATTCGGCCAACTTTCAGGCACTCTTTAATTTGTAACTGCTCTCATTTTGGGATATCACGATCGAAAGGTCGTGTAAAATTCACAAAAGAGATTCAGTACTTAGCCAATATAGTAGCTTATAAAGCCCGCATTTTATATGACATTATAAAATTCTTTCAAAATTTAAATTTTTACAGAAGTTTAGCATCCGATTTTTCCCAATCTGAATGAATGTGAATGTGATGCTCTTATATAAAAGTCTAGTTTGATCACATAAATAGTTTTTGAGTTATAAACGTTTTCATGGCATAATTTCCCGAATGTTTCATACAGAATGAAGATGTAAGGCACAAAGACTTGGGTATGTTCTTATTTTATAAAATAAAGATTGGATTTGTTGTTTAAGGCGATTACAACGTGAACAAATTAGACAATAATTTTGTAGATGTGCAAGGGTCGAATTTAAAATTGGAAATAAGTATTTAAGTCAGAGTAAAATTTACATATATTCAATGATAAATTATTCTTTCATATAAAGAAATTTCGGATAAAAACGTCTATTCCAAGACGAAAGTGAAACATTGTTCTCACTCACTCGCATAAAATAAAAACCTGGTGGACATGGAGTTGAACGTGATCATGAAACTACCACATATTATTTCTTACTCGGATTATTCACATCAGTCGTCACAAGTAATAAATTCCTGCAAATCTCTTGCGTTTTCCATGGAGTCTGTATGAAACAACTATCTTCAATTTCCAATAATCTTCGCTTCTTTCCATCATTGTTGCAACTCACTTGGTGTTCTTCCACAAGTTGTTTACATGCGATTTCTCGGTAATAGCAACCAGCCGTTGTCTCTGAAATTTTGACGACGATTATTTTCGCTAGATTTTCAGTACTCTCTGCTTAGTTCGATCACCATAGAAACTTACTTTATGTTCTCTCTTCTGCCGTTTATTATTAAGTCCTGGTAGCTAGCATCCGATGGTTTTCTTTAAACTTCAAGAGAAAATAAGCCTCTTTTAGTATTCGTGTATTTTCGCAGAATTAATTCCAGTTGAAGTCTCACTGTATTTCCATCTTTTCAGATCTTTTACGGATATTTTCGGTGGTGCTAACCGAGGTTGATGCCTGCAAATTTTAGAATTAATTGCAATTTTTCTAATTCTTTTTCTGTTTTATTTTATTTTCAAAATGTCAGTGTTTCTACATTTTTTATATTCTCTTGAGGTTTTCTGTGCGGATCAACTTCACTCTGTACTCTGTTGCAATGTCGAAATGTGACTTTTTTCTTTCGTGACTATTATTATATCTGATCTTCTTGCTTGGGTGAGTTCCTTCCTTTGTATTTCTATACACACGAGGGTTTTATGCCTGCAATTTCTTGTGCTGGCTTCCATTTACGCTTGTATCATTAATTGCATCTATAGAATGCGGTCGTGTGTGCAGTTCCCCGCAGATTATTTGGACCTACCGAATCATATTTATTTTTATATTTCTAATTTGCTATATTGACTTATAGAGTGGCTTACAGTTTTAATATTTTCTTTACAGAGTCTACTGAAACTCTATGCAATTCGTTTTGTGTAGCTATATTATCATTATATACTTACAAGGAATTCTCAGACAGGTAATCATTAGTGATTACCACTTAATAATAACTGGTGGTGTTCGTTGGGATCTATGTGACAACAAGTCTCCCCGGATTTCCAGTATACTTTATCTCTTTTGATAACCTTTACAAATAAATGTGTGTTATCACAACAGCCGCTTGCTATTGACAATGACCATTGGTCTTTACTGGAATTTGGGTGGCACTAAGTCTCCCCAAGATCCCAGTCCCCTTCGCACTTTTCCAGTTGATGTACTGTGCTTTCTCTCCTTAGTTCTTCTCGATTTGGTGTGGTGCTAATCGATGCCAAGACAACACCTTTTTATTTTATTTTGAGAGGAGACGTAGTTAACATTTTGTGGTTTAGGTTTTCTTGGTTTTCTATGGTCGTATTCTGTTTTTGTTTTATTTCTGTTGTAGTATTCAAGTTAATGGTTAGTGTTCGTAAGTTATGTGGATTGTTTTCTATATTACCTTAAAATTTCAGCCGTTTGCATTGTTTCTATCTATTGTATTCTCTGCTTTCCCTATGATACAAATTTATTCCATTCTTTTTTCAAAGCTTTTCAGAATTGTTCATAGTGCTCCTACGATTATTGGCGTCATCTTAACTTTCTTTATGTTCCATATTCCTTTCGGATTTCTGGCCAGTTTCGTGTATTTGCTTCGCTTTTCAGTCTCCTTTATTTTCAATTTGAGTGTCTGTTAGGATTGCGAAATCTACCATCTAACAAGATCTTTCCTTCTCGTTAATCATTATGACATCCGTTCTCTTTGTTCGGATGTGTTATCCATTTGTACCTCCATATTCCGTAAGCTTTCATGGGAACCGATTTCAAGAACTGTTAGCGGATTGTGCTTGGGCCAATTGTCTGGTTGTTCAAGATGCAGATGTTTGCATAGCCCCTAATATACTACGTTCCTCACTTGGTCGTGTTTATTCTTATACTCTTTAATAGTTTGTTTTATTCACATACTATGTGATTTATTGTTTTGTTTCTTTGTCAGCAGAGTCTGCATATGTTGTTTTCTTTTGTCTGTGTCGATCTTGGCTTTGATATAATTGGTTTTAATCGCTAATCTTGTGGAGCTGTTATTAATGATTCAGTCTCTCTTTTTATGTGTTCTTTTCGTAGGCATGATCACGTGTTTTCTTGACTCTCATCTTTTGTCATTGTTATGAATTAACCGTGTAGCTGTTTCTCTTCCTATTTTTCTTGTTTTATCCCTTTTCTTCTATGCTCTCCATCTTATTAATTTTATGGTGTTTCTTGTTATGGTAATTATCTTTTCTGTGTTATGTATTTTAAAATTCTTCTGTATCATTCACATAGTCTTCTATACCAACCAATTCCCGTCCTCTGTATTTCCTTTTAACGTTGAGTCGAACAGCATAATGCATTGTGCATGGTCATAATGGTCTTCTAGTCGAGGTGCGTTAGTTCTTCTTTTGTGCAGCCTATGAACGGTTCAGCGTATCTTACTAGTGATACTGCTGATGTGTTTATACGTTTTATCATCATTGTTATTAATTATAATATGTAGTAGTAGTAGTAGTAGTAGTAGTAGTAGTAGTAGTAGTAGTACGGATGTTGCGATCGTTATCATCATCATCATTATCATAAATAGTAGTAGTATTGTTATTATAATCATTGTTGTTGCTGTCATCATCATTATCATTTTCATTGTCGTTATCATTATCATCATCATGATCATCATCCTTATTATTATGTTAGTGGTTGTTGTTATTATCCTCATATAATCATCATCATCATCATTATCATTATATCTTACCGCAGTTATTATTATTATTGAATTAAACTAGGATAAAAATATTTTCTTAAAAGCAAACTGTCATCAGTGTCATAAGATACTGAATGTGCTTGAGATTACTTCATTATTCCATAGCCATGCATCATTTACTTAATCTTCCTGTCCTTTTTATGGAGTCGGTGGTGGCTATGATCGACGTTTTATAATATAACAAATGTCATATAAATTTTATTAGAAGTTACGCGCTTGAAAATATGAATAATTTAATCCGTGTCCGTAAACATAAAATAAAGGAAAATAATTTTTGTCCAACAGAAATTTGATTGCTGTGGATATTTAATGCACAAATGAGTTGAGCACTTGACAAAACAATGTCACTCGAGATTTGTATTATTTTTTATGCATTTTCTTTGCATTTCCCGTGAATAAATGGAATAAAATCCTTATGTATTTCGGGGAATCATTGCTACTGAATATTACTTAGCAAACTCGTCTGATTAGGATATTGTAAGTAATTTTTTGGGTCTGTGCGGATTAGTCAACTTGTAATGTTTCTTCTACGCAAAAAGAAGAATCGCTGAAGCAATTTTTATTTTTATCGAAATCCAAAATTTCTTTCTTGGAGAGCTGGATTTTCCTCACATAAAAAACCGGGATTACTTTATTGGATATAATTTTATTTTGATGTATTATGAAAAAGAAAAACACGTTCCTAATGGTTATATTTGGCTATAATGGTTTTGAAGCCAGAAGCTGATAAAAACTGTTCTGAAAAAGGTGTCTCATTTTACTTACCTCTCCATGAGTTAAACACGATATCGGCCCTTAATGTGGGGAAAAAACAGCTCCCAAAAGGGGTTACTATGGATTGGGTCAAAAATAGAAATTGCTAGAAAGATTTCTCCTCGATTGACTGGGGATAGAAAAGATGAAGTGCAGTATCTAAGCAGATACTAAAATTTGTAGTTTTTGACTCCGAATAAACAGAGAATCAAATTATCAATATATTCTCCTTTGTCAGAATGTTATCTTATTTTTATTATCTAGCCAAAATATGCGATTAAGCATATTTTTTCGAATTTGGGACGATGATATAATTTTGAAAGAACTACATACGTAGTTCCAAGAAAATAAAATGGTGTGCACATTTATTTATGATGTTACGACAACGCAGCAATTACTTTATTACAATTCACACTCTATTCATAACAAAGTCCAAATATGTCAGTTCGTAAAACATCAGACTGAAGATTTTAAGGTTTTAGTTTCGATTTCCGATCATAGCTTTCGCCATATTTGTTGTGAAGTTATTATTTACTATTAATGCAATATTCTTCGTTTGCGTAGAAGATCTCTGATGATCGATATAAGACAAATTTGGCAACATATTACGTTTCAAAAACTGTTTCATACGGACAAAATCTTTATTAGCATTTATATCATTTTGTATAGTTCAATACATGTGTATTTGAAGTTATGCTATGTTTAAAGTTTCCACTATTTTACTTTACGGCCTTTCTCCGGTCTTTACTCAATAAAAATCCTTAAATCTACTGATATAAGCTATTTTCATTTTGCTCCCTGTGCAACATGGAAAAATGTCCATATTCAATTAAATCTGTTAAATTCCTCACAAGAGATTCAACTCCAAAACATTTGCAGGAATTCACTTGTGATGATAGAACTTAAGAATATAATTAAATTACACGCGATATCTATCGTGGAATACAGGCAGAGTAAAGGATTCACTATCAAATTATCATAAATGTGATCTGAGGAAGCCTAGTATATAATAATAAAAAACGGAACATGAATATAATAACAAATAACAAATAACAAATATAATAACAAATATAATAACAAATATAATTACAAATAACGAATATAATAACAATCCAGAGGATAGAAAAAAGTATTGAATTAAGTAAACCATGTCAGAAGTGAACTCGTTATTACGAGGGTTGTTCCAAAATTAATGCCTCCTATTTTTAATTTAAAAAGTTTTAGAACTGCAGCGATACAAATGGTAAAGGGCGATCTTTTGTGCTCCAGAATTTAGTTTTCTACGTAGTCACTACTGTTTTCAATGCGCTTTTGCTAACGATGAACGAAAGTCTTGATGCCTTGGCTGTAAAAGTCCGTGCCTATGACATCGTTTCCAGTATACTGATACTCATATTTAACTTTACACGCATTTCATTCACCGTTATCCGCTGATTTGCATGAATGAGTTGGTCGAGGCGCAGTGTTTTTAGAGTTGGAGGCTATCCATAAGCGTCCGAAGTACGCTTTGTCAACCAGATCTCTGTCGCCACTCTGAAATCGACAAACACATATCCTAACTGTGCTAACAGTTTTTTTTGGGGGGGTAGTCTTTCACCTAAACAAAGCACAGTGCCACTTGGATGAAAGAGACTACTACTTGGAACAAAATTTGTAGGGATATTGTCGGGAGTTGAGCAGTAAAATGTCATATTACATTTAAACGTTTACATGTCAGTTCAGTCGAGAAAGCCGGGACCCGGGAGTGAATTCCAAAGTATTTCCAGTTCAAGGGAAGAAACTCTTAGAGTAGAAGGCTTTCCTGCATCTAAGGGTCTTTACAGTGCAGGGGTAAAATTTTGCTACCTGTCGGATTAGTCGGGAGTATTTACGTAAAGCGAGTACTAATGGTTCGAGTTCGTCAGTGCGCATTTCATTAAAATACTTGTAAACATTTCATTAAAATACTTGTAAACATTTCATCGATAGGACAAAGGTTGCAGTTTGGTCGACGTTGCAGGTTTATTAGGTTGGCGACTCTTTTCTCAAGTGTGTCTAGGAGTGAAGACTAATAACAGATGCCCAAATGTAACAGCAATATTCCACGCATGGCTGAGTGGTGGCCTTGTAGATGTACAGAAGTAAACGTAAGTAAAATTCTAGCACGGTAGAGAAACTCCACATTCTTCGAAACAGCCTTAACAATGCCGTCAAACAATGCGTTCAAATTCGTGTTCCCTTGTGAACGTTAAGCCGATGAATTCGAACGAAATGTTTTCAAGTAATATTTTTCATTATTAGCTATGGCTGTTAGTTTATCATTATTAGCTATGTTAGTAAAGCAATTGGCCCTGACGGCATCCCAATTATAGTGTTAAAAAAGCTTCAACCAGAACTTGCACCCATACTTACGAAACTGTTTAAACGCTGCCTTAAGGAGAAGTGCTTTCCGACTCCCTGGAAAACCTCATCAGTTTGCCCTGTATTTAACAATTCAGATGATAAGTCATCTCCCTCTCAGTACAGACCAATAAGTCTCCTGTGTGTTATGAGTAAGTTGCTGGAATCCATATTAAATAGAGAAATAGTAAACCACCTCAGCAGAAACAACCTTCTTAGTGACACACAATATGGTTTCCGCTCTGCAAGATCTACCGCAGATGTGCTGACGGTTATATCTCACAGGATTAGTGAATCTCTTGACAAAGGCTTCCTTTCTAGGGAAATTGCGCTTGACATATCAAAGGCCTTCGACAAGGTATGGCATAAGGGTCTACTTCACAAGATTTCCAGCCACGGTATAACTGGAAATGTTTTCTCAATCATTAAATCATTTCATAAGAGTAGTGGTCGATGGGCAAAAATCAGAGGCCTGCACTATTAATGCTGGAGTCCCTCAAGGGTCAATCCTGGGCCCAACTCTCTTCCTGATCTACATCAATGACCCCCCTAAACACATACTTAAATCATTCGTTGGCATCTATGCTGATGACACGACAATCTACGGCAACACATCAAAAGCTGTAAATAACAAAGTTCTCTCTGATTCTCTCTCCTCTGATCTCGAGCACGTGGTTCAGTGGGGGAAGACAGGGCTGGTTACCTTTAATGCATCTAAAACCAAACTCCTATCCTTACATCATCAACGCTCTGATCCCCATCTGGCATCAATTGTGATGGATGGCTCTCGTCTGGGAGAGGCCCCGTGTTTTGACAAGTTTCTGGGTTTTACCTTTACTCCTGATCTGAAATGGAACACGTACATCAAGTCTGTTGCCAAGGTCGCTGAAAAGATGGTGGGATCCTTCTACCGCTCCAGAAGATATTTCACTAATAATGCAATTCTCTATCTATATAAGAGCCAAGTACGTCCAAAGATAGAATACTGCTGCCACATCTGGGCAGGAGCTGCTAAAAAAACAACCTATCCTGCCTTGACAGAGTACAAAATAGACTTCGTGGCTTAGTGGGGGATGCCCCTTTTCTCTACCCTGCAACCTCTCTCCCACAGAAGAGACGTTGCGAGCCTGTTTTATCGTTATTTCCATGGCAGGTGCTCGTCTGAACTCCAGTCTCTGGTCCCCCTTCGCCAATCTTTCACGAAAAACACCCGTCTAGCTGAATCCACTGTGAAAAATTTCCCCTACTCTTTATATGTGCCTAAATTAAAACGTGGATTCTATGAACAAAGCTTCTTTCTTAAAACTGCACGCCTGTGGAACTCTGTTCCGTCTGCCTGCTTCCCACCTGACTAAAACTTGGATATGTTAAAGTCCAACGTTAACAAACTCCTAATGAACCGCCCCCTAAAGTAAACACTTCATCAAATCTTCACACTAAAAACTGTACTTGGATTAAACCCTTATCACTGAGTGGCTTCCGGGCTTTGATAAGTGGTGACCACCGTGTAAAACAAAAAAAAAGTTTATCATAATTAGCTATGGATGTTAGTTTATCATTATTACCTATCGTTGTTAGTTTATCATTATTAGCTATGGCTGTTAGTTTATCATTATTAGCTATAACTGTTAGTTTATCATTATTAGCTATGGCTATTAGTTTATAATTATTAGCTATGATTGTTAGTTTATCATTATAAGCTATGGCTGTTAGTTTATAATTATAAGTTATAACTGTTAGTTTATCATTAATTATTAGCTATGGCTGTTAGTTTATCATAATCAGCTATGGCTGTTAGTTTATCATTATTAGCTATAGCTGTTAGTTTATCATTAATTATTAGCTATGGCTGTTAGTTTATCATAATCAGCTATGGCTGTTAGTTTATCATTATTAGCTATAGCTGTTAGTTTATCATTATTAGCTATTGCTTGTTATTTTATAATTATTAGCTACTGCTGTTAGTTTATCATTATTAGCTATGGCTGTTATTGTATCATTATTAGCTATAACTGTTAGTTTATCATTATTAGCTATGGCTGTTAGTTTATCATTATTAGCGATGGCTGTTAGTTTATCATTATTAGCTATGGCTGTTAGTTTATCATTATTAGCTATAACTGTTAGTTTATCATTATTAGCTATGGCTGTTACTTTATCATTATTAGCTATGGCTGTTAGTTTATCATTATTAGCTATGGCTGTTAGATTATCATTATTAGCTATGTCTGTTAGTTTTTCAATATTAGCTATGGCTGTTAGTTTATCATTATTAGCTATGGCTGTTAGATTATCATTATTACCTATGGCTGTTAGTTTATAATTATCACCTATGGCTGTTAGTTTATAATTATTAGCTATGCCTGTTAGTTTATCATTATTAGCTATGGCTGTCAGTTTATCATTATAAGCTATGACTGTTAGTTTATAATTATTAGCTATGGCTGTTAGGTTATCATTATTAGCTATGACTGTTATATTATCATTATTAGCTATGGCTGTTAGTTGATCATTATTAGCTATGGTTCTTAGTTTATCATTATTAGCTATGGCTGTTACTTTATCATTATTAGCTATGGCTGTTAGTTTATCATTATTAGCTATGGCTGTTAGATTATCATTATTAGCTATGGCTGTTAGTGTTTCAATATAAGCTATGGCGATTAGTTTATCATTATTAGCTATGGCTGTTAGTTTATCATTATTAGCTATAACTGTTAGTTTATCATTATTAGCTATGGCTATTAGTTTATAATTATTAGCTATGATTGTTTGTTTATCATTATAAGCTATGGCTGTTAGTTTATAATTATAAGCTATAACTGTTAGTTTATCATAAATTATTAGCTATGGCTGTTAGTTTATCATAATCAGCTATGGCTGTTAGTTTATCATTATTAGCTATTGCTTGTTATTTTATCATTATTAGCTACTGCTGTTAGTTTATCATTATTAGCTATGGCTGTTACTTTATCATTATTAGCTATAACTGTTAGTTTATAATTATTAGCTGTGGCTGTTAGTTTATCATTATTAGCTATGGCTGTTAGTTTATCATTATTAGCGATGGCTGTTAGTTTATCATTATTAGCTATGGCTGTTACTTTATCATTATTAGCTATAACTGTTAGTTTATCATTATTAGCTATAGCTGTTACTTTATCATTATTAGCTATGGCTGTTAGTTTATCATTATTAGCTATGGCTGTTAGATTATCATTATTAGCTATGTCTGTTAGTTTTTCAAGATTAGCTATGGCTGTTAGTTTATCATTATTAGCTATGGCTGTTAGATTATCATTATTAGCTATGGCTGTTAGTTTATAATTATTAGCTATGGCTGTTAGTTTATCATTATTACCTATGGCTGTTAGTTTATCATTATTAGCTATGGCTGTTAGTTTATCATTATTAGCTATGGCTGTCAGTTTATCATTATAAGCTATGACTGTTAGTTTATAATTATTAGCTATGGCTGTTAGGTTATCATTATTAGCTATGGCTGTTAGTTTATCATTATTAGCTATGGCTGTTAGTTGATCATTATTAGCTATGGTTCTTAGTTTATCATTATTAGCTATGGCTGTTACTTTATCATTATTAGCTATGGCTGTTAGATTATCATTATTAGCTATGGCTGTTAGTTTTTCAATATTAGCTATGGCTGTTAGATTATCATTATTAGCTATGGCTGTTAGTTTATCATTATTAGCTATGGCTGTTACTTTATCATTATTAGCTATGGCTGTTACTTTATCATTATTATCTATAACTGTTAGTTTATCATTATTAGCTATGGCTGTAAGTTTATCATTATTAGCTATGGCTGTTAGATTATCATTATTAGCTATGGCT
The DNA here is from genome assembly GCF_053919585.1 of Euprymna scolopes. Classification (NCBI taxonomy): domain Eukaryota; kingdom Metazoa; phylum Mollusca; class Cephalopoda; order Sepiida; family Sepiolidae; genus Euprymna; species Euprymna scolopes. The sequence continues at coordinate 105,157,930 of NC_136500.1, read as the reverse complement.
GTTAGTTTATCATTATTAGCTATGGCTGTTAGTTTATCATTATTAGCTATGGCTGTTAGATTATCATTATTAGCTATGGCTGTTACTTTATCATTATTAGCTATGGCTGTTAGTTTATCATTATTAGCTATGGCTGTTTGATTATCATTATTAGCTATGGCTGTTTGTTTATAATTATTAGCTATGGCTGTTAGTTTATCATTATTAGCTATGGCTGTTAGTTTATAATTATTAGCTATGGCTGTTAGTTTATCATTATTAGCTATGGCTGTCAGTTTATCATTATAAGCTATGACTGTTAGCTTATAATTATTAGCTATGGCTGTTAGGTTATCATTATTAGCTATGACTGTTACTTTATCATTATTAGCTATGGCTGTTAGTTGATCATTATTAGCTATGGTTCTTAGTTTATCATTATTAGCTATGGCTGTTAGATTATCATTATTAGCTATGGCTGTTAGTTTATCATTATTAGCTATGGCTGTTAGATTATCATTATTAGCTATGGCTGTTAGTTTTTCAATATTAGCTATGGCGATTAGTTTATCATTATACGCTATGGCTGTTAGTTTATCATTATTAGCTATAACTGTTAGTTTATCATTATTAGCTATGGCTATTAGTTTATAATTATTAGCTATGATTGTTAGTTTATCATTATAAGCTATGGCTGTTAGTTTATAATTATAAGCTATAACTGTTAGTTTATCATTAATTATTAGCTATGGCTGTTAGTTTATCATAATCAGCTATGGCTGTTAGTTTATCATTATAAGCTATAGCTGTTAGTTTATCATTATTAGCTATTGCTTGTTATTTTATCATTATTAGCTACTGCTGTTAGTTTATCATTATTAGATATGGCTGTTATTTTATCATTATTAGCTATAACTGTTAGTTTATAATTATTAGCTATGGCTGTTAGTTTATCATTATTAGCTATGGCTGTTAGTTTATCATTATTAGCGATGGCTGTTACTTTATCATTATTAGCTATGGCTGTTAGTTTATCATTATTAGCTATAACTGTTAGTTTATCATTATTAGCTATGGCTGTTACTTTATCATTATTAGCTATGGCTGTTAGTTTATCATTATTAGCTATGGCTGTTAGATTATCATTATTAGCTACGTCTGTTAGTTTTTCAATATTAGCTATGGCTGTTAGTTTATCATTATTAGCTATGGCTGTTAGATTATCATTATTAGCTATGACTGTTAGTTCATAATTATTTGCTATGGCTGTTAGTTTATCATTATTACCTATGGCTGTTAGTTTATAATTATTAGCTATGGCTGTTAGTTTATAATTATTAGCTATGGCTGTTAGTTTATAATTATTAGCTATGGCTGTTATTTTATCATTATAAGCTATGACTGTTAGTTTATAATTTTTAGCTATGGCTGTTAGGTTATCATTATTAGCTATGACTGTTATATTATCATTATTAGCTATGGCTGTAAGTTGATCATTATTAGCTATGGTTCTTAGTTTATCATTATTAGCTATGGCTGTTACTTTATCATTATTAGCTATGGCTGTTAGTTTATCATTATTACCTATGGCTGTTAGTTTATTATTATTAGCTATGGCTGTTAGTTTTTCAATATTAGCTATGGCGATTAGTTTATCATTATTAGCTATGGCTGTTAGTTTATCATTATTAGCTTTGGCTGTTACTTAATCATTATTAGCTATGGATGTTACTTTATCATTATTATCTATAACTGTTAGTTTATGATTATTAGCTATGGCTGTTAGTTTATCATTATTAGCTATTGCTGTTAGATTATCATTATTAGCTATGACTGTTAGTTTATAATTATTAGCTATGGCTGTTAGATTATCATTATAAGCTATGGCTGTTAGATTATCATTATTAGCTATGGCTGTTACTTTATAATTATTAGCTATGGCTGTTAGTTTATCATTATTAGCTATGGCTGTAAGAGTATCATTATTAGCTATGGCTGTTTGTTTATCATTATTAGCTATGGCTGTTAGTTTTTCAATATTAGCTATGGCTGTTAGTTTATCATTATTAGCTATGGCTGTTAGATTATCATTATTAGCTATGGCTGTTACTTTATCATTATTAGCTATGGCTGTTAGTTTATCATTATTAGCTATGGCTGTTAGATTATCATTATTAGCTATGGCTGTTAGTTTTTCAATATTAGCTATGGCGATTAGTTTATCATTATTAGCAATGGCTGTTAGTTTATCATTATTAGCTATGGCTGTTACTTTATCATTATTAGCTATGGCTGTTACTTTATCATTATTATCTATAACTGTTAGTTTATAATTATTAGCTATGGCTGTTAGTTTATCATTATTATCTATGGCTGTTAGATTATCATTATTAGCTATGGCTGTTAGTTTATAATTATTAGCTATGGCTGTTAGATTATCATTATTAGCTATGGCTGTTAGATTATCATTATTAGCTATGGCTGTTACTTTATCATTATTAGCTATGGCTGTTAGTTTATCATTATTTGCTATGGCTGTTAGATTATCATTATTAGCTATGGCTGTTTGTTTATAATTATTAGCTATGGCTGTTAGTATAATTATTAGCTATGGCTGTTAGTATCATTATTAGCTATGGCTGTTAGTTTATAATTATTAGCTATGTCTGTTAGTTTATCATTATTAGCTATGGCTGTCAGTTTATCATTATAAGCTATGACTGTTAGTTTATAATTATTAGCTATGGCTGTTAGGTTATCATTATTAGCTATGACTGTTATATTATCATTATTAGCTATGGCTGTTAGTTGATCATTATTAGCTATGGCTGTTAGTTTATCATTATTAGCTATGGCTGTTACTTTATCATTATTAGCTATGGCTGTTAGTTTATCATTATTAGCTATGGCTGTTAGATTATCATTGTTAGCTATGGCTGTTAGTTTTTCAATATTAGCTATTGCTGTTAGTTTATCATTATTAGCTATGGCTGTTAGATTATCATTATTAGCTATGGCTGTTAGTTTATAATTATTCGCTATGGCTGTTAGTTTATCATTATTAGCTATGGCTGTTAGTTTATAATTATTAGCTATGGCTGTTAGTTTATCATTATTAGCTATGGCTGTCAGTTTATCATCATAAGCTATGACTTTTAGTTTATAATTATTAGCTATGGCTGTTAGGTTATCATTATTTGCTATGACTGTTATATTATCATTATTAGCTATGGCTGTTAGTTGATCATCATTAGCTATGGTTCTTAGTTTATCATTATTAGCTATTGCTGTTACTTTATCATTATTAGGTATGGCTGTTAGTTTATCATTATTAGCTATGGCTGTTAGATTATCATTATTAGCTATGGCTGTTAGTTTTTCAATATTAGCTATGGCTGTTAGTTTATCATTATTAGCTATGGCTGTTAGATTATCATTATTAGCTATGGCTGTTAGTTTATCATTATTAGCTATGGCTGTTAGTTTATCACATGAGCTATGGCTGTTAGTTAATCATTATTAGCTATGGCTGTTAGTTTATCATTATTGGCTATGGCTATTAGTTTATAATTATTAGCTGTGGCTGTTAGTTTATCCCATTAGCTATGTTTGTTAGTTTATCACATTAGCTATGTTTGTTAGTTTATCACATTAGCTTATGCTATTAGTTTATCACAGTAACTTTGGCTGTTAGCTTTTCATTCTTAGCTATGGCTGTAAGTTTATCATTAGCTATGGCTGTTAGTTTTTCATTATTAGCTGTGGCTGTTATTTTATCATTATTAGCTATGGCTGTTAGTGTTTCATTATTGGCTATGGCTGTTAGTTTATCATTATTAGCTATGGGTGTTAGTGTATCACTATTACTTATGTCTGTTAGTTTTTCATTATTAGCTATGTCTGTTAATATTCATTATTAGCTATGGCTGTTAGTTTATCATTATTAACTATGTCTGTTAGTTTTCATTATTAGGTATTGCTGTTTGTTTTTCATTATTAGCTATGGCTGTTAGTTTTATATTATTAGCTACGGTTGTTAGTTAATCATTAGTTATAGCTGTTAGCGTTTCATTTTTAGATATGGCTGTTATTTTATAATTATTAGCTATGGCTGTTAGTTTATCACTATTAGCTATTGCTATTAGTTTATCATTATTAGCTATGGCTGTTATTTTATCATTATAAGCAATCGCTGTTAGTTTATCATTATTAGCTATGGCTGTTAGTTTATAATTATTTGCTATGGCTGTTAGTTTTTCATTATTAACTATGTCTGTTAGTTTTCATTATTAGGTATTGCTGTTTGTTTTTCATTATTAGCTATGGCTGTTAATTTTATATTATTAGCTACGGTTGTTAGTTAATTATTAGTTATAGCTGTTAGCGTTTCATTTTTAGATAGTGCTGTTAGTTTATAATTATTAGCTATGGCTGTTAGTTTATCACTATTAGCTATTGCTATTAGTTTATCATTATTAGCTGTGGCTGTTAGTGTATAATTATTAGCTATGGCTGTAATTTTTTTAATTATTAGCTATGGCTGTTAGTTTATCATTATTAGCTGTGGCTGTTAGTTTATAATTATTAGCTATGGCTGTTAGTTTATCATTATTAGCTGTGGCTGTTAGTTTATAATTATTAGCTATGGCTGTTAGTTTATAATTATTAGCTATGGCTGTTAGTTTATCATTATTAGCTATGGCTGTCTGTTTATCATTATTAGCTATGGCTGTTTGTGATAAAGAAGATTGTTGTGATTATTAGAGGAAGAAGTGTATTTCACCATTCATTAATATCTCTATTCTTCTTCTGACTGGGAGTTATCCGCTATCGCTAATGAGGCGATTGTCTAGTTGACCAGTTCTTTTCGGCAGAATTCTTTCAGACTAGTATCATAAAAGCAATGTGTTTAGTAGTCAGGGAAGCAAATATTGATAAGGAATTGTTTGAAGAGTTTAGAGAAAACACAGCAGGGTATTTTTTACTAATATAGCTAGGATGAGATCAGGTCCACAGGCCTTTTAGATGTCTAGGTTTTTATGATATCACGAACTTAGGAAGAGCTGATTTTCAGAGAATCGTGTTTGGTTTCAGTCTCCAAATGAAAATCCGAGAGATCATTGTAAGTTGGGTCCGATATAGAGTTGGAGGTGAAATGGTGGGCAAGCAGATTGGACTTTTCGGTTGCTGGGGAAACAACCTTGAGGTTGTTGGATAGTGGGGAAATTGTCGACTGTCCATTATTTACTACAGCGTTATAATTTTTCCAAAAACCGCGAGTTCCTTAATTTCTGCAACGATATGTTTTCTGGTGGTTACAGTATGTCTTCTTTTAGCTGCGACTATTTCGCCCTTACAATTATTTCTAGCTTCTATATACTTTCGCTTATTTGTACTGGACTTATGTCGGATAAATTTACGGTACGCATGCTGCGTTTGATTAATGGAAGTTGCGTAAATGGAAGTGAAATATTGGGGAGAATGGGGTTTGCTATAGAACTTCCGTGTGGAATCATGCACTTCAATTGATGCTTTGAAACATTCTGCCTCATTTACGCACTGTTCCAGAGAAATAAAAAAGATATTTCCTCGTGGGGCATCTCTGGTGTAATCCCTGATGGCTTACTACTCAGTCTCCTTGTAGTATTCATCATCTTAAGCAATGGCTCTTAAACCTGGAGGTCAAGAGTTCGGGGTGATGTCTATCTCTTACAACATAGTCAGTATTCCCAAGTGGGTAATATTTGTCACACAATCTTCGGGAATTGTGGTTGGGGATAAGTCTAGAAATTAGGTTTACTGATACAGTCGATGTGTGAGACGTGTCGAGAACGTTACTCTCTGTATCAGGGAATGGGTATAGAAAAGCTGTGTGTGATGTTACCAGCTGGGTTTGTGTAAGTAGTGAGTTACTGTAATGGGCATTAAAGTCAATAAATACATGTACTTACGCACCGGTATCAACTAGGTAAAATGTAGCATCTACGCTGTCCGACATAGTTGATTAGGGTATAGTCCTGGGATGAGTGGGAATGGTAAAGAAAATATAAGTAACTAACGCTATGTTGCAGCTTAAATCTAAAGCATGTAAAATATTTATTTTCTTATTCTAGTTTAGATTTCCTAGTAAAAGAAGGGTTAAGAAAGATCCCCAGTCCGTGCATTTGTCTGTCTGAATTCTTTTGACAAAGAGAGAGATAACCAGACATGTTAAAATGGTTATAACATGAAGGATTGGAAGATATCCGAGGAGTTTGCTAGGAGAAATGAATCTACATCATCTATATTAATTCTAAGGCCACGGATATTTGTGAATACAAGGATCAAGGGGAAGGCGAATTGGTTTCGTTTAAGTGTTGATCGAATTTTTTATTGAACTATCATTTCATCTAATAGTTTCTGTTTAAGGGTAAAAGGTGTTGTGCATAATACCAAATATACAACACAAACAGACCATCAGCCAACTTTTCGTCCACAGATTTGTGGCTTTGAGAAACCCCACCAGAGATGGGTGCAGGTTTTTTTTTTCATGCGCGACATGGCATTACATAGATACCAATATTATGCAACTGGTGATAGAGCAGGGCTCTAAGCGCTACTAGTGAGTTAGGGCTTCTGTACTGTCAGTCGGAATAGAGCAGCCAGACAAACTGTAAAACCGGTACCCTGAAACCTGCCAATGCTAATTGCATGAACATATGTGGTAATCAAGCACCCCAAGATGCTAAGTTTTAAGGAAATAAATGGTGCAGAAGTGGTAGACGACGTGCATTGCCCGAGACAGGTAACAAGATCAAGCACTGGATGTCTTGTGCTGAGTTCTTGTGTTCGCACTTCTGCGCTTGGCTAAGATGCAAAGAAAGTGTATGAAAGCCAGGCAAAAGGAGGGCCTCTTTCCTCTTTAAGCAGTTTAGGTTTGTAAACCGGTAATTTGTTTGTCACTAACTCTAGAGAGGTTGTTGACCAGGACCAATGAGGTTTCTCTCCCCCGTTTGTTTGGTTTTAGGACGTATTAAGCCAGTGACACAGATTTAATATCAGAGTTTTCCTTCTCTTTATTCGAGAACTACATCAGCACCGAGAGGGGTAACCCCATACCTGGGTTCTAAACCAGATATTTATACGTCCCTGCAAAGGTGGTTAGGATTAATTGAGTTAGTACTAAAGATATGTATCTGCTATAAAACTACTCTTATCCATGAGAATTAAAAATAGGTAAAATTAGGATAGAGTAAATTAGGAAAATATTAGAACATGTTGTCTTCCCGTAAGAAGTAAAAAAAAGTAGTACAAAACAAAGCAAATGGTGTACATTTTAGATTATGATCTATTTGTGTTAGATTTAAAGAAATATTGAATTATAGTAAATGGTTTATAAATACATTAGTAGTATGAGAAAAGTATAAGAAAAGTATAAGAAAAGTATAAGAAAACTATAAGAAAAGTATAAGAAAACTATAAGAAAAGTATAAGAAAACTATAAGAAAACTATAAGAAAACTATAAGAAAAGAATAAAAAAATATATAAGAACACTATAAGAAAACTATAAGAAAACTATAAGAAAAGTATAAGAAAAGAATAAAAAAATATATAAGGACACTATAAGAAAACTATAAGAAAACTATAAGAAAAGTATAAGAAAAGAATAAAAATATAAGAAAACTATAAGAAAACTATAAGAAAAGTATAAGAAAAGAATAAAAAAATATATAAGAACACTATAAGAAAACTATAAGAAAACTATAAGAAAACTATAAGAAAAGTATAAGAAAAGAATAAAAAAACTATGAGAAAACTATAAGAAAAGTATAAGAAAAGAATGAAAAAAACTATGAGAACACTATAAGAAAAGTATAAGAAAAGAATAAAAAAACTATAAGAAAACTATAAGAAAAGTATAAGAAAAGAATAAAAAAACTATGAGAAAACTATAAGAAAAGTATAAGAAAAGAATAAAAAAACTATGAGAACACTATAAGAAAACTATAAGAAAACTATAAGTAAAGTATAAGAAAAGAATTAAAAAATATATAAGGACACTATAAGAAAACTATAAGAAAACTATAAGAAAAGTATAAGAAAAGAATAAAAAAATATATAAGGACACTATAAGAAAACTATAAGAAAACTATAAGAAAACTATAAGAAAACTATAAGAAAAGAATTAAAAATATAAGAAAACTATAAGAAAACTATAAGAAAAGTATAAGAAAAGAATAAAAAATATATAAGAACACTATAAGAAAACTATAAGAAAACTATAAGAAAAGTATAAGAAAAGAATAAAAAAACTATGAGAAAACTATAAGAAAACTATAAGAAAAGTATAAGAAAACTATAAGAAAACTATAAGAAAACTATAAGAAAACTATAAGAAAAGAATAAGAAAAGAATAAAAAATATAAGAAAAATATAAGAAAACTATAAGAAAAGTATAAGAAAATCATAAAAAATATATAAGAACACTATAAGAAAACTATAAGAAAACTATGAGAAAAGTATAAGAAAACAATAAGAAAACTATAAGAAAAGTATAAGAAAAGCATAAAAAACTATAAGAAAACTATGAGATAATTATAAGAAAGATATAAAAAACTATAAGAAAGGTATAAGAAAACTATAAGAAAACTATAAGAAAACTATGAAAAAAGTATAAGAAAACTATAAAAAAAAACTATAAGAAAACTATAAGAAAAATATAAGAAAACTATAAGAACACTATAAGAAAACTATTAGAAAACTATAAGAAAGCATAAGAAATATATAAGAAAACTATAAGATAACTATAAGAAAAATATGAGAAAACTATAAAAAAAGTATAAGAAAACTATAAGAAAAGGAAAGAAAAGTATAAGAAAATATAAGAAAAGTATAAGATAATTATAAGAAAAATGTAAGAAAACTATCAGAAAACTCTAAAAGAAGTATAAAAAACTATAAAAAATAAGTATAAGAAAACTATAAAAGAAGTATAAAAAACTATTAAAAAGAGTATAAGAAAACTATGAGAAAGGTATAAGAAAACTATATGACACGTATAAGAAAAGTAGAAAAACTATAAAAAATAGTATAAGAAAAGTAAACTATGAGAAAAATATAAGATAACTATAAGAAAACTATAAAGAAAGTATAAGAAAGTATAAAAAAAACTATAAAAAAAGTATAAGAAAAGTATAAGAAAACTATAAGAAAACTATTAAAAAAACTATAAGAAAACTATAAAAAAAACTATAAAAAAGTATAAGAAAACTATTAAAAAAAGTATAAGAAAAGTATAAAAAAACTATTAAAAAAACTATAAGAAAAGTATAAGAAAATCATAAAAAAAACTATAAAAAAAGTATAAGAAAACTATAAAAACAACTATTTAAAAAAGTATAAGAAAACTATAAAAAAACTATAAAAAACTATAAGAAAAGTATAAGAAAAGTATAAGAAAACTATAAAAAACTATAAAAAAAACTACAAGAAAAGTATAAGAAAAGTATAAGAAAACTATAAAAAAAACTATAAAAAAACTATAATAAAAGTATAAGAAAAGTATAAGAAAACTATAAAAAACTATAAAAAAAACTATAAGAAAAGTATAAGAAAAGTATAAGAAAACTATAAAAAAAAACTATAAAAAACTATAAGAAAAGTATAAGAAAACTATAAGAAAAGTATAAGAAAACTATAAGAAAAGTATAAGATAATTATAAGAAAAATATAAGAAAACTATCAGAAAAGTATAAGATAATTATAAGAAAAATATAAGAAAACTATCAGAAAAGTATAAGATAACTATAAGAAAACTATAAAAGAAGTATAAAAAACTATAAAAAAGTATAAGAAAAGTATACGAAAAGCATAAAAAATATAAGAAAACTATCAGAAAAGTATAAGATAACTATAAGAAAACTATAAAAGAAGTATAAAAACTATAAAAAAAAGTATAAGAAAAGTATAAGAAAAGCATAAAAAATATAAGAAAACTATCAGAAAAGTATAAAAGGTTCAAATGTAACCAAAATGGAATTTGACTTTTAAATATTGATTTTCCTTCACTACTATTTTCTAAAGCCCACATAAGGGAACATATTAAATTATGAGTTGTAGCTTAATAGATATAATTTTAAGTATACATAACAATCTGACGAATATGTATTGAATATGGATGCAATAGCTCAACTGCATCGGCTTAGTAAACGTTCAAGAGGCGATGAATGTTGATTGGTTCAATTTTTTCTGCATGGAGAAATTCAATGACGCTTCTCTGGTTCTGACGCACATCCATGGCAGTGGTTCGTGGCGTCTCATGCCGCTAACATGTGCAACAGATAGGTAAAACTTTCAAGTCCTGAATGCATAAAACGAGTCATTATAACAATGTAATTTGCAAGTCCCATTTGATTCATTCTAGTGGAATAAAAAATAGGAGGCGTTACTTTTGGAATAACCTTGTACAAGGTCAACAAATGATGCTAAAAGATTTGCCCTTTACTGATCGTAAACATTTATATTTGTACATCTCATTTATAAAAAAACATTTGTTCTTTTAGCTTGTCAAATAGTCTGTTTTCCTTTCATATTTTTGTAACATTTTTTCTCATTATATTTCTAAGATATGTATATTTCTTCTATTTCTATGATTTTTTCTGTTACTCGGGATTAAGGTAACACGCTATTAAACTGCCTTGGTCACCTTTGGACATTTTAACGTAATCAATCTTACTCAATCTTTCATGCCATCATTTAAAAAAAAATTCAAAATAAAGAATAGGAACTTTTAATAATTAGGGATTAAATAACACGAAACTGTTTGATCTAAAGCAAACTGAAACAACTTACCAACAACTGCTAATGATTGTGTTTTATCTATTTTCTTATTTTACTTAACTGTCATTCTAATGTTTTATCTTAATCATTTTTGTAATTTTTCCCCTCTCTTCCATCGATCCAAATACTTTTATTTCCTTTTCTCTTACCACGCATTTTATCCTTTATTGTTTTTCTTCTTCTTTTTTCTTAATGCTGCCTCATATCATATTCTGTTTTTGTGGCTTTCCTTCGGATTTTCTTCCTTTATCTGCCAGTCTTTTAACCTGTTCTTTTCCCCTCTTGAAGAAATAGCTTCTATTTCCTAATCTCATACCGAACCATATTACCTCTCCCAAATTACAACAAGGTGTTTCCATGAATGCTCATAAAACCTGCTCGTCCCATTGAAATAAATTTGCAGTATGTGTAAGTTTTCCATTAAAAACTGCATACAGCCTGCGCCCTGACCGATATGGGTGCGGATCGCTTGGCAAGTCATAAAGAAGCGTTCTTTGTGGCAATCGAGCGAATTTAAAGCCTTGGACCAGATGCCTCCAATTATCCGTGTCCGAATGAGAAACGACCCCCCAACAATTCGCATTGGTTTTAGAAGACGTCATAAATCATATTGCCGTCATATCATACAAATCTACGCCGGCAGCATTTGTGTTTGTTTTAAGATTAAGCCAGTCTGCAAAAAAAATGGATGATACAATAAGGAAAATGGAGGGAAATAGTGTCAAGATAACAGAATATATGTAAGAGTGAGAGATGCAAAACCTTTTTCTTTCCTTTCTACAGAACAATTTGTATGGCTAATATCTAATCCAGCTTCGCCATATTATTTTAGACATGCGTTAAGTTGCTGTGTTGCCTGTTACACACGATAAAATAACTGTTTTGTCAATATTTCACGATATATTTGCTGTGTTTTTACACGCCTTAATCGCTGAATTCCCATGACTTCGCAACATTCCGGAAATTTCCAATAAACTTCTTTATTAGATTTATGATTTGAAACATTGTACCAATTAATTCGTGATCAAACATAAACCAGTCCAGAAAGAATTAATTTTGATTATACCGTTATATTGTGAATAACTGGTCCCAGTAAAACTAAGCAGCATATGCCGTGCCAAAGTTTACTTTTCAACTGGTTCCAGTTTTCAAGGTAAAAGAAAACTAACCCGCTAGATTACTCTCAAGCCGCCTTTCGCTAAACTCTATATAATTAATAAATCATGTCACGTCGAAAATACAAATTTTTTCTGGCCAACAAATTTATACTACCGCATTCTACCGCTGATATGCTAACGCTTATAGTATACATTATAATGTATCAGGTTGGCAAACAAATTTTTGCGGTTTTTAATATTTACATTCTGTTGAAGATCTCTCGGTTCAAAGATTTATTGAGCCAAATAAGCACCATTAAAATCAATACATGTTCGCACACGCAAAACAAGTGTATTTATGCTAGTAATACAAAAAATCTTGCGTTCTGATGGCGATGAGGTCACTGAAGGCGTTTTTGATATCACTTTTTTAAGCATTGCTTATGCAGAAAGTTGTTGAGATGCTTGAAAAAGTGGTAGTCGATAGGTGAGAGGTATGGAATAAGGTAGAATTGTGTAACCCAATTCGTTCAATTTCTGCAGGGTCAGTTTAGCAAGCAGGAGAATCCGGCCCTTTCTGTTTACTAATGATGTGTGTTGTTGTCGAAGTTTCTGATAGATTTCATCCATTTGTTGGCAGTACTTCGCCGCCGTAATGGTTTTGCTTGCATTCAAACAACTGTAATGGATGAGACTGATCGCAGACTACCAAACGGTCAGCATGATCTTCTTTTTGTGTACCCTTGGTTTCGAGGAGTGCCATAGAGCTTCGTCGGCGTCTAACTACTGAGCTGAGTGTCGCCAGTTGTCATTAAGAACTCATTTTCATCGCAAGTCACAGCCCGGTCAAGAAACGGGTCGTTTTTTTGTTTTTTTGTTTTTTGTTGCGTAAAAAAGAGAAAGATAACACTCCATAATGGGCATTCAGTAGTGGTTCCTGTGCCAAACGCTTCGTTGATATCGCGAGCTGTTTCAACAGCTTTTCGGCCTAGCTTGAATTGAAATAAGAAAATTGAGCGAATTCAACGTTCTTTTTTTATTTTTTTATTACATTTTCACATTGCCACTTTGGTGTAGGGAGCTACTATCAGGGGCAACAACTACTAGGGTACTATGTAGGGATTTGGGCAGCAAGATGTCGGTTCACGTTGCACTTGAAATTCTGCACGTCAGTACAATTGGGGAAGCAGGGACCTGGAATGGAATTCCAAAGTCTAGCAGTTCTGGGGAAGAAACTACTGGAGTAGAAAGATCTTTTACATCTAGGGATCTCTACAGTGTGGGGGTGGGATTTTGCAGCCAGTCGGGTTTGTCGAGGATGTTCACGTCGTGGGGGCACAAGTGCTTGCAGTTCGTTAGAGCATTCACCATTAAAATACTTGTAGAACAGGCAGAGGGATGCAATGTTTCGTCGATGGGACAGAGGCTGAAGCTTAGATGCCAATTCAGGGCCTATCAGATTTGCGACTCTCTTTTGAACCTTGTCAAGGAGCAAGAGCCTAGTAGCCGATGTACCAGCCCAAATATGACAGCAATACTCCATACATGAGCGAATGGTTGCGTTATAGAGGTACAGGATACTTTCGGGTGTTAGTAGTTTTCTAGCACGGTAGAGAGAGCCCACCTTCCTTGCAGCGGTCCTGGCAATGCCCTCGATGTAATTGTTCCAACCCATGTTTCCTGTGAACGTTAGGCCAAGGAGCTTGAAAGACGTACTCTCAGATAAAGTGTCGTTGGCCATTGCTATAGGTGGTAGAGAAGGTTT